>NC_134953.1:35329725-35641316 GCF_965638725.1 Aptenodytes patagonicus
GAGCAGCTAAAATGGAGACAATACTAATGAACATATTATGTTCTTGTAAATCAAGAGTACCCCTGAGCTAGAAGCGTGCGTTCAGCTCTGGGCACCCAGCTCAAGAAAGATATCGTCAAAATACATGTGGCATATTGAAATAGACACTAATTAGAAAATGGAAACTATAATGCAAAGAAAGATGGAAAAGACTGAGACCGCTTGTCTTCAGGGTAAAAAAACTTGAGCAAAGATATTTGTATTTTGGTACCACCTTTATAGCCAGTGACAAGAAAAGGAAGGTGATGGACGATTACTGACTCTTTCCCTCTTAGCAAAAGAAAATATACAAATTTTAAAGTTTGGAAAGAAAACTCTTGTGGCATATCATCAAACTGCAAGTTTTACGAGGCAGTAGATGATGCCAAAATTTAAGTAAATTAAAAAATACAATTTTTTTACTTTTAACTGCCACTATGAATTCATGTGCAGATACAGACACGCAGTGAGACTTTGACAGCATAAAAGGTTTCCCACGTCTGCATATAAAAGAGCCTGTAATTCCTAAGGGCTAGGAAGAAGCTGTCTGTGTATGAGACACCACTCCACAACTTCCTTCTGCAGGTACTCCTGTGTCACCTTCTGACACAGGTGACACTGGACACTATCTGAAAAACCCCCTCAGGTGAGACAATGTATATTATAAATTCTGTTCTTTTGTAACTATTTTGGAAGAAGTTTATAGAAATGTGAAGAAAAGCCTTAACAGAATAAAAGACACTTCACTAGTTACTATAATTTTTCTCCCTTTGGGGAGGTACATAAAGAACATCTAGAAAGCTATCTTGATATAAAAATCTTGAAAGATTGTTTTTCCCCATGAAAAGCAATTTATTTTGATGTCTCGCCAACAGATTTTTCTGTGAATATATAATACATATATGGAAAGATTACAGTATAACCATTTGCTAATGGTTATATGAAGAGATCATCGTATCTTACTTTGCTATGATCCCTTAAAGCAAACTGCAGCAACTTCAGCTGCAGCGTGATTTTCAGTAAATCCCTCAGCTGCATCAGCTTGCCTTGCAATTATCAATCACACTTTGTTTTTTTCATGGACTCTTAAATCAGTCAAATATTCTAAAATTAAAATGTCCAACAATTGCCTCTACATTTATTACAGTTCTTTTACGATAATTGGGCCAAAAGAACACTTTACTTGAGTGGCACAGGTAGCTTTAAATTAGCAGGGCCACACCGAGCTCTAGCTGGTGAGGCGAACAGGAGTTCCCCTTCAGCACAAGACTGCCTCCAAAAGAAAAAAAATTAATGGATGGCATTAGCAGTGTCAGTAGCTCATTTATGAAGTCACCTTACAAAGCAGACGGAATGACGTAAATCTGCTTCAGGACATGTTTTCTTGCAAGACTATGAGAGAAGTAAGATAGCAGCTAAAACAAAACGTTTAAGCACATTTGTGGAGACGAGGTGCATCTCAGATAACATTTCTAACTTTACATATTCACACAGAGATCTATTGGATGCATTGGACAATTAGTTGAGCAATCATGCTAGCTGCCAAATGTTTTTTTCTCTCTTCCTCCAGTTTAGAAAACTGAGGCCAATACCGTTTGCAATTGTCAGTACGAGCCTACAGGGACACATTCAGCAGGCCCAGCAGAAACGTAGCTACCCGTAAGTTCTCTGATTTTACAGCAGCCATCACCCATGGTTTATAAACTGGAGTAAAGCTTAATGTAGTTCTAGATTGAAGAAAATTACACCAAAACCCTAGAAACATTTTTAATTTCACTTGCATATTTTAACAGAAATACAACAAGTTAGCAGCAAAAAAAGAAGATTCTGTTCTAACATTTCACAATACAGTAGTGTCCAAATCTGCATTTTTTTATTAAGGCAATCTACATTAATTACAAATCAACTCTGAATACTAGGACAGTATTTCCAAACACGTACCAACCGCTGTAAAATATCTATTAATATAATTACCATAGAAAAAAATAAAATCACAATACTAGTAAAAATGTCAACATTTTAAGCTAATGTCTTTAAAAATCGCAAAGGGTACCGTCTACCATTCCAAGACCAAGTGAACAGCTGAAGACACTAGGTATAATACAGAAAGTTACTAAATTAAGTCTTTATTCACTCAATATTTCAAAAGTTGTTCATGTTCTGTGAAATTTATATTCAAGTTTGGACTAGCAATTGCTTTCAAGTCGTACTTCCTAAAAGAAGAGTTCAGGTCGACTATTGTCTCTGCCTGACTTCAAGACGGCAATCCCACTACTTAATTCTGCTTTTGAGCAGCAATTAATGCATTCCAGCAGCGAACAAGCAGGTACAATTTTCAGAGTGGGCCTGACATTCCTCAGAAAAGTACCTAATCACATGTGTAGTTCAGCAGTAGCAGATGCCACCAATGTCTTCAACCGTGCTACACTGGCTAGTTTGAGCCGTTCATTTTGGGTGCAGTGCCTCCGAACAAATACTGTTTTTCCATGGACGCCACTGCCAGCCAGCAGCACACCAACTTGCCCGCACAAATGTGAACACAGGGCAATGGGACACACGGGCTGGGAGAAGCCACAGGCTTCCTGCTGTCTTCCTAGCCTCGTCCCAGCAGGAGGCTGGCTAACGTCACTTGTGCCTTTGTGAAACATTTCCTATTTCGGCATTGTTTATAGATGCTAATCAAATGACTTTTGGTTTTTGATCACTGATATTTTGAGTCATGCAATTAAAGCACTCTCATGATTGAACGCAAGTGGTAAGATAGCTTAATGGGTACGTTCTCTTTTAGTGCCCAGAAGCAGCAGTTAAACTGTTTCCACTGTGTCCCGTAAGGAACGGGCTGCGTTCTACCTCTCTGCCTCTAGACTCCCCCTTCACCTCCACTTTGAAGGATGAAAACTAACAGCTCCCCAGCCTCACGCACTACCAATAGACAGGCTTCAGCGACCGCCTTGGGCCACGTCCTTAAAACCGCACAGCCTGGGAAGTGAATCAGTGCAAAGTCTAAAACATCACTGCACCACACTGCGACATAGCTGGCTTCCTCCTATTAGAGTGCTTGGGTACAAGCAATTTATTGGTCTTAACTCCTGTTTTGAATATTCGTCCTCATTATAGTCAGGAAAACTTCAGGAAAAAAAAACAAAGGAAGAGTTCTAATTTCTGAACAAGCCTACGCAATGATAAGGGACCAGTATCAGTAATAAAGTATTACAATTTGTCACTATACGGAAAAGCCAAAGAAAAGCGTCGATTTTCCTCACAGATATATCTTCTAATTATACTCCTACCATTGTGCTCTGTTTTTATTACTAATATTTATGTTCTTTTGCATAGACAAAAGCTGAGTACAAGTATTTCCTCCAACTTTACTGTATAGCGAAGATCAACGTTTGCTGGTAGCCTGCAGTTTTTATCAGTTAAACCAACTTGCTTAACAGAACATGCGAAGGCAATAATAAATGGCAATAAAGGGAAGGGGAAAAAAAAGACTAAGTCGGTAACAATAAATACTAAAACCTGAAGTCAACTGATGCTTCATAATAGGGATTATAAAGTGGTTGTTTAAAATAACAGGCACCATATTCGGTAGCAGAAGCCTTTCCAGCTGTAGGAGCCTAAATGTGCAATTAGTTAAACAAGTCTCAACACTGCCATGACGTTTGACAGGACCGTAAGACCAACACTGTTGCTCTGAAGCAGGATGATCAGGGTAATTAATGGCCTAGTTTGCTTAGTGGTGATCAGGGCAATATAGTGAACTGGCTCATATGAGTAATTTAAGGATAGATATAAAATGTCAATCAACACAGCTTCATGGAGAACAGGCCTTGAACAACAGGTTGCGTTTTACTCTTTGATATAGTAAGGTCAGCTTGCAAAGACACCTGCACTGAGGTATTACCCATAAGAACCCTGTCACCTACTGAAAACCAGATGAACATGTCATTTTCTTTAAAATATCAGTATTAGATCAAATCAATATAGAATGTTATGTTGAAGACAGAAAACTAATTTCAAAATGCAGTATTAATAGGGAATCAGCAAGAAGTATAGTTGTTTTCCATCTTACTCAATTTTTTAAAGGGTCTGGGAAAAAAGGGACACGAACCCAATGGCCTGTCTGTTTGCTTTTCCCCACCCCCCCTACCCATGTCACTGATGTAATAAAAACTTATCACCTCTCTCTACAAACCTTGCCTTGCATTCAATTTTAAAAATCAATGATCTGGAAGAAACTGTAAAAATCACTTGCAATAAATTTGCAAAGGACATGCAGACTGCTGGAGTAGTAAAGAATGAGGACAGGTCACTTATACAGAGCAATCTGGATCACTTCATGAGCAGTATTTTAATGTTGGTAAAATACAGCATGTATTTCTAAGAAAAAATAAGGTAGGATAATAAGAGGATGATGTACCGCATTCTTGAAAAAGACTCTGAAGAGGACTTGAGCCATAAAAGTCAGCATCCAAGGCAACGCTTCCACAAAAAAAGGATAATACTATTTTTGAGGAAAGAGGGGAGAGAGATATTAATCAGAGTAAGATGACCACGTTTTGTCTCTATATAGTCCTGATGGATCACTATTGACATGTGGCATCTAATTGAGATGTCACACTTAAAAATATTTCAATACATGAGAAGTACAGAGAAGAATGTGAAGATTAATTAGTCTTGGATAACGTTCCTTGCCATAAGAAAGTTAAGGAATTCAGCACATCTCATCAGAGAAAAGGTTAAAAGGGACATAATCATGATTTATAACTACACACAAGCAATTAGAAAAGCTGATACTACAGAAATCAATATAAGCAATCAAATGCATAAAAAGACCAAAATAACTTAAGGTGGAGCTAGAAATGCAGATAGAAAATCAAGTGAAAAATGTACCTGGGGTAATTAACTATTGCAACAGGAGGTATGAGTGAATTCTCATCACTTGAAGACTTTAAATTAATATTAAATGCCTTCCTAAAATATGTATGTTCAGTTCAAAACAAAGCCACTGAATTTAACAGAGAAACTGCTCATTGAAATTCAATGGCCTGTTGAATTTAAAAATAAATCCTCATTATGGTGCCTTCTTGCCTTATATATTTATGAAATTTATTTTGAAATATAACAACTAAATGGAAGGGGGTTACCAAGAAAAAGATACTCTTTCTTTCCAGAGCACAGTAACATTTAAGACTAAATTTAAAGCTAAATAAACTGCAGCTGCATTTTGGAAAATATGCTTTTTCTTCCCCCTGTTTATTTTTTCCAATTTCTTGTTCAGAGTTGCACAGTCCACTTAGTTGACTGTGTCTGATTTACATAATCATGTAGTTATTCTTCAGTTTTTCTGTTCCTATTTATAAACCACTCACAAACCATCCACTTAAGTAACAGCATGATTTATTGTAAGAATGATTATGGTTGTTTCAGAGGGAAAATGGAATGTGATTAAACGAAGAATGAACAAGGACATTCTAGAAACGAAGGGCTCTAATCCTGCGAAAGGATTTGTAAATGAAACCTGCCTCTCAAGCCCCATCCCAAATAGCCAGTGAACTACTATGGGAATTCAGCAGATACCTTTACAACCGTGCAGCCAAGAGCTTAGCAGAAGACAAAAAAATAGATAAAACAAACAAACCGACCATGCACACAATATCTTCTGAAGAAATGGTAAAGCTCCCAAAGCCATCCGCACTTTAGGAAAAAAAAAAATTAATGAACTGTATGTATACAGTTGCTGATATGACTCTCTCAACACAGGTCTGAATACCAAGGCTCTAGAGGGAGATCTGCAAGCAGACCTTTGCTCTTGGATAAGTTCCAGCATCTGAGATAAATGCATCAGCCAAGGAAAGGGTTGGATATTTAAGCCGTAGATCCAGGAGAACAGAATCTTTTCTGTATGCAATAGATGTTTTGCAGGTGCCACAGGAACCCTAACAACCCATGCTTCTTACAAAAATGGTGACCAGTCCGATGAAAGAATATCAAAGTTCAATATCTTCACCTGAAGTACTTATTCTCTGCTATTTCAGAAAGAACGAGTGATGAAAAAACCCTATTTGTTTACCAGTAACACTGCCGTGTTTACAAACCAGCTACCTACCAGGAACAGCTGAGAGGCTCCACAAAGGAGAAGCTATGCTACAGAGCCCCATTCGTCAGAAAAAACAACCATAAAAATGAAATCCTGAATAGGTGTTCATACACGGTACTGCTTTTACATGTTTGTGTTAGTCCGAAAGAAGCAGCAGTGATAGATCACATTCTTGCTCATACACAGATAATCCTGGTCCATTCAGACAGCGCATGCACCAGCAAGAACTTAGGAGATCCCACACTAAATTGATAGAATTGCTTCAGAAATTCATACGGAGTTACAGAGCCATTCAGCAGAGCACAATAACTTTTCATAGTACATTATCTTATAAGCAGTGGTTCCCAAACAGTGAGGGAGAGAGAATAATATTTTAGGTGAAGCCAAGCATGAAGCCCAAGAAAATCAGCTTTGCAAGATCTGTGCTGAATGCGTGTGAAATTCCCACTTGAACTAGTCTGAGGAGCTGCAGATGGGCTAAGCTGAGGGACTGGTAGAAGGCAATGGTAACATCCTTGCTGCAGGGACACCGAGTTACCCTGAACACTGCCAGTTTTTCAAGGGGAAAGTACTGAACCACTCTTTCCAGAAGTAGCACCATTATTTCAGATAGAGAGAACTGCCCCTGTTACTAGTGCAATTATTTAGATGGTAGCGATAATGAGTACAGCTGAGACTGCAGCTAGCAGTAATGCCCTGGCTAAAAGAAAAAAACTTCAGCCTCAATACTTACAAGCTGTATGCTAAAATCTATCTTTACTCAAGAGTTATAGTAGAAGGCTGAGAAACTCAAAATTCCAGGGACTCTTCTATGCTAATTATGATGTCTATGGCTGCAACCATGATCTAGGGTCTAGCATTTCTGTGACGCATTTCTGTCTAGGGGTTGGTACCGGTTTGGTTTCAGACTCGGTCTTGTTAACCAACGAAATGGTATTCCCATGGCCAGCTAAACTGCTTTTTCTGCAAGGACCAATTTTGCGAGGAGCAGCAATGGGTGTCTGCAACTGCTGCATTTTCGCAGAGAACTTTGAATCAAAGGAGGAACTACTAGCAGATGTGCGGTCAGACTTCCCCCAGTTTTCCTTGCCCAATTGCTCTGTGTTCACCTGTGCTTTTGCACTGTATGGTGACTTATCATCAGGTGGAGGTGGAGCTCTTCTTTTCTTTCCTCTGCTATCATTAGGACTTGCAGTATCTCTTTTTGGGCCCAGATGCATGTTTTTCTGAACAACCATCTCATGAGATCCATCAAAGAGTGAAACCCATAGGGAAGATGCAGACTCTTTTTGCTGGCCAAGCAGGTATTCACCACCACACTCTTCAATTTTTCTTTGTATGGTATCAGCTAAGCCCTCATGTTTCACTGGAGAATCAATGCCTGTAATTTCAAGGGACAGCAATTAACTCGAGTTAAAACGCCACCAATGGTTTTACTGCTACCTATTTCGTTATTACTATTCAGAATACAAAACTGTATTAACTATGTCTCATGAAGTCTGGACTACTATTAAGAGTATTAATGGATGAAATGGAAAAGATTACATACGCTTTCAAAGAGAGAACTGAGGTGACAGGAGGGAACTGTTTTTGTGACAGTACAAGACAACATTGATATTTCTTTCCAAGTAAAGTAGAAAAAATAAGGTACTACTAAGAAACCTATATGTATTAGATATTAAACATATTTTGTTGTATAATGCTTCGAAAATTTTGTTTCACACAAGGCCCACGAAAAAGTCCATGACTAAATATTCTTGTGCTTCCAGCCTGCAGAAAATGGGACACCTTTACATATATCATTTTTTTAATGTGCTTTAAGACTGTCTTGCCCCATTTCTTATCCTTCATATTGAGTTTTCTATGTATACTGCAGTAATACTAGCCTCAAACAGCAGCAATATCTTTTCTATTGCAGGCCACACATTAATGATTTTCAACACATTTTTGAACACAGGGTTTTTCCTATGAATACCATAAGTAAGCAGGAAAAAAACCTGGTATATTAAGAGTGAAACAGAGTTTGTGTTCTGCTCCTCACTGATGTACTTGAGTATCGGTAGAATTATGCTACCGTGTTACCTTCATAAAACTTCTATATAGTTGATTTACTGCCTTTCTGCTCTGCATTCATAGCTTAGATAGGACTCTCTTGACTGTTCGGTGCTCTGATGCACAGTAACTCAATGACCCACATGGCATTTTGAGCATCTTCACAGTTCCAATCTCAAGCAGCAAGAAGTCAGGCATTTATAGTTGTACAGTGTTTCTCAGCCAGTACTGCATCAGATCCATTAAAACAAAGTGACCTACTTTTTCTAGTCTGTAAATATTATTTCTGTAATGAAACTATTAAAATAATCCTGCTGCATACCATTTTGCGCTGTAAAAATACAAGTCTCAAATACACGCTAGCTAGATTTTCCAAGCATATTTTTCAACATCATTACCAAAGACCAAACAATTAGGTAAGTTATGTTAGGTAAGCCTTTAAATAGCTTTAAGAACAGCAAATTAATTTCATGCAACTATTTAAAGACATTATTGGTTTGCAGACTGGACTATTTTACCTTTACATTTCCTGAGCTTTATACTACTCTTATGATGTTTATTTCTAGTGAGAGCTTTTTTGAATGTGTTCAGGGCTCCCTAGTTACAGTTCAGATTGCAGATTTTTTGGCTCAAGGTATAAAAATGTATTCATTATTTGTGCGATTACAAATTCAGATTTAATGTGAACTCCTTGGTATGCAATTATGTTGCTCTTTCATTGTCTGAATTGTCCTTGAAAATCTCAGTGTTTCAACATCAACACCAGAGGCCATCTGAATACAGACAATGTTGTTTCTGTTACCCTGCAACTTGAAAAGACAAATCACACTTACTCATATCATGGTAGACGGAGGTCGCTTCTTTTGTCAAGAACAAAGGTGGTTTCCGTGGTGACATAATCTCAATTTTCATAACTTCTTCACAACAATGTTTCCACTGGCCTGAGAGAGAAAAGAGAACAATGACTGGAACTTAAACACTTCAGCTTGAAAAAAATTGACGTTATTAGGTTGTGTTAGGAAACTATCTCCAAAGCAATGCTAAACAGTAAGCATTTACTCTTGTTTAGCAGGAATGCTCAGGATGCATTTGTATTTTCAACTCTGTAGTCATTCTCTTAGCACAAAGGTCATAAGCTACTACCTTTCATTTAAGCATCCCAGCAGTACTGTTATACTATGAAGGTTAAATATCATACTTTGCCTTCAAATCCCCAAACACAGTATAAATTCATCAGAAAAAAAAACTAAAAAAAAAAATAATTTAAGGTTAGGGAAGCTTCATGAAGTTATCGGGGACAACCTCCAATATACTGCAAGCTGGATGTTATACAACTATGTTACAATGTTATACTAAAGGAATGTTCTGTCTTTAATAGAGGATAACTTGCCTTTTATCTGTTAGCAGACAAGGAAACCTCTTTTTCTATTAATAGATTTTGACCTTAAGGAAAACAAGACACAGTAAAATTACTTTGTTCATACCAATCATCCCAAGTTTTCTGAGCACATTAATTTTAAGAGAATTTTAGAACCAGGGAAGAAAAAAGGCATTTAAATGCCAAGTGACCCATTTTTTCTGAACCTAAGGAAAATGTCTCAAAAAATCCATGGGTATTCTATCTATAATGAATAAGAAGTAGTTCTTTTACCCCACTCTACAGCTAATTTAAAGAGGATGCCCTAGTTTTTGCTTGGTGTGTTTCTTTAATTGATAGAGCCTTTTCTCATTGTAAATCAGAACTAGAAAGGACTAGAAATACAAACTACAATAGCGAGTTTCCACAACCTCAGTTCACTGATTTTATTGGTGTGGCCTCTGACTGAAGCCCGATATTTCATTAATTGACCTGGTTCTGTTTTCTGACCTGGTAAAAATGACTATCGGGAACTAACTTAAAGGGGGCTTCTAAAAAAGATGGCGGCAAACTTTTTAGCAGGGCCTGTTGCGACAGGACAAGGGGGAATGGCTTTAAACTAAAGGGGGGTAGATTTAGACTAGATCTAAGGAAGAAATTTTTTACGCTGAGGGTGGTGAAACACTGGCACAGGTTGCCCAGAGAGGTTGTGGATGCCCCATCCCTGGAAACATTCAAGGTCAGGTTGGACGGGGCTCTGAGCAACCTGATCGAGTTGAAGATGTCCCTGTCCACGGCAGGGGGGCTGGACTAGATGACCTTTAAAGGTCCCATCCAACCCAAATTATTCTATGATTCTATAACTATACCTTGTCAATGACAGCATAATAACTGACATTTGTTCTCTACTCTTAATAAACCTGTGAGTCAAACTACTAAAGCAGAGGAAAAAGATGAAGACAAATTAATCTATATAGTTCTTATAATAAATATTTGGTGTTAAACAAGCAACACAGTATACTACTTCAATACCGTTTCACTGATTTACATCAATAAATAAGTTACTTCTCTCATGTAAGAACAGTGTTGTTCCAGAGGTTAGCCAAAGGATCAGGGTATCAATTTATCATCTCATTTATATCATCTGTTACAAAGCCTCAGGTGTGGCTTTTACCAGGTTCAAGTAAGCAGCGTGTATTTGCACAACTGGATTGGAGTGTGACTAGGTGAGCATATTCCCGTGTGACAAGGGGTACCAAAACCTTAGAATTACCAACAGAATCAAGTAATCCCTGTTGCAACAAACTGCAATTTAATTCATCCATAATAGTGCTGAGCAAGGAAATCCCACATACGTGTGCCTACTTGCAAGGGCTGGCTGCATCTGCATCCTAGCCAAGGCCCCAAATGAATCCAGCATCCTCACCACTTCCCACTAAGGCTTCCACGCCCAAAGGTTTCATACTTGCAGAATCTCACAAAACCAGCACACCACTGGTAGGATGCCCAGGCAGAGGTGGACTCTTCCTGCTACAGCGGAGGAAGAGATGGTGAGAATTTAGCAGTCCTTAAAAAAATTATCTAGAATACTGCTAAAAGAGACCAAGTTCTTTTGAGACTGATGGACATATTCTGCTTCTGGTTTCCTGCAAAAAGCCAGACTGAACACGTGGACTTTGGTGTAGTCAAATATTTGCCTTCCAACGGTTTAGACCACCACCCAATATTATCCCAAAGAACATTTTTCTTCTCATCATTGCAAACAAAGGCTTGTGAAGCAATTCCAATTCAAATTGTTCAAAGATCCCTTTAATGTTACATAACACCCCACTTGGAGGGCATGCTGCCGGCACTGCCTGCTTACTTACTCAGATCATAAAAGTGCTGCCAGAAAGCCTCCATCCACTTATGAAGTTCTTCCCTACTGTCAGTAGCAAAAAGTTGCATCACAGCCTCTCCAGACACAGGGTTGATAACAGAGAAGTTATTAGTTCTTCTTTTGGAGTCCTTATCCACAGCTCGAATTCTGGTTTCCTAGGAACAACAAACTGTAGTAATGAGTTACTGCTTCAGCTCCACACTGGCATCACCTTATAGCCAATGACAGCGTAAGGGAGGTATCATTTGGCTTTTTCATCTAATCCAGATCAATTTCCAATTAAAAAAAAAAAAAGGAACTAATGTCAAGAACTGCTTATAAAAATATTTTCTCATAAAACTATTAAAATGGCATAAAATATGAAAAATAAGGGAATGGAGCAGAATTACTACATTTTAGTTCCGAATTATAGAATGTATGTTCTATGTTTCCCCTCCCTCTGCTTTCACCAGCTCATCTCACACAGCTCATCCCTCTCCACAGTAGTTTAGCGAATAATCTAAAATAACAGCAAGCAGCTCTTTTTCTCTGAACTCTTCTGCTGGACAACCACATTGTTACAGTTACTATTTAGGCCTCCTACTGTACTTCTGTGGTTCATTGTTTATGCAATGTATTCTAAACTTGTATCTATTTTATGTTCATCTTAGTCAATCGGGACATTCAGGGCTAATACAACAGTGACAGGAAATTTAAAAAGAAACTTATCTAGTCCACATTTAAAGGAGCATTTGTAACAGTCACTTATAGAGTTCTGCTAGAACATATTTCCGGCATGAAAAAACATTTTGCTCTAATACAAAAAAATCCTATTTGTCATTTCAAAATAGACATTTTAGTTTTGCCTTAATTAGGGAGAGCTACATAGAAACAATTAAAAATACATGAGATTATGAGAGATATATATGACATATATATCACAAGTCTATCAAATTTCTTCAGCTGATGTTAAAGGCTCTCAGATTACGCAGCAGCGCTGTTACAGCCAAGGTTTCCCCTTCTGTTCAGGGACGTAGTTCAATTGATTTTTATAAACTAGACTAGATCCAGTGGTATTTTCATAGTATCTAGTTTATTTGTTATGGCATCACTACAATAAAAAAAGCACTTACCCCTAACTGAGTGAAAAAAAATGGTTTTATGTGTAAAATACTGAAAGATTTTAGTTAAAGTCTGATAAAACACAACTGAAAAAATTTCCAGAACACAACTAATCAACATTGATGCTCATCACAACATGATGAACAAATTAAAATAACTAACATTACTTTATTTACAAAGCAAAAGCAGAACCCCCAGAAATATCTTTGCGTATACAATTCAACCTGACTGAACAAGCAATGGCCTATTACAACACTGCTCTTAAAAGGATTTTCGGCATATCCAGGAGAGCAGCATAATCCCAAATCCTGACAGGATGATGAGTTTTGGCACCAGGGAACCAGCTGGCACCCTACAGCTGGCCGGACCCGGAGCCTGGCAGGACACGAGGCTGCCTAATGCACGTTAAGACCATGCAGCGCCCTCCTGCTGCTCAAGCGTGTCCCCTGGCATGGGGAATGCCCCAGGTGTTGAAGGAAGCCAACAACCACAGCCAGAGTTGTGTTTGAATGTCTCCTCTCTGGATGGACAGTGAATCTGACCACAAAGGTGGGCTCAGGGCATTCCTCAAAATACAGTGTGGATAGATCAACCATGTTCCTTTTTACACAATTCAACCAGATGTCAAACATCTGCTAAAGATGTCAAATATACACCTACAGAAATTAAGTTTACACATGGGATCCCATGGGGATAAGCCTAGTTCTGATACTCAGAAAAACAAAAAATATTCTACAGAACATTCCCCAGATTTTAAATGCATTACTGAAGTAACCATTTGAAATACCAACAGCTGCTTGTAGCATATCTGATGGATATGCTCATTTAAATTCTTCTGTCTAAAAATAGGAGATGAAGTAATTCATCCATAAGCGCTCTATATCCCATTAACTCAGGTAACCATAGATACCAGCAAAAAAATTAAATCAAATAGATTAACATTTGACAGGTAAGAACTTCAAGCATACCATACACACAAGTTTATTTAATGATGTTTGCTGCAGGTTTTATCCCACAACTATGGTATTATTCAAAGGAGATAAATCCTCAAGCAACAATCTATTCCTGATGCTTGAATATTTAAGGAGTGATACAAGATGCCATTACAGTAATGGGCTGATGAATTTACCAAGCTTGGGTGAATTACACTACATGCCCAGTTCCATTTAACAAAAAAATAAAACAATAAAAAACCCAACAAAAAAAAAGGCAAAACAACAAAAAAAAGTGTCTTAAGGTACCATGTTATAATAATGCTCAACCTTTTGCAGTCTTATAGACAACTGAACCAACCCTGCTACAGCTATTGTAAAGACCAGAACAATCAGTGGATCAGAATACGAAAAACTGAGTTGAATCTTGAACTCAGATGACTCTCTTGAGGAAGCTGAAGCCAGTCTTACGTCCTATATGCAAAAGATTATTTTTTTTCTAAGGTGAAGAAAGACTAAAAGGGAAAATGATAGATTTTTTTTTTTTTTTTTAATGTAATGAAAATGCAACCTTCGTCTATACTTTTCCCCCAAAATCAAAAAATCTCTTTGCTTGATAGTACTTCTCTGGAAAGCTCATCTTTTAAGCTAAAAACAAAAAACAAAAAACAAACACAAGCCAAAAAAAAAGAGAGAGAGAGAACTTCTTTATTGCTGAGGTGCAATACTTTCCTGCTAAGCCAATCCCGACACACTGAGGAACACTGGTTATAAAGATCATTTTAAGACATCAAAACAAATTACAGTTCTTGAAAAAAATATTGAATAGCCTAACATCCAGTTCTGTGTATCTATTTTAAGATTAAACAAACCAAATCACATATAACAAACTTCCTTCACGCTTTTAGTACCAAAAAATAAACCAAGAAATAACAACACAACACTGGAAACAAAATATAATCTGTTCATGTGTTGGTTTCTGCTGTAATGTTAACAATTTTCATGGGGCTTGTTTTAGGCAAGTAGGGAAATATGGTTAAATTTAAAATTATGGCTTTCAAACATATTAATGCACAAGACTGAATTCACCAGATCAGCTATGAACATTTTCTCCTTTCATCTTCATTGTTTTGTGAACTTGTATTAACATAACATCCATGTGGCCACTGGATAGTAAGTATAATATGCAAATATAATATGGAAGAGCAATATTAGGATTTCTATGCCATTTTAGCTATCTTAGCACAATGCAGCAGCTAAAAACCAGGAGAAGGAGATGGCATTATACAACCAGCCAGCATTCTGTGGAGCACCAGGGAGCCATAAAGCATAGTTTCCAAACCACGCACAGTTTGAGCATGTGTGTTATAAGGTCCACGATGTGGGATCTGGGTAT
Source organism: Aptenodytes patagonicus (assembly GCF_965638725.1). NCBI lineage: Eukaryota > Metazoa > Chordata > Aves > Sphenisciformes > Spheniscidae > Aptenodytes > Aptenodytes patagonicus. The sequence continues at coordinate 35,344,561 of NC_134953.1, forward strand.
TATATCTGCTTCTCCAGCCCACATCCACAATCTCTTTCAAGCAATTGCAGGACTAAATGCAACATGATTGTGAGATACCAGATATTTAGAGGCATTTCACTAGTCTGTGCTTTCCAAAATATTTTCACATGTATGAAGGCTTGTCTAAGCCAACCAATGGGACAAAGGCCTTACTACAGAGAACACAGATATTTTCAGGGCTGCTCTCGTTTCACCACTGCTGGAGTTCCCTGATGCAGAGAATATTGCTCATATTGCTGGCTCCCTAAATGTTCACATTTGCAAGAAATCATATTGATATCCTTCTGCTCCAGTCCCTGGTTCCCTAGAAATACTGCATGGTTCCTCTGAAGTTATGCTGCTGCAGCCATCACTACATTTTCCAACGAATTTCTCTACCTGACCTAGCCCAGAACACATGTTCCAACAAGAACTGTCATTCCAGGTAACAGTCTGCAGAAATGCCAACTTGATTTTGTCCTTTCACTCCTGCTACATTGTTTAGCAACCAAACTATGAACCCTGAGCCCGTGCCTGCAAACACTTGTAGTTCCTCATCCTGTTCACCTCAACGATTAGCTTGAGCGCAGAGATAGCTCTAGGCCTGCTGCACTGTGTGGCACCAGATCAAAGACTGCACTGGCAAAATATGCCAGGAAGGAAATCACGGGCCTACATTAATTCAAAGCGACATCCCAGAATTCCTCAAGCTTCAGGCACACATGGCACACAAAAAGTTTTATAATCTATGACCAGGACACAATAGGATACGTATTCCAAATGCTGAGCAACTAACGTGAACCGCTGGCACCTGCACCGATTTGCTAGGCTATCAGGTATAGGCAAGGCCTTCATTATTCATTTCAAACTAAAGAAAACTTGAAAAAAATTCAGGAACTGGCCCATAAGGAATATTTCTTGTTCAAATTGGATTCCAGCAAATTTTCTTTGCTACAGAAAATATAATCTCTCTTTTCCTACTTAGTTGTGCAATATAATATGTTATAATCACATTTAGCTGGAACAATAATAGTAGCACTTGCATAATAGGAACTGCAGAACCATTCTTGCTCAACAGCAGTAGCAGTGAAGTCATCTGAAGTTGAAGTAATGACTTTGCTGGTCTTAATGGCTCTTCAAGTCTTGATTCAAAGGGAATGGGAAATAAGGCTATCAGTGTGAATATTTTCCAGGGAGTTTCTCATAAATCCAGATGATTTCATTACTTTTCAGAAAGTATCTTTCAATTACATGTAAAGGATCAGCTTCACATTACAAATGAAAATGCCACATATGCAACCAGAAGAGGTTTTAGTTAGAACGTCTAGAGTTGATGTTCAATCTCAACTTTCATTTTGAAATTGCTGTTTCTATAACAACATGTAGCAGACAAGCCCATATGATTAGTTTGATTTCATTTAATCTGTAAGAGAAATTTCATAACAAAGGAATCAAAAAATATCTGCAGGCATTAAGTTATTTTCAAGAGAAACTGTTTAAGTAGTAAAGTATCCAAATATGTTTTAAATTGCAATTTTTTTCCAGTTTTAATTTAAATTGAAGAAGGATTCACAGTCATATTCTCCAGCAGTCTGACATTTTTGTAAAATGGTATAAGATACATGATTTATGTACCTTCTACATGTTAGCTTTACTCTGCAAACGTACGGACAGTCTCCCAGCAAAGGCTTATTAAGCTGGATTTTAGGTTCTAAGTGCGTTGGTAACTTGGAGGAGCAAAATACCTTAGTATGTTTTTTTTAAAAGGAAACGCAAAACTAGGATACAGACTCAAACAGAGACCTCCAAGGAAAGATTTGAGATAGCCTGACAGATAATTTTCAAAAATATTACTGTCACATTTTAGAATATGGATTTAGTAATTCTATAATTTACTAAAGTTTACCATTTCTAAACTGATACTGTGAATAGCTGGAAAGCAGAATTATGGCAAAGGCTGACTAGTGCAATTAAAAGTGACTGAAGAGGTAAGCAAGTAAGTCTGCTTAAATATATATTGCAGTCTAAACATTTATTTAATGTAAATGCCTGAACAATTGGAAGAAAAAATGGCTTTGTTAAAAGATACGGCACTAGCAGAAAGGTGTTTTTAATTAAGGAATCAATTTAAATCTTAGCACATTAAAAAAAGAAGTCCTAACACAAACAGGTCGCATTGCTACCCCTAGTTTACACGTTTGGTTTATATAAAAGTCTCACTCTAGGTGAGAATGCAGTCATGTTTTCCAGAAACTTTAAAGCCACCAAAAGCTGATATTGCTGTTGTAAGAAGCAGTTCTTTATGTCCCTACGCATTCTCAATCATAGCCTAGCCCCTTCCTTGTACCACACAAGCATTTGTATAGCCATGTAGTGAACTGGATAAGAGAATTTATTAAAGGGAACCACAGTGGAAGCCAAGTCTCCTCCTTCCCCCAAAATGAGCTAATTTTAACCCACATCAGTTCCCTTATCCAATTCATCAGTCAGCTGCCCTAATGCCTGCCCTGGCATAAAGCAGCACAGCAGCCAGAACAAGCAACTGGACAGGAGGAATGCTTCTTTCAGAATTAGTGTTGGCATCAAGCGTTCAAGTAGTACAGCGGCAGAATCCAGATCGACCTGTGCTTAACACAGTTTCCAAATATGTCTAGTTACTTATGTAAGATGAATCTAGCTACATCAATTGCAAATAATATTAAATTCCTCTGCTCATCCTTACGTGATATTAACTCTTGAAGACTGCACCAAAAACAGTTTCTGAAAGCATCTCTTCACTCTAATGCTCGCCATTCTAGAAGGTCCTTCCAAGAACATTCCTAAACTGAACACTTAAATACTTACTTCAAATTAAATACTTAATGTTTCTTTAGCCAAAGAGTAAGTAACATTTTAATTTTAAGTTTTAAACCCAACCTTTCCAATCAGGGTATGAAAAGCAGCAATAATGTCATCCTACAGCACAGAACTTCCAAAGTTATTGTGCACTGTACAAAACCAGTATTAAGAAAAGCAGCTTATTTTAAGGCATTAAAATATTTTCAACAATTTTCCAGCTCTCCTAATTAAGACTGTGGTCAAATAACACACAACAACAAAAGCAGCTTTTGTTAAAATTTCACCTTGCTGAGGGCAAAAGAGCATTGCTAAGGGACTGTAAGCAATACATTTCCAAGGGCTGTCTTACGGAACTGTCACATAACAAGTTATCACTTTTCCTAAAAAAAAAATCCTCCTTTTTACCTCTGTGTTAACCAGTCTAATGCAATAGAAGGAACTTACGTCCACAGCTAAGAAATGTAATGTCCTTGCTAAAAAATTCAGCGACTGCAAATTTCACTGAAGCATATCCCACCCACATGCTATCTATAAAGCATTCTGCATACCAGCAGCTTAGAGCCCAAATGACTGTAGGTATGCCTTAAAACAAAAACAACCTCCTCCAGAATAAACAAAAAATCCAAACAAAAAAACCCCCCATACAACCAATTTTACCTTGTTGATGGAAACTGTCAATGCTGGCTCCAGTTTAGCCTCAATTTCTTCTGGAGAGTAATAACAAAAGAGCTTGCCTCCTCTTAGTACGCAATACAGCCTCCTCCAGTTAGTTAGACTTCCTATCATTTGCTAAAGGGAATAAATAGTCAGAAATTGCCAAAGAAACTACAAACTAAGAGCATATTACAAGGTATACACAGATCAGCCCTCTGTGATCAAAACTTAGTCACCCTGAATTCTTTCCTAAAACAAAGACTTTCTGTTGCAGAACATTTCAGAGTCACTAATTTTTGAAATGTTAGCAATACTTTAAATGTTTTTTGGTGTTTTACAGTTTTTGCAGATTTATTGTCTTGTGACACTCACAATATAGAATCTGCTGGTTCGCACAGACAGAATGAAATCTAGAACTGGTGTCCACTGTAAGAAAGAAACCACCTTTATTGCTACAGTAATTACACAATAAGAGAAATAAGGAGTATCTCACTTTGGAAATACACAGTACATTCAAGAAATGTCAAGCAAAGACACTTGTCTAGAATTTCCACTTTCTCAAACAGATTTTTCTGAACAGCTTTCATAAATGCATTATAGTTTCACAACCAGTTTAAAGCCTGTAATTCAGCACTCCTGACAAATGACCCAGCCCCTCTGGCCCTCCACTATCACCTCCTCATTTGCTTAGTTGTGCAATGAACCAAAATAGAGAAGCAAACTGAGTTCACATGAATCATTTTTGAAGGGATGAGTTTAAATATGGCTCGGTTCACCAGTCAGATCCACCATGCTGTGATATGAACTCTTGTGCTAGCACAATGAGAGGTATGTACACAGGATTATTAGGACTGCTGCTGTCAAGTACCAGCCTAAACCGATTCTGAAACAACAACTATACTTGATCTTTATGTAACAGCCTAAATAATCTTATTGATAAGCATGCCAAGGAAACATTTATTTCTTGACACTTAGCCAATGAAGATACTGTTTGTAAACGCAGCTGTGAGATAGAATTTCCCCCCTTGTTCTAGGTAGAACAGGTAAAAAATAACAGTTCTCAAGAAACCTCTTCAGGAAAAAGCAAATGTTTTAATGATTGACTCTTAGTGACAGCTATTAACAGAAGAGGATGTAAACACAAGCAAGGTCTTCTTACCTGCTGATTAAGAAATCCTACCATCATATCCCTAGCCATGCAGGAAGGCTGAGCAACTAAACGGCAACACATGTTTCCATACAGGGGGAGCCAAAAAGAGGATTCCTCTGGGGGAGAAGACCAGGCAAAAAAAAGACAAACGCTTAGTTCCGAACATTTGCCCTAAATAAATAGTTTAGCTTTCTACATCCGTTTTTACATTAAGATCATGAATGTAAATAAGTATTTTTTATATTTAAAGAAAGAGATCTTATCCTGTAGGATTAGACTAAAACTGATTTTTACTCTTCAGTCAGTTTTTTCAATTAACCAAAAAAAAAAAAAAAAAAAGGACTTTCCAAAAGAATTTCAAGTAAAAATGGAGATATTGTTCTGCAAGAACAACTTGTTCTTACATACAATATAGCTCGAAATCTCATTTCACAGCTAGAAACATTTTGAAAGATAAGTACACTGGCCATGTCATCTAAGTAGGATCCCTGAGCCCATCCCATCATGGCGCACAGCTACATTTACACACAAGCACTTTGCTTCAGATTGTTTTATTAAGGCTTAGAATTTGTATCTACTTCTGTCTTCAGCACTAGAAGAGCATTTAGGATTCTAAGAAGTTTCTAATGAATTGCAACATCCCTCCTCGCTCAGCTCTGCTATGTAATAGGATCTCTCTTCTGTAATTAGAAGCAGGTAATACGATGTTCCATTGACATGACTCTCTCTTTGGTCATGTTTTAGAAATACTTGTAATGAGCCAAAATATCCAGGTATGTCATTTCTCACCAGACTAAGTTATGTAAATTAATGACAGAAAAAGGAATTTGAAGAAGAAAGAGTATAAAGTACTAATAAAGAAAGGCTTACAAATATCAAAGATACTCAGAATTACTCGTCCAACCCTTCAAGAAACAAATGCACCATAAATCTTCAAATCTGTACTTATTCAGAATTAATGAAGTGTAAAGAATGAAATTCGCTTTGAGGTCAAGTTTAGGTAAGTAAAAGATAAAGTTCCCAGAAGCTACAGTGAAATACAGTGAAAGTCCCATGTCTTAAGTTAACAATTAGAGGGTGGCTTATGGGAGGGGTTATCCTTTCAGAAAATAATGGATGAAGTATCAAAAACTGTACTCCTGCTACTTAAAACACTACCTTCAGTTGCAGCATAATCATAGTCCCTGTGTTAGCATCTAGGTTGACTGCTGCCAACTTGTGCTGTCCCAGAGCTGAAGTACAGCAACCAACGCAAATTGCAAGCACACATGTTTACGTCCTGTGTTAAATCTGGGCCTGAAACAACCTAGCTGAACTGAAGCTATTTTTCTACTTTCCTTCTGACTACAGAGGAAAGAGCTGTTCTTCATACTGATACCTTTCCTTGGTTGTGAGGAAGGGGAAATAATTTGTATATAGCTACAACTCACATAAGACCGAGATGCAAATGACAGAACAAACTCCCAAAAGACTGGACTTGAAATTTTACTCAACTTACAGTTTATTCAGCTGCGTACAGATGCCTGTTTTAGAGCCGTTAAATATTTTATTAAAGTTGTTCTATATTAAGTATCAAGAAAAATAATCTCTTTAAGCTCTTCAGTTTACAAGAGAGAGAAATGCAAAATGTTACTGGTTTTTTATTTCCTTAAATTGGTACCATATGTACTTACCATTTCCTGTAATGGTAAGGTTGTGGGTCCTGAAATTGTCCTCAGCACTCTCCAGCCCCAAAGTGGTATATGCTAGCAAACTGTACTTTGCTCCACTAAATGTGAAAGAAAAGGCATGTTTAAGACATTTCTGCTTTACGTTGCTCAGGCAGTAATTAAAGGGAGTCTAGACATGCCTGAAAGAACACATTTGGGTACAAGGGAACACCAAGGTGCAAGGCAGCACCTGTCAGTGACCAGATTGCCACCTCCCAACTTCCTCCCACAGAACTCCTGTATCTCTGGTTTTCCTTGCAAACCAACACTGTCCCACAGTCTCTTCATCTGCTTCCTATATCCATACCTCCTGCCTTCACCCATTGCAGTACCTCCAGTTCCCTGCTACCCCACAACTTCCAGGCCCTGCTGTGCAGGCCAACACCACGAGGCCCTGTCAGGTGGCTCTTTCCATAGCCACCTCTCTTGGACCTGTCAGCCAGGAGACTTTTTGTGTGGCCGCTGCCAACAAGCTGGGCTCAAGCTTACTGCTGAGCCAGCGGCTGCCAAACCCAGGCATAAAGGTTGTGCTTTCCAAAAGTAACTTTTAATAGGTTTACAGCTTCTATTCCAAGGCCTAAATCAACTGGATTTGGTAAAAGGTTCAAAAATTGCTATAGTTAATAGAACAACTGATGACATAAAATTTATCTGAAAATACGGGTTAAAAATTAAAAGGCTTTATACTGCTCCTCCATGTTACTCTGCTCTTTTGCTTTGCCTGTGTAGACGACACTTTATAAAACAGTTGTTTATATATGTATTTTTTAATGGTATCTAATGGCTTGATTCTTTGCATGCAGAAATCTGTGCAGAAATCCTACAGTCAGTTTTGTAGCATAAAGGACTCTTTCACTTATTGTGCTTACAGGTTTCAGAATGTTATATCTTTGTTTTGGATTCTGCCTAGGCAAAAAAAAAAAAAAAAAAAAATCACATTTACAATTCAGCACAGTGCATGTGGAATGCAATTCTTGGAATAAACTAGTATAAATTTGGTACATGTTTAACCTTTTCCCCCAAATACTCTTCAGACCGAGTAACAGATTTACAGTTCAGCAATGCAGTAAGAATTCCACCTGGCTAATGGCAGTTTAAACAAAGTTCACAAGAAAACAAATCCCTCAAAATCACTAACTACTCTCCCCAACAGGATCTAGCATAAGATCCTTAAAACATCTTCAGTACAGCATAAGATAGCCTAGTGGTGGAAAAGGTGAGAAGACACTACTGAACTAACATCACTAAACATAGTTTTCTGTATTTTTCAAATGTTATTTTTCCTAATAGCACAGTGGGAACATACGGTTTTAAAATCTTTGGCTCTGCAGAGGAACAAGGCAGATGCCTACCTAGCCCTAACCCTAAAGAGGAGGAAAAGTAGCAAGTTTGTTAGCAGGGAGGTCTGTTACATATCTCTCTCAAGGGAATAAAGAGAAAATTAAATATGATATAACATTCTGGGTGAAGAACCACTGCTGTGAAACATTTCAAGAGGGCAATCTGAACAAAAACTCATCAGCATTTGTATATATTCCCTGCTAGACTGTTCCCTAACAAAAGATTCTCCACTGATTATGTTTTGCCATGCAGTTGAGCAATACATTACCATTCTATTTAAACCGTACCAAAAAGTTCAGTTTCTTCTCACAGATAAAACCTCTGTGCTGATTTTAAAGTTACTTATTTTCTAAAGCATGACTAATTACCACAACAACCTTGCCAAAAAAAATAGCTACTTCACTTTTAAAATATGCTTCACAGTAACATTTTCGTTCTAAAATATAACAGTCATTCCTTTCAGCCAGCTGCAATATAATTTAGAAAAGTTTTATCTGCAAATATTTTTCAAATTTAACTGGCTAATCAGGACTGTTGAGTCAGTTTTGCCTCTACATTTCACAGAATTAGCTAACTGCCTTAAATGGCAGTTTCTTCATATAACAAAGAATAATCTGCCTGCTGCATCTCATTCAGTACTTTGCATATCTATAGTATTTTTCCATGTAATAACTTTATTTAAAAAAAAAAATCAGCTCATCTCCACAACATGCCCGTGGCAAAGGCTCATTGTTAAATCTGTTTACTGATCAAGAGACAGAGGCACCAAAGTTGCCACACAGACACTGGCGTGGGAAGGTGCAACTATATCACCCTTTCTATCGATGCATATTAATGAATACATCTCAGATTCCAGAATCTGTTCCTGAATATTAATCCCAATGTTAGAAATCCCAATCTTAGTTCACTCATGCAGATATATAGAGAGTGGAGGATTTGTGAGTCCAAAAAAAAAAAAAAAAATCCAATACGCTCACCTTTCAATCAGATCTTAAATAACAGAAGGCAAAAACAAATACAACCTTCAGGTATTAAAAAGAATCCAACTGTAAAAGTGAGGCCATTAGATTAGATTATGTACTTCTAGCAAAATATCACTATAAATTTGCCAATACAAACATAGGACACCAAAGCCATGCCTCCAGCCCAGTGGAGGACAACACATAAAAGGCAATAACAACAAGTCCATGTGTCGGCCAGTTCTGCAAGTGAATAAATATGCACTTCAGGGAGTCTCTCCAGTGATTTATCCAAAGAGCAACCTAGTTACTCTGGAATTCAATAGTATAACTGCACTAAACATTTTCCTTCTACGACAAATGTAAAAAGAAAAAAAAAATTAAGCTTGAATAGAAAAATTAAGCAGGCAAAAGACTGTATAGAAATGAAAAGAGAGATAATTAAGAGTAGAGAGAATATCAGTATAACTGAAGTTAACCAACCTAAGCAACCATTCAAAGCGCTTTGTCACTAAGCTTTTGCAAGAAGTTACAAGGCTGACAGTTTCCTCACTAACCACGGAGATTTCTAAGCAAAGAAGTTTGATACAGAGGGATCACAGAGTTTTTGGAAAATGGAGAACTTTGTCCCATGTGTGCTCTGAAAAGAAAAAGGCCTGTATAAATGAAATCTACAGAGAAAAGATGTTCATATAATACAGAAAGTTCCCTTTTTTGTTGCAGTTTAATTTCACCTGCTGGGATGGTAAAATTCTCTGGGAATACTTGAAAGATCTTTTGTAATCTTGCAATCTCTTCCCCTCTATAAGGGCTACATACCAAGGTCTTACTAATATAAATCCTAAGGGAAGCCTATTAAAAAAACCTGACAATTTATTTTCTGCCTATAATAACCCATTCCTTTCCGAGAATCTTTTTTAGTCACCTAGCAAAGCCATCATTAAACACATTATTGTTCATTTAACTCTGTTAAGAAAGTAACAGTCACTGTGAGATGATTATTTACAGTAGAAACAACAAACTTTAAGATGAAGGAAAGCAAAATACAATTACAATTCAGAAACCAAAAGCAAAACCCAAGGGAGGAGGCAGCCGTTTAGATTGTCTACCAATGCTTCTTCCTTAAAAGACAGGTGATCTATATTCAAGCAAGTATGGCCAGCAAATAAGCTAGTGGTTATATTTGAAGCAAACTGTATCTAATGATAGTGTGTCATCACCCAACTGGAGCTTGTGGAAAGCACAGCCACCTGAGATGATGCAGACTGAAAGATACATTGTTATTACGTGGAACACACTGGAAAGTTAGTGATAGAATTTACTTTGCTCTGTAGGTAAGATCTCTTGAATGTATATTTTTGATTGAAACAGTAATATCAGTATATAGTAATATCAATTTGACAAAGATAGAATATGCTTGAACATTTCCTTTTAAAATCCAGGCAAATAGATATATGAAGCTAGACTAAGACTACACTCAACAGCTGGCAAGAATTAGGCATTGATTCTTTACTGTTCAGCCACAAAAAAAAAAGTAATTCCTTGAAAAAATTGCTTTCTAAAAAAAAAACAACCCACCTCAATATTATTAGTATTTACAGTTCAGGTATTTGGCCTGCTTAAATCCCAATGAAATTAAAGTAGCTGGGAAATATTAGTAGGCAGTTAACTTCATTAAAAAATGCATGAAAGATTTAACATCATTTTTAAAAGAAAACAGGTAAATTACTGGGAACAGCACTTTTTTCTATGAACACTAAAAAACAGTAAGTTATTTTAAAACTCCTGTTAAGCAGCTTGTAACTGTAAAGTGCCTTTGACAGTCCACAGTTTTACTGAAAAGCCAGCAAGTGGAATGGCCCCCATGTGCACTGCATGCACCCCAGGCATAACAAACAGCTCAGTCAGCTTCATTAGGGGAGAGGGTAGAAGAGAGGTTTCTCCTGCCTATATACCACAATTCTTTATTTCACACTACTTGTAACTTTTAGACACGTCTACCTGTCTGTCAAGTATGAGCAAGACCGGCTAGGTGCAAAAAAAATATGGGGGAGGAAGTAAATGGGAGAGGGGAGAAGGAGAGGTAGATGGACAGAGGGACACAGACTGATCACACAAGCTTGATTTCCTTGAGAGATAAAATGAAAAATATTACAGAGTTTGCAAATAGCAGTGGATTTACCAGCTGGCTGTATGGCAGAAAGATAAAGCCTACTCATGTGTTTTAAGATCAACCAGGCCCCAAGGCTGAGTGACATGGTTGGAATTCACACCTACTTTCTCATTTCCTATTTAAAAGGTAAATTATTTTTCACTCAGGTAAGGACAGAAATAATCACTTTCTTGGCAATTTTCCAAAAATTTACAATATATTTGGCTTATTTCTATTTTAAAAATGATAAAACCAGAATATCAATATATATGGCTTACTGGATGATCGGGTCAGCGGGCAAAAGGGATTCAGTGCTGTCTTCTTGCGCAGCTTTGAGTTTCTTCCCTGTAGCTTTGCTGAGGGATGTTTTAAGCTTCTTTGCTAGTTTCTTAGGAGTGTTTGTTACATATAAAGACTCCTCTGTACAGCAACTATACACTTCAACCTTCACCTGGAAATCTGGTCTTGCTTCATCACTGAAGGGGAGGAGGAGAAAATTTCAGAGCATTTGTTAATAAACTGAATATGCAGCCAAGGAATGCTGCTGCTACTGTATATATTAAATAACATATATTTCTAATCGAGGGAAGGAATGCCACCAGATTCAGGCAAAGACGTACATTAATATGGAATTAAAGACCAGAATACACAGCAGTAACTTAGTGTTGAAGTCATGGGATAGATGTTATAATTAACCATAAACAATTGCAAACAGGAAATTGAACGTTTAGGTTAAAAACTGAAAAAAAACCCATGTTATGGAAATACACAGGCAAGACATTCAAACACGCTTAAATCTGCCCTCTACCGTTACGCAAAAATCACATGATTGAAAACCTATACATGCTTATGGTCCTAAATCAGACCAAACTGTTTTAAAGATATCTTAGTTGCACCCCATCCCCTTCACATTACTGAAAAAATCCTATCTCACTTAAAACAAACAAAATTTATCATTCGTAACTTAACTACCTACTGCTGCATTCTTCTGTCCGCAGCCTATGCTTCCTCTGTTTTCAGTTCTACAGATTCTCAAGTTCTCAAGCTTAGTCATCAAACCAGAAGCCTAAACTCATCTTTCAGGTACAAATCATGTCATTACACACATGCCCATAATGAAATCATCCCAAAGGCTTTTATAAAAAGTCTTTCTTTATCTCAGGGATAAAAGGCAAATTAAAGTGCCTTTTCTGCTTTTGTTGCAGTATTTCACAGAAAATTATAATGGTCAAGTCTCATATCTTTGAAGAAGCAGATTTAAATCTTTGCCCCCACTCTTAACTTGAACAGGTGTTTAAGAGTTAAAATCTGATTTAAAGATCCACTCTCTCTCAACCACTCAGTTTTCAGGAGCTTGATTTAAACTTTTCAGTAGTTCTAGCTTTCTAGTCAGTCTTCCTCAGGAGACTGAATCTAAATTGCTAATATAAAAAATAAAGCGGGGGGGGGGAGTTAAGTGCCTCTCAGGACTCTCTTAAAAATTATAAAGCCACAAAAAAGTACATGAGAACACCTTTCTACTCTTTCCCAGGTTACTTTTAAAGATAAGTGAATAATTTCCTGTCTAGTATTCTTCAACTATAAGGACTGTGGCTGTAGCACATGCTCAAATAAGTGTAACAGAACATGAGGTGTGGAAAAGAAGGTCTGGTTTTAGGAGAACTGTGACTTAGCGGAACATCAAAAGAGACCATAGCCTGCTGTACAGAATAATACTTAAAACACTGGGTGCAACATTCATGCCTATACTTCGATAATGCTTTCAGGTTTTAGTATTAATTTAATTCTGTCCTGGAGGTACAAGTTTGTTTCTCTCTTTATATAAAGAAAAATGCTTCAGCATGGCAAAAATGAAAAGAAGTACAGTTCAAGTAGCACATCTACAACCAGCATCATTTTGTACATAAAAACCAACCTTCCAGAGGTGGGGATCCACCATCCACTGAAATTAACAAGACCTCTACTAATTTCTTTGCCCACAGAAACACCTAGTGGATCTCAGCCAATCTTATTCATAATCATATCCACTTTCAAAAGAAAACAGCAATATTTGTACTTCATTCAACAGAAATAAATTATACTCACAATATGGTTACATTTTCAAAACAGATATCTGTTATTGCTTTATCCACAATAGCCACCTCTGTATCAAAAACCTCAGCTCCCATTCTGAACAAACAAAAAACTGCATAGCGCTGTGATTCTGGAGAGAGCCAAAGAAATGTTTTATTAGCCATATTACACATCACAATACTAAATGCTTCCAGTAGACAAAAGTAGAAGAAATGGTAATTCAGACCTCTAAGGAATTGCCCTCAAATTCTTCCCACCATAAATTTTATATCATAGGATTTTATGATAATTGAACTATCAAAGCTGCTGTATAGGTAGAACAGCATTCATAGAGGGAAAAATGCCCTCCTTTGCTCAACTTTTTTTTTTCCTGATAATCAGGGGTAGTTTGTGCTAGCAACTTCAGAAATGTTAGTAAAAATGCAATTTTGTTTAATAAAACTGATTTTAAGCAAAAAAAACCCAAATATTTGATCCAAAGCCTGTCTCATTTTATGAATGTACTATATAGGATTAGTCTATTTTGCCACGCTTAGCCCCTCTGACCCTATTGAAAATCAAAGCAAAATCAATGCCAGGTGACAGCTGGAACAGATTTAGGGTTAATCTCCATGACACAGCAAAATGCATGTACTTGAAGACTATCCAATAATCCACTCAACACCAACAGACAACTTTCATTTAAACTTCTCACTGGAAACAGCCTCCAATATACTCTCTCAAGTGTAGACAGGACATAGCACAACATGTTTAATCAGAAGTTTCTCAGCTATCCATTTAATAACAACATTTTTCTGTTACTTCCTCTGGAATTTCTCCTCAGAAGGACTTCTTAGAGACTAGGGTTTAAACCTACAGAACTACAGGACTTTGAACTAACTCAACTTGCTACAATCAACAACTTCAAGTTAAGAGCAACTACATAACAGAGTAAAATATGGACCTACTGAAAGGTCAAAGAAGGGGTTGAAATGAGTATGGACTTCCCCATCCAGTTTAAATTTACAGGCGTAAGCAATTTGTTACCACAGTAGTTCATTACATCTTACATACTTTCTTTATTGCTGAAGTGATCGGAGCCTTTCCACATTAATGGTATTCGAATATCTAAAGGGAAGAAAAAAGTAGGGAAATTAAGTTATAGCAAATACTGTAGATCTGTGATCAAAACAAATTACAAAAAGTTTCTTGTTTCTTTTCCTGATGTTCTGGAGGTAACAGGACTTTCTACCCAATGAACAGCATAACTATTTCAATTTTATTGTCCATGTCAAAAGAAAATTCATCAGTTAGTTCAATTTGAAGTGTCATTTTCTTTTATAAATTATGTTAGGATAAAGAATATTTTGAATCTCATTTGAAAGTACCCGAAATAACATTTCAGAGTGGCTGTGTAACATAGTTCTGAGAAGTATTCTCTGAACTCAGAGGTTCTGAGCCCATTATTATGCACAGATTTAAACTGAAACTCTGCTTGCCTTGTGCTGGAAACCACTCATCCAACGGCAAGAAGAAAAACTTCCTGTTTTAATGGAAATGACTGGGATACTTATACTGCAAATACTTAAGTCTTGTTTTGCTAACCACAGAGAAAATATCACTTGTAATCACATTCCCAGTCAGAATTTTCTTCGTTGGCATAAAAAGAGTTTAGAAATCTCTTTTTCTTAACCTCAAAAATATCCTTCTACATCAAAACCATAGTAGAGGGGCAATTACAGAATCATTATTTTAAGTCATGCCTGTCATTTTAATATTACGAAAGTATTTTCTTCAACAAATTTTCCAATTTATCTACTCAATCCAACACAGTACTGAGTGACATCTTCCTCCAGTTTCGAGGACTCAGGTTTAGACATAACATTTCTTATTAGTCTCTTGTTAAAAGATAAATGCAGTGGGGGCTCTATAAATCTGAAGTTGGTTTCTTAAGTACAACACAATGTTATTTAAAAGTATATGCAATATATTAAGTGACACATGATGGCAGCAGTGAACAGCACTAGCTCAATTGTCTTTTGATAAAAATCTTCAATATTGTTATAAAGGAGCATTGCTGACTCCAGTGTTGATCTTCATATGAGGCTGATGGAAAAATCCACATATAGTATGCTAAGATGCAGAACAGTAGTGGTATTTTGGCAACAGGTTGTCATGTATTCCTACAGGGTTTTACCCACAAAACTTCTTGCTGATTTAAGTGAAACTACATATAGTCACTCTGTTTCAGAAGTTATATTAAATGAAAAATTTAAATTTAAGTTAATTTTGAGAATCATAGAATCAGTTAGGTTGGAAAAGACCTTTAAAATCATCAAGTCCAACTGTTAACCTAACACTGCCAAGTCCACCACTAAACCATGTCCTTAAGCGGCACATCTACACATCTTTTCAATACCTCCAGGGATGGGGACTCAACCACTTCCCTGGGCAGCCTGTTCCAATGCTTGACAACCCTTTCGGTGAAGAAATTTTTCCTAATATCCAGTCTAAACCTCCCCTGGCGCAACTTGAGGCCATTTCCTCTTGTCCTATCACTTGTTACTTGGGAGAAGAGACCGACACTCACCTCGCTACAACCTCCTTTCAGGTAGTTGTAGAGAGCAATGAGGTCTCCCCTCAGCCTCCTTTTCTCCAGGCTAAACAACCCCAGTTCCCTCAGCCGCTCCTCATAAGACTTGTTCTCCAGATTCTTCACCAGCTTTGTTGCCCTTCTCTGGACACACTCCAGCACCTCAACGTCCTTCTTGTAGTGAGGGGCCCAAAACTGAACTACACCCAAAACTGTATTCGAGGTGCGGCCTCACCAGTGCCGAGTACAGGGGCACAATCACTTCCCCACTCCTGCTGGCCACACTCTTTCTGACACAGGCCAGGATGCCATTGGCCTTCTTGGCCACCTGGGCACACTGCTGGCTCATATTCAGCCAGCTGTTGACCAACACCCCCAGGTCCCTTTTCCAACAGGCAGCTTTCCAGCCACTCTTCCCCAAGCCTGTAGCGCTGCATGGGGTTGTTGTGAGCCGAGTGCAGGACCCGGCACTTGGCCTTGTTGAACCTCATACAGTTGGCCTTGGCCCACCAATCCAGCCTGTCCAGGTCCCTCTGCAGAGCCTTCCTACCCTCAAGCAGATCAACACTCCCGCCCAACTTGGTGTCGCGTCCACAAACTTACTGAGGGTGTGCTCGATCTCCTCGTCCAGATCATTGATAAAGATATTGAACAGAACTGGCCCCAACAGTGAGCCCTGGGGAACACCACTTGTGACTGGCCGCCAACTGGATTGAACTCCATTCACCACAACTCTCTGGGCCCGGCCGTCCAGCCAGTTTTTTACCCAGCAAAGAGCACGCCCGTCCAAGCCATGAGCGGCCAGTTTCTCCAGGAGAATGCTGTGGGAAACGGTGTCAAAGGCTTTACTAAAGTCTAGGTAGACCACATCCACAGCCTTTCCCTCATCCACTAAGCAGGTCACCTTGTCATAGAAGGAGATCAGGTTGGTCAAGCAGGACCTGCCTTTCATAAACCCATGGTGACTGGGCCTGATCACCTGGTTGCCCTGTACGTGCCACGTGATGGCACTCCACCTGGAGTACGGCATCCAGCTCTGGAGCCCTCAGCATAAGAAAGACACAGACCTGTTGGAGCGGGTCCAGAAGAGGGCCACGAAAATGATCAGGGGGGTGGAACACCTCTCCTATGAAGAAAGGCTGAGAGAGTTGGGGTTGTTCAGCCTAGAGAAGAGAAGGCTTTTGGGGAGACCTTATTGCAGCCTATCAGTACTTAAAGGGGGCTTCTAAAAAAGATGGGGGCAAACTTTTTAGCAGGGCCTGTTGCGACAGGACAAGGGGGAATGGCTTTAAACTACAGGGGGGGTAGATTCAGACTAGATATAAGGAAGAAATTTTTTACGCTGAGGGTGGTGAAACACTGGAACAGGTTGCCCAGAAAGGTGGTGGATGCCCCATCCCTGGAAACATTCAAGGTCAGGTTGGACAGGGCTCTGAGCAACCTGATCGAGTTGAAGATGTCCCTGCCCACAGCAGGTGGGTTGGACTAGATGACCATTAAAGGTCCCTTCCAACCCAAACTATTCTATCATTCTATAAGATGATCTGGTCCATAACCTTCCCCAGCACCGAGGTCAGACTGACAGGCCTGTAGTTCCCCGGATCCTCTTTCCAAACCTTCTTACAGATGAGCGTCACATTTGCTAACCTCCAGTCAACTGGCACCTCCCTGGTTAGCCAGGACAGCTGATAAAGAATAGAAAGTGGCTTGGTGAGCACTTCCACCAGCTCCCTCAGTACCCTTGGGTGGATCCCATCCGGCCCCATAGACTTCTGTATGTCTAAGTGGTGTAGCAGGTCACTAACCATTTTCCCTTGGATTATGGGGGCTTCATTCTGCTCCCCATCCCTGTCTTCCAGCTCAGGGGGCTGGGTACCCAAAGAACAACTAGTCTTACTATTAAAGACAGAGGCAAAGAAGACATTAAGCACCTCTGCCTTTTCCTCATCCTTTGTCACTATGTTTCCCCCTGCATCCAATAAGGGATGGAGATTCTCCTTAGCCCTCCTCTTGTTGCTAATGTATTTATAGAAACATTTTTTATTGTCTTTTACAGCAGTAGCCAGATTAACTTCTAGTTGGGCTTTGGCCCTTCTAATTTTCTCCCTGCATAATCTCATGACATCTTTGTAGTCCTCCTGAGTTGCCTGCCCCTTCTTCGAAAGGTCATAAACTCTCCTTTTTTCCCCTGAGTTCCAGCCAAAGCTCTCTGTTCAGCCAGGCCGGTCTTCTTCCCCGACGGCTCATCTTTCGGCACATGGGGACGGCCTGCTCCTGCGCCTTTAAGATTTCCTTCTTGAAGAACGTCCAGCCTTCCTGGACTCCTCTGCCCTTCAGGACTGCCTCCCAAGGGACTCTGTCAACCCGTCTCCTACATAGGCCAAAGCCTGCCCTCCAGAAGTCCAAGGTAGCAGTTCTGCTGACCCCCCTCCTTATTACTCCAAGAGTCGAAAACTATCATTTCATGATCGCTATGCCCAAGACAGCCTCCAACCATCACATCACCCACAAGTCCTTCTGTTCACAAACAACAGGTCTAGCAGGGAGCCTTCCCTAGTTGGCTCACTCACCAGCTGTGTCAGGAAATTATCTTCCACACTCCCCAGCAACCTCCTAAACGGTTTCCTCTCTGCTGTATCGTATTTTCAGCAGACATCTGGTAAGTTTAAGTCCCCCACAAGAACAAGGGCTCGCAACTGTGAGACTTCTCCCAGCTGCTTATAGAATATTTTGTCTGCCTCTTCATCCTGGTTGGGTGGTCTATAACAGACTCCCACCACGATATCTGCCTCGTTGGCCTTCCCCCTGATTCTTACCCATATACACTCAACCCTATCGTCACCATCATTAAGCTCTAGACAATCAAAACACTCCCTAACATACAGGGCTACCCCACCACCTCTCCTTCCTTGCCTATCCCTTCTGAAGAGTTTATAGCCATCCATTGCAGCACTCTAGTTGTGCGAGTCATCCCACCATGTTTCCGTGATGGCAACTATATCATAGTTTTCTTGCTGCACAATGGCTTCCAGCTCCTCCTGTTTGTTGCCCATGCTGCGTGCACTGGTGTAGATGCACTTCAGTTGGGCTATTGGTCCCTCCACCTTTTTGGGGGGAGAAGCCCTAATTCCTACGTGACCATTCTCAGGTGCTTCTGTGGTTTCTAACACATCCATAACCCTTGCGTGTTTGCTGCCGCATGGATCTCCATTCCCTACCTCCACTGAGACAGCAGACCGAAGGACCTCGCTAGCACACAGTCCCTCAAATATTGGTGTGCCGCCCCCAGGCTTATCTCTAGCAAGCCTGGTTTTATTCCTTTCCCCCTTCAAATCTAGTTTAAAGCTCTTTCAGTGAGCCCTGCTAACTCCTGTGCAAAGATCCTTTTCCCCCTTCGAGACAGGTGTACCCCATCTGTCACCAGCAGGCCTGGTGTCATGATCAACCAACCCATGATCAAAAAAACCAAAATTCTGCCAGTGACACCAGGCTCAGAGTCAGGTATTGATCTGCTGGATCCTCCTGTTTCTTCCTCATCATTTTCTGCAACTGGAAGGATAGAGGAGAACACTACTTGTGCTCCTGATCCCTTAACCAGTTGTCCCAAGGCCCTGAAGTCTCTCTTGATTGCCCTCAGACTTCTTGTTGCAACTTCATCACTGCCTACCTGAAAAATCAATAATGGATAGTAATCTGAGGGCTGCACCAGGGTAGGAAGCTTTCTCTTCACATCTTTAACCTAGGCCCCAGGGAGGCAGCAGACTTCCCTAAGAAGTGGGTCTGGTCTCCATATCGGGCCTTCTCTTCCCTTCAGAAGGGAGTCTCCTATGACAATGACCCGTCTTTTTTTCTTTATGGAAGCAGTTTTGACGCAGGGCATAGGCTGACTTAACCTCGGTGACACCTCCAAGCCAGATGAACCATCGTCCTCGTTATTGTTCAGTTCCACTTGCAGAGCCTCATACCTATTATGCAAGGGCACCTGGGAAGGTGGGGTAGTCACAGAAGAGATGTGCCTGCTGTGCCAGGCAGGAACTTGTCGCCATTGCCCCCTATCCCTTAAGTCACTGTGTTCAGCCAGGCAGAGAGAGGATAGGGAACCCTCCGTATCATGTGTCCTGTCTGCCTGTGGGGTCTGTCTCAAGGAAGGTAGGGTGCAATTCCAGTAGTCTCTCTTGCTCTCCCTGACACTCCTCAACCTACTCACCTCCTCCCGGAGCTCTGTCACTAAGCGGAGGAGTTCCTCTACCTGGGCACACTTCCCACAGGTGTGCTCACTGCTGCTGTCTGGTACTGGCATAAGAGTAGGGCACACCCTGCAGCCTGACACCTGGGTGGCAGCGTGTTCCCACCAGAGCTCTGTCTGGGAAGCTGCGTCAGTTGTGGTGGGTGCAGAGCTTAGAGAGGCCATGGCTTTCTGCCGGGTGGATGCCATTGCCCCCGGTCAAGCTGGCAGAGCTTCAGCACTGTCGCTGCATGCCCTTCCATGCAAACTGCCACACCACGCCCATGCTGCTGCGCCATGCCCACCGTTGCTCCTGGCCCCATCCAGATCTCATCAGCAGCTGTGGCGAGCTGCAGGCTCCGGGGGCTCTCTCAGCTCCCCCGGAGGTTCCCCCAGTTCGGGAAACCCCTCTATGCACTTGCTGGCACCGGAGTTGCTCGCCTCGGTGACTGATATTATGGGACATCTTATTATACATGCTATTTCAATTTTGAAATTTGTAAATTCATCTATTTTTAAGTGTTCATGAAAACTAATGAATTTTCAACAGTGAACTGCCAGTATACAGCTTCAGACTGCCACAACTTCCTAAAAATCAATACCACGTTCTGAAACTGCCTTTCACTTCTAAAGATGCATTTGCATAGTAAGCATTTCTAAAAATAGTTAGTTTTTTAAAATAAGGAAACAGAAATAGTTTCATTAAAACAGTTACAGAAGTCTCTCTCAAACTTTAAAAAAAAAATTTATCTCTGTCAGAGACAAAGCACAGAATGTTTCTTCCCTAAAAGACAAAGGTCTTAAATTTACATAAATATGTGAAAATAGTTACAATAAAAGCCTTTTTTTCATCTTTAATCATAGCAAACTCTGAATGACAATTCTAATGCGCTCAATAGGTCTTGTTAACAATTAGAATACTAGATTAAAGATTACTTCTGTATGCCACTTTCGATATCATGCTAGCTGAAATATTTATACCTTAGAAAATCATCAGGATATAGCTAGTCAATCACTTGAACAAGTTTAACATGATACTTGCAAATCAGTTTTCAATTCATTCTTGGATTGAAAAAGCTGCCATTTATCAAAAACAAAGATCAATTTTCACACACCTTAATTTCAGTTACCATTAGCTGTAAACCCGTGTGGATTCAAATTGGATACATTCAAGCACTACAATTAATCAGATTTGATGCCAGTGATTCCTTTATAAAACTACTTTAAATTATGATTATGCGTTTCGATCAACATTTAATGTATTGTCTTCTGACAAAATAATTGATTGATAAGATAACATAAATTACATAATTTATTCACACTCACGGGGGATAAATAAGTAAAAATAATAGAAGTGTGAAAATCTGTGGATTAAAGAATGCACTCCCCACACAGTATCTGACATACAGTTGCTTTCTGTAGGAGTACATTCCTCAGTACTCCTGCATAGCTGTCCTGAGCTTTTGGTGTTGGCCACATGATCGCATTTTTTTCTGGTAATAGTCTAAGTTTCTGGCATGTACTAACCACATGATATGCTAATATATTTACAAGTGGATGGATTACTTTCCCCTAAAAAATCCATTCTATATCTCCAATTCTTAAATTACATGCCCTGTCATATTACATGGACTACCACTCACTCCTCATTTCCACCCTCTCCCAGACATTTCAGTCACGACATCTCCTGATTCATGCTGCTTGTATTCGCAACTGCATTCTCAACAAGGCAAGCACATGCACACACACGTGTGCCTTCCAAACATGCAGAGCAACTCCAGTTGCAAATCCACTGAAGGTCAGCATACAAGAGAGAAGAAATGCAGCATGCCCAATGTGCTACAAGGATTGAGAAAGACAGGGAAAGAAGAATAACGGGACATTACAGATATGAACGTACTGCAGCTGTGGAAGCAGACAGGACCTGATTTGGCATGCTAAATGGACACAGGGTAATGGGTCAGAGGACAATGCAAGGAGGAACCAGGGAGGGATGTATTAATGTCATCTCAGGATCTCCCAAACATGTATCTTGCCCAGAGGCTGCTGCCCTTGCCAAGCACAAACAAGCCTGTCCCCACAATTACTTCTCATGTACCTCAGTTTTCTGCTTCTCAGGCACACATAGTAGAAAATAAGGAGTTAAGAACAGATGATATATAGAAAGCATAAATCTCTCAGCAGAGGCCAAGAAGAACGTTTAGGCTTTCCTGCCATAAACTGGACCTGGCTAGGCTTCCTGACACGAGTATCTGTAGAGGGGCGAGGCACGGCAGCATCCCAGCACTCACAGACTTGAGTTCACAATGAGGTAGTTGATGCCTCTTTCTCTTCTTCACCTCAATCTATGCCATACTTCTCAGGATCATAACCTCCAGTTTGAGAACCACTATGTCAGTAACAGGCCAGAATCATTAACAGATGGCACATAATAGGAAGTAGTGTATTTCACCCTTCTATTCTCTTGTCCCATCAAAAGAAACTAGCTAAATGTTTCATATGCTAAACAAATCTTTCATACTAAAAATAGAGTCCTTACACAATTCTGATTTTCTAAAGATAACAAAAGTGTGTTATATGATCCTGAAGTCTTCACTGCAGATAACTCTATAAATGTGGCGAAAGGTGCAACCACAGCACAGACAGGCAAACAGATGCTTTCATCCAACTACCATAAGGAGGAAAGACAGATACACATTCTGCAAACAGCCGCGCTGGCAGAAAAGATTATTGAACCATGTGCTCATCACTCTTCTTCTACTAGAAGTTACCTTGCTTAAAGATATGTCAAAATATGCAGAATTAACTTAAACAGCTTAAGTAGTAAGCCCTTCTACACTACTTTATTTTTAATGAAGCAGGTCAGGGAGCACAAACAGATCTGTTAGCAACGCTAGCAGAACAGCCACAATGAACAACTACAGGAATGCTGAACGTAGTAACATCCACTATTGGCATAGGCAAACAAAATGATAAATTCATAGTGCTGAAGGCTTGAGAACAGGCTAGGAAACAGTGTACCAGCCTACTGGAAATCACTGTTAAATATTCTTGTTACTAGTTTGCATTGAAGCCATACCACTATACCTTTAGTGTAGTAATGTAATCTGCATTAACTAAATAACATTTGCATACTAGTTACAATTCTGCCCTCAATTTGTTAGACATACCCTGTATGATCACATCAAAGTTTGTCTTTGTGGGGAGAAAAAAAAGTTATCAGCACATCTACACTTACGTAGCTTTGAAATGTATTCAGTGTTTAGTGACAAACAGAAAAAGGTATTTCCCACTGTGAAAGTCCCTGAAAGTAAAATGGAAATACTAGGTAGGATCTTCAAAAGCACGCATGTGACTTAAAAGCACAAGCCCCCTTGAAGCACAAGAGGATTTATGCCCCTGAAGCACATACACACTTTAAAAATACCATCTTGTTTGTATAATTTGTATTACAAGTTACTATCCAGCCAATTAGCTCCTATAATTAAGTGACTACCCAGCCGCTTACCTGATACAGCAACCTTTGCTCTGCATGCCACCCGGTCTTTTGTCCCATTTTCTGAAGACCTGCCAAAAAGAAGAAAAGAAAAACGAGGTTTGAGATCTGTGCATTTAGACTTCTAAAACTCAACTCTTTAAACATTAAAAAGCATCAGGGTTTTCATATTATAGCTCATTTCAAATGCTTTTCTTTAAAGTTAAATTTGGTATCTCTGGTTTAAAATATGAGTCATTAGATTCTTGAGAATAATCTGGAAGGAAGGTACATCATCAATTTTCTTAATTCCCTAGAAGACTTTACTTCAAAGCTTATTTAACCTGGGTATTAAAAGACAAGTAGATTCATCTTCCTTGTCTTTTCTAGCTCCAACAGAATCAAATACATTATCAACTTTTCCCCTTCTGTACACATAAATGAATAAGCAACTTAATTTATCGGTTCTATTATTGGTTAGAGAATTGCCTCCTCCTCTATTAATAGAGACCAATGACAAAATGTTGCATCGTTAATATTGTGATTTTACATGCAGGCAGCCAGTTTGCTAAGTAGCCAGAGTGTAGATCTCAAGGTCAACCTTAAATTGAATCAAAAACAATCTGTAGATAATGAGTAACAATAGAGTGCTCTCCTTATATCTGCCACTGCTCCTAACTCCTAAGCAAATAAGGTGAAATGAAAATTTCTAGCTGCTACCAATATCCTGACTTCCAGAGGCAGTTATAATATGTTCAGAACTCACAGATTACAGACCCACGTAACAAGAAACAGGAACAAAATTCACTTGAAAACCCTAGAATTTTCTCTCTCAGCCATCATCTTATCCAGATTAAGCTTTAACCAAATTCCAGTCTTGAGCAAATACTGCAAAAAGAACTGCAAATGCACTATCAGCTATCAAAGATGTGATCTAAATGGTAGAGAAATAACTCTATAGCATGCATCTCTTCTAACGACCTCCACTGACAATTCAAAGGACCCCTTAAGACAGAGCTCTAAGCAATGCATGACAGACACAAATCAAGTAAACAATACAGCTGACTATGACACTAAGAAAACAATATAGCTGTTCAGATATATCTCCAAGTATCTCTGCCCTGTTCTGGACATATGTCATCACCATTCTGTGGTCACTGACATCAAAGACCGGCAGTTGAGAACATCAGCATATATACATACTTGATATTATTCCATCGTTAAAAACATAAATAAAAGATGTATCGCTATAAAGGTCTTCATCGTAGTAGGAAAAAGCAATACAACTGCAATAATTACAGAATACCACAAGTTATAAGTGCTAGCTTTCAAAATCAGCTTTCACGATAATAGTTGACATAGTCAGAAAATATAATTCTTTCCTTCAATAAATTTCTCCTGTAAGACCACATTTCTGAAAGCAAAAAGTAGCAGGACTGTTCCTATAAATACAATTAACTGGAGCTAAACATGTACTTGAAGAGTTTCTATGCTAAATTGCAATATAATATTTCATTAAAGCAATAACCTGAGAGCAATAGTGTCTCTGCACCATGATTCTCAACATCTCACCCAAAATATATTCCATTAGGAAAAAAAATTATAACATTATTCAAATAAACCATGTATACTTTAGCTCATTCAAGAGTTATAACATGAGAATACTTTCAACTAAACCAATTTTTCTTCATATTTATTGTTGTATTTTTTTATTACTTTGCTGTAGTTAACAAAAGTGGCCAGCAGAGGGTATCAATTAACCATGATGATTCCACCATTAAAGGGACCTTAATAACAATAGAAAGAATGAAAAGTAGAAATAGGTGTATTCTGACTTGGATAGTTTTGTTTTGTTCCTTCAGACTTGGTTAGGTACCTTTTTGTATGCGAAAGGTAATCAAGAAAATATGTCTGATACTCAGATGCTGAATTCTAGTTTAATGTCAATAATAAAATCTACACAGAAAAATATGACTTGTATTTAATTTCTTAAAGTAAAAAGAAGATACTGGAATGGTCTTATAAAATAATGTTTTAAGGCAGCAGTAATGTATGTTTGTATGGGGGAAGACAAAAGGAACGGTTTAAACCCACTTTCCTAGACAGCCTGCTAAGAATTCACGTAAGCAAAAGCCTGCTTCATAATGCTCCATTTGAATTTGAGCTGTTACTCACCGTTCTTCGGTTCTGCAAGAGACCAGCTCTTCTTTTTGGTTCTGTAGCTCTGTCCTGTATGCAAGTATACGAGCATTGCAAACCATCAGGTTTTTAACCGCTTGCAAGAGTTGGTCTTTTTGTGTGCTCACTGCAAGTAGCTTACAGATGCCTTCTCGCATGCGGATTTCAAAGTTAATCTTCTCTTGGATGTCGCATTCCTAGATATGCAAAAAACAAACAAAGGACTAAACAAAAATCCAACTAACAATATCCTGAATTTTTAACAAGCTCTACTTATTTCACAGTTGGGATAGAAAACCCTAGGTTTTAATTATATGCAGCCATTACAATGGCTACTAAAGGTAAAATAATGGTTCTCTCTTCAGGAACAAGAGTAAAACACAGGATGTAACAGGTTCGCTATACCCATTATACATGCAAATTCCAAACCAGGTAGTAACATTAACTCACCGTAGCATCTGAAAGTTACTAAAAAGGTATGTGCCTTAATGTGTCATTCATAGGATAATAATGTATGGTCCCCTCATATGGTCATTGAGAGGCCTAACTGAACAAAGCTTATAAATTAACATTCCACTTTTTACAGTGACCCCTACTAAAATAAACTCTAAACTCAGGAAAATATCTGAAATATTTAAAATCAGAAATTCAATCTCATTACTTCTTTGGCCATCTTAAAAAGGATTAAAAAAATGTGGTTTTTTCACTTGTGGTTGATATAAAAATCAGGTAACACCAGAAGCGAAAAAAAGATAATATCCCAATACTTGACTGTTTCAGGCCATGCACTGGAAGTCAGACAGCTGTGGTAGCTTCAACACTAGACAAGGACCATGCCTTGCCTGATGGCACAGCCATGCACGCTTTTCTTTCAAAAGTATGAAATAAGATAGATTTGCCTGACACGTCACTAGAATTCTGCATCACTGTTTTTTTGAAGGAGTGGGGGTTTTTTAAGGTATTATAAAAACTTCTGGGAAGTCAACTTTTTCCTACCTACTTTCAGAGAAAAAAAACACTTATAAGTGTGCATTATCAATCCACATCAAGCCAGCAGGTAATAAAGGTGAAGGATCACAGACAGTTTGCTGTCTCCCAAAGGCATGCTAGATGCCACTGATGACTCTGATACACATTTCCTTGTTATGTGACCATCCCTGGCCAAACCAAATATTTCTGACACATTCACTGTATTGCAGGGTTGCATTGCAAATACATTGCAAGTCAGTGATGAGTGAAGCTTTTTCAACACTGAGCAAGAGTGTCCCAACTACCTCTGGAATTAAAAGCACTGTGTCACAGTTTTCAGTTTTCTAGTACATCTGAACTCAAAACAAGTGCTTTGGGGATGGATCTATAAGCAATTGACTGAAACTCATGGTACAATAATTTCGATTTACAAGTTCAATATTTCAGCTGGTAGAAAAGTACCAGCAACTGCTCTCCCTCAAGCCGCTAATCAGGATAGAAATAAGAAGCAGCTAATTTCCCCACAACTCAAGTACCCGAGAAATCCAGAACCCGTGAAACGGGTAATGCGGACGATTTTCTTCTTTACTTGGGACTCACTCTGTCATTAGCTGCCTTTGACATGAGAAAGTGACCCTTTATAACAGTCACAAGAGGCAGGTGGAAGCTCAGTACATAGTCACCACCCATTCCCTTCCAACTTTGCAGGAGTGGGTTTTATTGTTTTTGAAGGCCTGATGCCATAATGTAAAGATACATAATGTTTCAGCTGCTGTTCCATCTGCTCACAGATCGCTTCTCCTTCCAAACCATCCCCCTTTGTTACACGTAAGGGAAAAGTACCTCCAGTCCATAAGCCACACTCAGTACCAGCACAGCAACATGCTCAAGTTTTAATACTCTACTACTACATGACATCTGAAACAGAGCCAATTCCCAGCCACCTCAGGACACTACTATAAAAACCCAGAGGCTGTCAGATCCCTTCAGCAGTATAAGCCTCTTGTTCTATTTCCCACACCTTCGGTTACAGACAGCAACTTCATTCTTGTTAAAATGGGACCTAGAGCCATACAGAAGCTTCTTCTGCCCTACATCAAGAGCCAGCAAGTTGCTAAGCCCATGTACACACAGTTTCTCATTTTCCTCAGGTAATAAAGGAGGTGGATTCCCCCCAAGATGATAAAGACCCCAGGCTTGTGTAATCAGGTAAAGTAGGACAAATACATGTTCTACTGAATTTGTCAGTGTTTAAGACAATTAAGTCACACGGTAAAAACACAGATGATGCCTAGACACCACCATGAAAGAGGACACTAATAAAGTACAGAGGACTCTACAGAAACTAAGAACTTTCAATCTGAGAACCCATGAGAGATGTCTGGGACATGCACAGGTTACCAGGACAACAGCCCTCTGGTGCCAGAGGGTTGTTTGGTGGTGAATAGCTCCCAAAACTCACATCAGAGATGTTTTCCACAGAAGTTCTGCTGGTTTTCTCTACAGTTGATATACAAAGGCTTCGGACACAGGATGGCACCAATAGACTACCCCAGTTTCCCCGCCCCCCCATAGATTTGCTGTCTAAACTTTCAACCCCAGCATATCCAGCATAGGATAAAGTAGTGCACCAACACCTCCACATCCCCTGCACCTGCTTCTCTATCCACACATTTTCTCAGCTCTCATCCCAGAAGGAAAGGAGAAGCAAATAGCTTTCAACAATCTTTTTTTCTGAGTCAAATTTTACACGGCTATGAAAACCTAAGCAAGGCCCATAGCTGCCCCTAAGAAATAATTACTCATTCTTTGAGCCTAAACTAATACATCAGCTGTTACAAAGCTGAATTTCATCTCAGAGGAGTGAAATAGTACTTCCCCCTAACATTTTCCAGGGTAACAGGCCTCTGCACTGACACAGCACAGACCACAGCTCCTCTCCAGGTCCATCACCTGGTACATAACTATGGTGAGCAAATAAACTCTCCTAGTTTGGGGCATCTGCATGTATCAGTACCACAACTTTCAGAACTACACAAAGGATTTAGTCCATGCTACATCTCAGCCAGTCTCACATAAAATATTCTGGACTAGCGTTAAATGGTTGTTGGGCCATAGCTTAAATAATTGCACCATATAAATCTTATCTGAAGGAACGACTTAGCAGCCTGATTTGGAATGTATGAAGTTCTTCATGTCTACCAAAAAAAATTGGTCAGCTTTTTTTTTTTTTCCCCTAGTTCCTTCTAAAAATACGAGCACACCATCTGGACTTGGAGGAATGACACAGCACTGTTTTGCCATATGCTGTCTACTAATGCACCATTTCCCTTGCGGTCTCCATCCTTCCCCCATCAGTGGCAGCATAACCCAGACAAGATTACTAACAGCTGTTGAGATTTTCAGCCCCATAATCAGGAACTGCCTAAGCAGTACTTTCAGACTCTTTGTATTCCCTACCTAAGTATACCTAGAATATAAGAAATTTTAAAGGATTTCTAGTTTTACATAGGTGATGGAGTCACAAAACAAACAAAAAAAATCAAACAACTACTAAGAAAAATGATATAGATACTGCTGAAGGCAGAACAAATTGAAAATTTATTTTGTTTAATTGATATCTTAAATATAGGCTTTCAGAATCTTATTCCAAGGTACACTTTTGATTTATTACCACAGAGGCTTAAGTCTAAACCCCATACGTCTACTATACTCATTTAAAATAAGCAAGTAGTCAGGCAGCAAGCATTCTTCTAAAACAGAGGCTGTGAAGTCAAGATCCTAGCTTGGGAACTTTTCTAGCTAGACACAGGAACGAGTATTTGTTGCAATCACAGCAAAAGCTTTACAGACACAGTTGAGTTCAACTAATTCAGGTTTTTAAGTGATTCGAGGTTTAGAAAAACCTCATTAATAAGAAAATCAATGGCTAAAAGATGAAAGAGCCAGAAAGGATCAGCTTCACAACCCGCGACCCTGAAGAGGGTGAGCAGGGAGCTCAGCCCACCAAAGCAGCGTCACCTTTGTCCGGGCAGCTAACCGGTTGCCTCTGTCCCCAGCACACGCCGCGCCCTGACCGACCAGCACACCTCCGCTGGAGGGCTGCTTTACCGCATCCAACCCGGGCCGCTACCCGCCCGAGCAGGGGCCGGCTCGGCCACGTAAAGCAGGCTTCCACAAGGGCCGTTCTCCAGCTCCACCGGTAGTCTGCAGCCGGAACGGACACGCCGAGCTCGGGGACAGCGCAGGCTCCCGCCCGCCGAGGGCCACCCGAAGCCGGGCAGCGTCCGACACACCGCCTCCCGAGCAGCTGCTGGTCGCCATCCGCTCGCAGCAGGAGCGGGCGCTGGTCGGCCTGAGCCGTTAACGGACGGCACCTGCGCCGAGCCCCGCGGCAGAGCAGCAGCGGAGCAACGCCGGGCCGCGGGCGGCCGCCTTCCCCGCCGCCGCCCCACACCGCCTCCCGCCCGGCCCCACAGCCGCCCGCCCACGGGGCGAGGGACGCCCGCGGCTCACCGGCTCCTCACCACCGGCGCCCGGCACGGACCGCCGCCGCATCCTCCTCAACGCCGCCGCCGTTCAAAACTCCCGCCGCCCCCAACGGCTGTCCGCGGCCCCGCCCACCGCCCGCCCCTCACGGCTGCTCGGGGGCGTCCGCGTTCTGCGGCGTCCGCGGGCCTCGGCCGCCCACGTGCGACAGAGCACGCCGTGCCGGGGGGAGCGGGGCAGAGCCAGCGCGGCCCCTCTTCCAGCTGTGACACGCGGGTTATTAACCACGAACGTGGCCAACGCCGCTAAAATCATCGGTTTGATTCTGCAGACGAATTTGCAGAAATGCATTATTAAGGATTATTGATAGTGTTATTAACTCCCTATTATTTAGCTAGAATAGCGAGTGTTGAATAATAAAGTTCAAGGCAATACCTTTCTTGGCTCCCAGTTTCTTTGTTCCTCATTAATCTACTTTTCCGAAATAGGCCGATGCCACTTCTTCCTGATTAATATTCTTTAAACGAGCTGGAAAGAGAGGCTTATAGCCGCTTCCCTAACGGCTGTTCAGTACGCAGCCGCCACTGCTCTGAAGCAAGCCATGAATTTTTAACCATGTTCTTGGTTTTGTGCAGTTCATTTAATTATGCATCTTTAATACGATGGTACTTCGATAGCTGTGCTACTAGCATGTATCGTGAAACGTATATTATACTATTATATATTAAAAGTGCATTAATTATTCATCGGATTGACTGGAGAGGAATGGGAGCCATCTCTCTTCTGCTGCCAGTTTTGCAGCTCTGGTTGTCTTCAGCAGATGCAACAAATGAGCCAAAATAGTATCTCCCATCCATCCCTCGTCCCTGATTTCTTGGCTTCCTCTCTGAATTCCTCCTCGGCAGGTGATGGTCACAAGCGCAGATCCTCATTGCTTCGCACATGGTTATCAACGTTTGCCAGAAGTAAAATGTGCTGGAACGAGTGAGATATATAGTGTTGCTAACAGCTTTCTACAGAAGACAGAAGTCTCCTGGCTAACATATGCTTATTTAAAATATAAGAAAATGCAGTTAGAAGGGAAAATTTGACTAGCCTCGTTGCTTCATCAGGATTTCACATAGGTGCTTGGTGGCTCTGTTTGCCCCCTGACATTTACAGCCGGGGCACAAACACAGGGGGCTAGCCTTCAAGGAAAAGCATGAACTTCTAGACCAAAGGTATGTATTCCTTGGTGGAAGGCAGAGGACAGGGAGCTCTGCTTCCCTCCGAAGTGTTCAAGGCTCACCTCAAGGCAGAGATGGCAGCGGCAGCTGTTCAGCAGTTCCTGTCTCCACCTTGGGCCACATTCCTGAGGGTAAGGAGGCATTCAGATATTCATGAAATACCTTCATACTATCCTGAAGTCTTCTGCGTACCATTGGCAGGACACATGCCACAACTGGGAAGCCCTACCCTAGGTTATATATTTATAGACACTACGTTTTTTCCTGTTTTTAGATACTCCCCCCGTTCTTTAGCTACTGCGACTTTCCCAAAAGAAGTCTTTCTGCGCTACATCCAGTGGAGAAATCCCATCGGGGAGCCAAAAGGCTTTTGCTTAATCAAGGTATGACCCTTACAAGCTGCGTATGGACAGCCAAGATACCTAAGAGTGGGTTTGAGGGAGATTGAAAAGAAAGTCTCCATGTAATCCTGGTGCTTCATGTATCCCAGTGGGAGCCTCGCATTCCCATCTCTGCTACAGAGTTCAGGATTTCAGACACATCAAGAGAGACCCATCAGAAGAGGGGAGAACACAAGATGCCAAATCAGAGTGCCCTTTTGCTTCACGGTAAGGCATATCTCTTAAGGTGTGATCTGGCCTCTCCTGAATCAGTCAGGGATGGGATTTGAGCCTCAAAATCTCCAAGTAATTTTCCAGGCTACAGAGGAAAACTAGAAACAGGAACACATCATGGAGAGACCATTCCTGGAATTGAAACCAAACAAGTGAAAGTCTCAAGTTAACTGAACTGCATTATTGTTAAATCAATGCTTGACCAAAGTAAGTGAGGAGGAGCTCCAGTCTCAACAAATACCAATGGCTGAAACCCTTTGATGAGTTTTGTGTAAACTATGGGAGCCACTGGAAATGATAGCCTTACCATAGAGACAAACAAATAAGGAAAGAATCACTGTAATTCTGCCTTGCTAAAATTCATTCACCAACTCACAAGATAGTGCGCTACCACAGAAAACTAATACATGTGAAAAAGACACACTGAAACACTTTCCACCCAGCATCATCCCAAGCAGTTCAGCACTCCAGGTTAGACTCTAGAACAAACCCACTGGTTCAAGTTTTCCAGAAGCACTCCCTGCAAGACTACCGAGAACAGCCGTCTGAGGTGTGCACCAAAAGGGTTTTGTCAAAAGCCAGGGTGGCTACATGGATGCAATAAAAATCACTGCAAAAGGGCAAGTTATGCCCCAACCTATTTCAGGCAATCAGCATCTCTAAAGCCACTTTTGCTGGTGGTGTAGACAGCTCCCAGGAATCTGTGGCAGCTTTCCAAGAATTTTAGATGCTAATTAGCATGGTTTTGCAGTACAGTCTGTTCAGCAAATCCTAGTCTTAATAAGTCCCAAAATGTGACTCCTAATAGCGTAAAGAGCCCGTGCCTGCAGCCCTTACACGTTCCTACTGACATTGACTTGAATTGGAACCCTTAAGAAATCAGTGGGAGTTAAATGTGTAGGACTCGGCCCTAATTAACATGAATAGTATCTTCTCGAGCTCAGTGCGTATCTGCTCTTGAGCTGGTTCAAATGCCCAGTTTTCCACCACATCAGAAACATGTTACTGCAAAGTCTGGCTTTTCACACTCTTGCACCTGCTTCTGCTTTGGTCCTCCTTTGCATTCACTTCCTAGAGATGTTCGTTCTAAAATCAAGCTTCATAATTCAGTTGATCTGTCAGATGCTTAATTAAAAAATTAAACATTGCACTGAACTTCTAGTCCTTTCTCTTAAGGGAACATGAGACTGAGGCTTTAAATGGCACTTCTGCAGGTGTTGTACAAGGCGAGATGTTCTCTCTGCACTCCAAGCCTACCTCCAGCTATGCTGTCCTGCTGTTGCAGCACACATTCTAACTTGAAATGAAGAAGGCTTTGTGCCATCTATATTATCCAGAGATTTGAGATTCAGCTAGCAACTATTCTGCTCCCTAATTTAAGAGTAATCCCAGCAGACAGCAATAATAAAAAAGGAAGCATTGTAACCATGTTTTCTTCTCCAGACAAGCGTCCACTGAAGGGCAAAGAAACCCAAGGCACAACCTACAAAACAAGGAAAATCCTGCGCGGTCACTGCTGCGCTAGTGCAGAGAAGCCAGAAGGGGGTAGGGTGAATTAAATAGGGGATCTATATCCTGCCTTCTGGGGTTTCTTAAGTGAAACATTTTTTTCAGATGAATCACGCCTTCACACCATCCTTTTATTTGCCACTCTATTTGCATTGCAAAGCATTTGGCTTCCTTCTAGTATTGGGGAAACTGGATAGCAGAGGAAAGATCATTGTCTCTCTAAATCACTGTTCTGCTCGAGTGTTACATCAGCATATTATTTTAAATGTTAGGCCCATCATTTTGGTTTAGCAGGTACAAAATGTCTACACCTACTCTTGACAGCACTGCAATATTTTTCTTAATTTCTTAGTTCCCACAGATTGCTACACCTACTCCTTGAATATCATCAGAATGTGCCAGTAGAAATCTATTCAATTCCTATTCAGATTTATCCTAAATGGAAATATATGAAGATTTGTATTGGACGCATGGAAAAGAATTTGCAAGGCTTTTTATAACTGACGACTTCTACTTACTCATTTTTAAACTGAAAAGCAAACTGTTGCCACTGATTGCCATTGACTTTGATTACCATGGCATATGACCACTATAGATTGGTTAAATGGGCAGAGACTCTAGCATTTAGGGTGTCTACCTGAATGCGTCCTGAAGCCACAGCTAAGTTAAAAGGCAAAATTATTAGCCTCAGTAACTCATTTCTTCATTTCAGCCTGCTGAGGTCAGCTGAAGTCTTTCCATTCGCTTAGCAGGGCAGAAGGTCAACATGTAGCCCTACAAAACAAATTAAATATGGTTAACTACCTTACTGTCATGCGCTTCTGCTTCAGTTTTGATTGGATAAGGTGAAAATTAATCATCTGGCCAACGACAGTGAGCTAAAGCCTAACCCTATCAAGGTGAAAGCAATGGCAAGAGAAAAGTTTGTAGGCTCCATTTTACCTAACTGAGCAGTGTGAAGTAGGTATCTTCTCTAAGGTAATCATGGAGTCAGTCATTGAAGACATCATCCTAAAACATGCAGGTGCCTACGTTAGCTAGGATGCATCATCCTTACCTTTCTCTGATAATTAGACACAGAGGCCAGAACAGCTTAGAGCAAACTCTTATTATTTCAGGTGTTGTCAGATTAATTTTATCCTGAGAGCTTGCTCATCTTCTGCTCAAGGTTTTTTAATATTCTGCAGTCCTCCTTCAACTGCTCTAGTGCTCCAAATGGCACCGCGGCCACACCTCTGTGCAATGCCATCAACAAAACATTGATATCAGGTGCTTCAATGAACTATTTTATTGACTGTTGTGTATTCCTGTAGGATTTCTAAAAGAAACTGTAAAAGGCTGAAAAAGCGCAAGGAATTGTTTTTCCTTTTTCCAGGTAAGAGTCCAGAAACTGGCTCCTCCCGGTACTCCTGATGTCAATCCCATCTTGAAATGCCTCCAGATTAAATTACTGTAGCCTCTTTAAATCACCATATATGAGATAAATGCACTCAAAATACATTTCATAACAGAAATAGTAAGTTACAAAAAACCCATCCCCATGTGAATTTGGAAAACAATCTCTGAGATCAAACCTGAAAACCTTAAAAATCAAATTAAACACTGTGTGACTTTAAATTGCAGTTTGATGATCCTCTATGTCTTAAAGTTGCTCATGCACAAGACAAGTTATGAAGTGTGGTTAACTGAGGTAGACCAGTCACATGTATTCCTCTGTTTCTGCTTGGGAGACCAGGGGCATTGGTTTTGAAGCCAATTCACATGTGGTCCCCACATAAGTACAGAATCAACCCCATCAGATGTATCCTGTGGGACAAGGATCTTCACAGATGATTGATAGCTTCACTAGAAGCCTTCCTCCAGCTGAGAAGACACTTAATGTGGACACACAGTGTCTAACAAAGCATGAGTTTTGCAGCTTTTCCCTAAGTTTAGAAATTTATATGGTCTCTCTTTTCTACATGACTTCCTATCTCCACAGCAGTTGAAGGAGTGAAATTATCTTTAATTCCTTTCAACATCAAAGTTGGTTGAAATTGGCTACTTGGATCCATTGCTAATAGGGGGACATTTACACACACAGAGAAATTATGGCCATACAAAAATGATACTGCTATGTAAACCCAGAGAGGTCCTTTCAGCTGCTCAATATTAAAGGGATGTTCAGTAGGAAAAGGATTTCTTAGAGGTTCTACACTGTCACTCCCATATCATACCTTTATACCAGGATTTCTCTGTTGGGTATACAGTCCTGCTTTGATTTCTTGTGCATTTACTGCAGGTGGCATTTGGTGTACAAAATATCCATCTGAGACAGTTGCATCCAAATATTTGCTGGGCAGCCTGCTGGTGAAGTCACCGTTTTGTGTCATGAGAGAATCTAACTGGGCACTATATGTTACGGTTTTAGGGTCAGGTCTGTTATGATTTTTCCTAATCGATCTTGCACAGGCAAGTGAAAAGTCACCAGATCATTTAAATAGATTGCCATTTTGAATTTGAAACAGGGAGTAAGTGCACTGAGAATATCACAAATCTAAAGATAAACTCCTGTATGAGAAAATAATGACAGAAAATCACCTTCCTTTTGATAGCCAGAGGACTACCATCTATTGCTGGGAGAGCAGATGTAAGCCCACTTCTGATAGCAATCTCCCAGGAAAAAGGAGAGATTCTCCAGTTAGCTCTCGGGATCAGATTCAGATTTTTTGTCTGAAGGTGGATACAGGCTGCGTATTTGCAGGTGGGCTCTTTTTTTCCCCATACAATTTAGAATATCTCTGCAGAATACTATACTTGGCAAATGGTCTCTGCCAAACAGTGAGTTTGTAGTCTGGTCTGATTTTTTCCAAGTATTGGAGTGTAGGCATCTAGGGAGAGAAAAATGACACAGCAATGTGGTCTTGAGGCCGAATAACATAAGCCGTCCTCTGGGCAGCCACAGGCGTTCAAATTCCCCCTGTATTGCAGCACTGCTAAGGAAGTAAATAGCGAGTGTCCCTTACCAAGGCATGTTTTGAGGTGACAGCTGTTGTCCCAAATAACTGAGGCACAATAGCCCATGTCTGGTAGGACTAGTGAATCAAACACTGCTTCTTTGCATTTCACACGCTTTTTGGATTGTTTTGATCGTGTCTCAGGGAGGGTATTCAAAGGGGCATGGGTAGGAATCTGTAGTTTACTGCAAGCTCTCACTTTGCCCTAAGAAATGTTCCTCATCAGTAAGCAATTGGTTTGTCTCAATAGCTTTCCCAGTGACGCTTAGGGCTATAACCGTCTATAGCTCTGTAGTGCTTCCTGCCTCGTCACAAAGCTATGGTTTTTCTGCATTTTTCTAAGTCCTGAGTTGGGTACCAGCTGCATAAATGGGCATTTATACATCATACGGATCAGGCCAAGAAAGAGAGCGAGCCAAAACAAGAAGGATTAAGGCAAATGTCATTTCATGAAAATAACACGGTAAAAACCAAAGAACATCTCATTACTATCAATATACTTTTTAACAGCAACATAATAACCATTTGTGGTTGGAAATTTCTATCAGAGGTTTTAAGCCTCTGCTTCTTAAGGAAAACCTAGCTTGCAATTATGTCCTGTTTCTCTCAGAAATAGATACCGAAAAACTATTGAGCAGTTCATCCACTCAAGTGCTTAGATTAAAGAAATACATCCATAGGGATAAAAGGATTTACATTTTTAGAACTGCCTGTTAATTTTCCATTCCGAGCATCCCTAGTCCCTGTGTCTCCACCAAACTTCCCCCCAAATCCAAACTCAGCTGTGGTTTTCTCCTGCCAGCAGTGACCAGAGGCAAGGCAGTGCCCTTCCCTCTCCCCCTCGGAGTGCAATAGCGCTGTGAAATAACTTGCCTCCACGAACCTCAAAAGAGCCAGAATGCAACAAAAAGCATTTGCCACGGCATGGCTGATTCTTGGACCCCGCTCAGGGACGTAAGGCTGTTCCTGGGAACAAGGCCAGTGTCAGAGACTACGTCTTTTATACAGGTGATGATTTTTTGCTGAATCACTCCAGCGTTGGATCAAAATTGTCCATTCACATGTAAGAGGGACTAAAATATCTTTTTCCTAAGGTAGAAAGATCTAAGGAAAGAAACTTGCTGCAGAGGACGCTATGCCCTGTGAACGCCGCACAGCCGAGGCGACGGGCAGCATACCTTCTT
Source organism: Aptenodytes patagonicus (assembly GCF_965638725.1). NCBI lineage: Eukaryota > Metazoa > Chordata > Aves > Sphenisciformes > Spheniscidae > Aptenodytes > Aptenodytes patagonicus. Next base: position 35,381,874 of record NC_134953.1, read on the forward strand.
CAAGCTCACCACAGTTTCACTGCGGGAAGCCAGTCCAGCTATTTTTTCCCGTTACTCCAGTTCCCCTTGAAGTCAAACCACGGGGAAGGGATGACATTGGGCTACACCTATGTTCTCCTCAATGTGAGATGGAAACATTTCTTGCTAATAATAGCATTTTTTGCTGAATAAGACGACCCATTTTTACTCACCATTATGAAAAAGCAGGGGTTGAGTAGCAAATATGAGTAACTACATTTTACCTGAGGTTGGTTTGTCAGAGATTTCCATCATTCTTCTAACCGTTTCACGGCCTGTTAAATGAGCTGAGACAACACTTCACGTCACTATTAGCATTCTAAATTATAAATAATGGCAACAATAAATAGCACCTCATGTTTTTACAGACAATTTCATCTGGAGGAATAAAAATAACTAGTTCTGCCTGGATGCATGCATGACTTACACACATGCACATATTTACTTGCTTATTTTAAAAACCAATTTGAGTTCTAGGAAGCTATTTCTAGCACTTGATTCTAACTGTGTGTTTGTACAGTGTCATCAAAATGTAACCAGGCTGTGTAAAGAAAACCCAACAAACAGCAAGTAAATTTTTCATAACAGGTTCTTCAAGCAGCTAACGCAGACCCAGAGGAGAGGTTATCCAAGTCTGATCTGGGACACAGAGGATCACCTTTTTAAGATAATTCCCAAATACGTTTGTGCAAACAGCGTTTATGCACTAAGGCCCGCAATAGGCAGTTTTAACCAACAAGTTAAAGTCTCTGTTTTCTCTTATTCTTTCCCTATTCGGGAATGTCTCCCCTAACCCCATCCATCAACAATCTCTGCAACAGTGAGTCATCCTACTTACAAAAGCAAGCCACTACCTAACATGAAGACCATTTTTACTTCATTTGTTTCATAGTGTGGACACTCACACTACAGTCTTAACGTTTTTAAAAATACCCCTGCTCTGTCATATAGTCTTTTCCAGACCTGTATCAACTTCCATCTTCAAAACGCCAGCCCAGGAGGGAGCTTTGAAAGGCACGAGTGGGTTGTCGCTCCTCAGCTGCTCTTTGTGTCGCTCAAAGTCTCTCCCCAAACGTACATGTATCTCCACACTTTTAGCAAGGGACATGTTCTTTCACACACATATGTGTGTTGTTACATCAGCCTGCTACACAGACACGTACACGCTCTTGCTGAATTGATTTAAACAGGCGATTGGCACCAACAGGCACTGAAGCACCCAGAACTTCGTTGGCAGCTTTCATGCAGGCAGTACACACATTACTAATCTGAACAGGTTTTTCTCATCACAACCCCAGTCACACAGATTTTTAGGCATTCCTTCTAAATTATCTTACTACGTGGCATCGCTAAGTTGGTGGAGAACCACTGTATCTTTGACCATTTTAGGGGTAATAACTTTCATACATAATTGGCATATTGGTTTACGTGCTGCCAACTAAATTTTACTGGCAGTCATCTTGATAGTTAGCTAGAAAGTCATCCATAGCAAACAGGCTTCTCCAGGCTACATCTCTGAGGGCTCAGCTTTTTGTAAGGGACGAATCATTCTCTTGTTGCTAATGGTTTCACCTCTGGGCATTTCTAAACTGAATTTATTGATCTAACCAAATAGCCTGAGTTTAGGATAAAATATTTCAACAGAGAACAGGAAGCAGACAATGTGCCCTTACTCGAATCCTGGGTAGCACGGCAGCTTTCATGTAAGCCTTGGAGAGAAACTGCAGGGGAAATTCCATATGCTGGGAAGGCTCACCTGAGTTTAACATAGGAATTAGTCAATCTGGAGATGGGAGCAAGCCCCATTTGGATGGGATCAGTTTGGGCTCTGTTCCTGCTCCCTGTGGGAGGATCCTTGGCTGCAAATTATATAAAGATAACAGCCACCTGGGGGCAAGAAATCTGAGGAAAAGATAGAAAGCACCACGCCACAATACTTTTTTTTTTTCCTTTGGTGAAGACATGTTCTTCCAGTTTCCAGCCTCATATGGAGCTAGAAGTGTCTAGTCACACAGCCTTCAAGACCTACTGCCTGAAAGACAGACGTGTATGTGAAAACATCTGTTTTGGGGAATCTTTTTACATATCAGCTGTTCCTTATCTTTCAAATTAGAAGTGTTCCTATGTTTTCATTGCAGATGTGGCAGTGGCAGGAGCACAATATTTCCCAAGGACTGCGCCTTTCACTTACTTAATTTTTCCAAGGATACATATCTGTTAAAATTAGCTAGAACATAGTGTTGTCTATTTGTTTGCTACCTGCATATATATCTTTAGTTCATTGCACTTTTTAGCCCCTGTGAATGAGAACATGTCATTGACTTCAGAGCCTTCTTTTGAAAAGAATCTGCTCTGTGCATAAAACCATTAGCTGAACCTGCTCACATGCTCACAGTCAGTGCCTTCAAAGTGGTAAATATTAAAGATGATCCATCACCTTGCTCTGAGCACTGCAGATTTAGCAATTGCAAAGGGTAGCATTAATTATAACAACAAATATAAAATTGTCCTTTGAAGGACAATGAACTCATGCCTCATTTTGCACTACACAAGACAATGTTTTAACATAGGCCATTTGGCACAAAATACCAGCAAGCTAGCACCTAACACTCCCACAATAAGTACCATTTAGACAAGAGCAGGGCTGCAACAAGGGACAAACGATGCCTTGCCTTCATGCTGGCCCCATGTGATCAGGTGAATTTCACCCTCCGTGTGTAACAAACTTCTGTCCTTGACACATGCAACCTGTTGCGGAAGAGGCAAAGGACTTCAGAACAGCTGTGCAGCCATGTTGCTTTTCTTGCCCAGTTTGAGCTGTTGCTTGACTGCGACATGAATACTGAACATGGCCAGCAAAGCTAAAACACCGGAGAGAGCCAGGCTCTTTCATCTCACTAGTGGTTAGGAACTACTAACTGCTCTGTACTTCCCTTCTAAGTCCGTCCCTTTATTGTAGATCGTGTCCTCCCTCTCTTCATCATACAGGAAGCCTGTTGGTTTAAGTGATCCCCTCTCCAGTTACTCTGAAAGTCCCATTAATTCCCCCCATTCAGTGTCCTGCCCAGTTGCAGGAACCTCCAGCCCACCAGTCATTCTCCCAGGACAGCAATACCTGCTCCCCCAGATATTTACACGTAATGCAAACTAGAAAATGAACTGCTCATATGAATATCAGAAAAGAGGAGAAAAGAGGAAAGAGGAGAGAGCATGAAGGAATAGAAGCAAATTGTCCCTAAACATCCAATAAAATCAATATACTTTCAGATGGCATTAAAGACGCAGGTCTGAACTGTCTTCTGTGTTCGTATGAGATATTTGGTGTCTGTCCTAGTAGGACTGGGTGGAGGCTTTGCCTGTTTGGTTCAGTATTGGTTTTTGGCTTGTTCTGCTTTGTTTTCACGTTTTGTTGAGTTAGGCTATACTTTAAAGGCAGATTCCTGACAACTCTGATGTGAACTGCTATCACATGGCCTTTAGTGGATCTTTTGTCCATAAAAGAGGTGAAACAGTTCTGCTGTACTTTCTCCCTTCTGCAGAAATGCAATTCTCTCTTCCTCAGCATGTTCCTTATAACAAGGGTACATCTTTGATACAGATGCACCAGCAAAACATTCCCACCCGACAGGAGAATTCCCTACTTGGTATTTGCAAGCAGATAAATACACCCTAACATCGTTTTCCATCACACAAGGGATCTTTAAACAGGGGTAAAAAATTATCCACCCCTGAGCATGGCCACTTGCTGTGCATTCCCTATGATGCTGATATGTCTATTCAAAGCCAAGTGCAAACTGCAGGAGAAGGGAATACCTTTGCTTTAAAGGCAACTGGCTCTCACCTCGTTGACAAAAGATATTGCTGCAAAAAGCAGAGTCCCCTCTGCCTCCAGCACAGATGTCAGGGATGCAGCAGAACAGGGGAAGGGGAAGCACAGCCCCACTGCTTCCCGCAAGGCTTGGGACTGCTGTCCCACATGCTTGGATATGGCAGAGGACTGAATTTGCCACCACAGCTTAACACTGTTCTTTTTATGTCTCTGCTTACGTAAATTAAAAAGTTTTAACACCCCGGCGCATAGGATTAGGCACCAAAGCAGCTAATTAGTTATAGATGGCAGTTCTCAGTCCTTTTATGGCATTTTTGGGCACTTTTTTCAGTTGGGAAATCAGTGTGATTTATTTCACATTTAATTCCTCAAACGTGGAAGGCATGTGGTATGAACTTTTAAAAGCGATGTTCCCTACCATCCAGTGTCTCTTGCAGAAAGAATGCTATCAGAATGAAATAGCTTGAAATTCTGCTTTGATGGTGTGCTTTGTACTTTTCTTTCCTTTGGAGAAAATGTCTATATTTTAATAAGTCCCAATGAGGAAAAGGCTTTGCTGTAGGGAGAAATCTTTCTTTAAAGATATTCTGACATGTTTTTTGCTGTGTTTCAGTCTCTTTTTTTGAGTGGGGCAGCTTGTTCCAAAAAAAAAAATGACCCCCTTTCTGCTGCAGATTGCGTCTCATTTTGGAAGAGCTCTAGGAATAGCAATTGCTGTACCTCTCTCTGCTCTGTTCTGTCTTCTTTCAGTGCGTAAATCTGGTAGCGAATCCCACAATTAAAACCTGAACGGGAACTCACGTGCTGCACAGACCTGGCTTATGCCAGGCCAGTTTGTTGCAGCTATTATAAAACATTCTGTCCCAGTTGGACAGCCATACTAGGTTTGCCCCTTGCTGCCACCAGTGATGTCCTGACCCTGTTCAGCTGCTGTTACTTGTCCCCAGGTACCAGACCTGAAGGTCCCAGTGCTGTTGCCAGAGGTGCTGCTACACTGTGGAAGATTTCAAAAGGCCACCAGTGTGAGGAGCAGGAGCGAGACGGCTTTGTTAAAAGGCTCCAGCTCATTGTCGTGCACATTACAACTTAGAGCTTAGACTTTCATCCCCTGAGGAAAAGGCATTGGAAATTTGGTATGTTCCTCTTCCCCTTTGAAATAAGCACAGTAAAGAGTAACTCGGCTGGAAGGCAGGTCCCCCCAACTTTTCCTCTCTTTCGAGGTGTTAGTTGTATTTTGTTTATCCTCCTAACAAACGGAAGTAACTTTTTTTGAGGAAAAATCAAGATGGCTGAAGTGCAGGCCAGACCCACTACTGACACTCCTCCCCACCTCATTCTTCTCCTGTCTTTTGGAAAATATGCCCGCAGCCATCTCATACCTGACAACTCTCACCAGGTATGGGCTAAATGGTGCAAATCAACCCAGAAGAGAACACTTTGTTCTATTTTTACCCAGAAGAGCATGCAACAGTATGGGTAGAGAAGAGGAAAGCTAAACAACTTTCTGGAGCTAGCTCCAGACAGGGGTTACCTATGGGAACACTAATGACTTTGGAGAGTCTGCAGAAAGGCTGGAAGCGAATTGCAAACTGGGCAGCATAAGCTGCTGCAGGACCAAGAACACTCTTACAGCACGCTGCCTCTCTCGTTGCTGTGACAACAAAACTCATTTGAAAACACAGACTTTTTTTTTTTATTTCAATTGACTTTCAGTGATCAGATTGAAGCCCCCCCGAAAGGGGAGAAGGCAACAACTAAGCAGCACCAGTCACAGAAATCCAATATGTACATTCATGTTCTCCTCCTTCCCGTTCACTCTCTTTGCAATCACAGTCCTAGTCAATCAGCATGCTAGAAATGCACCACAGAAAGTCTCTTTCTTACTGGGTGGGTATGAGTGCCTGTGGCGGTAAAGTAAGCTTTGTAGTATGTTTGATGTATCCTGAATATATCTGCATGCAAAGCTAATATGAATCCCAGTCTAAGGCACCACTATTGTAAAAGTCACTAAAATACTTCTTTCAAGTTTCTAAGGCCTTTCCTTAGATTTTACTACTCACTTGTTACTTCCTCTCAATAAACAGAGAGAGAAGATGGTAAGTATTAAATGCAGGTAAGTTCCAGCAACTCAAATTATCACGTGCATTTGTGGTTCACGCTCAAACACCAAGAAAAACACAGCACTTCCCAGCATACAAATTAACCGAGCTGAATAGGCATACCTATTTCGGGCACAGCTTTTACAGCAGAACAGGGGGACTGTGCTACTTGCCAGAGCCAAACTCACAATCCCATCTGTATGCAGTGGTAATGGATGTGCAGTTGTGTGCATCTATCTTTATATACCCATATATAGTTTAGTAAAACTTCCCCAACAGAAACTCCATGCAGATTCACGTCTCCTATAAACCAGCTAGATCACAGAGTGAAGACCTGGGTGGGGAGCACCGGCATGAAGGGGAGGGACAAAAATTTCTGACACCCCTTTTCAAAGCAAACCAGTAAACAAACAAGGGAAATCAGAGGCTGCTGAATGCAGCCAAAGTGTTAGTAGTGAATCCAGTTCTATGCCACATGAAAAAGGCCCCCACAAACATGTCAGCATCGTGAGCCTGAAGGGGAAAGTGGCTGCAAGTAAAAACAAAACTGACTCACCTATTTTCCTTGTCTAGGATGAGAAAAAAAAACCAGAAGATAAACAACTCGGGTAACTCTTGAAAAGCAAACTGATTTTATAAAACTCCCTTTTCTAGCCACCTTCAGTAAAGTGGAATTATCAGCCAAACAAAATTTACTTCACTTTTGAGATACGATTTTTAAGCTTATAGGAACCCTCAAAATAGGAAGAGGTCAGATAATCAGTCTCCACCCACAATCAGCAACTATGGGACCCAGTATGGCAGATACAGATCACTACCTGAAAAAAAGCGGAATATTCCACTTTCCTTGCAGCAACAGGCAGGTTGGTACATGCTGGTTTCATTTAAGTAACTTTTATCCTTCTGGAAATCTTATTGCAAAGTGTTTAAAGAGATCTTGAAAGAGGGAAATGCATACAAATAAACTGGATAATGCCTCCCCAGCACTTGGCAAAATTTCAGAGATTAGTCATACGTTATGGCTGTGTAAATTTGGGCTTTGTGTAAGTGATAGTGTTAGTTTCTACCCACTCCAGATTTAAATCACAGGGGACGAAGCTCAGACATGCAATGGTTGATGTACATCCTCCACTGTAAAATGCACACTTACTGATATATCAAAGGGAGACTGTTCCTCTCCGAATGCTGAGAGAACGACTGAACTGCACATCCAAATGGGAACACCAGGAGTAGATAACTGAAGAGATGAGGAGTTGGATCCCAATCCAGCAAAACAAATATTTAGAGCGCAAGTAAACCCTGAGAAATCTTGAAAGAAGAATTGCTGGGGCTAGATGGTCGCTGGATTTCAGATCTAGCTGAGCAAAACCATGTAGCTTAGGCTGCAAATCAATGGGCTCCTTCAGAGCCATCAACATTTTCTGTTCCCAAGACCATGAGGGCTCTCGTTACTGTCAACTGGAGGGGGCGGGTGGGTGTCAGCTCTTCTAAATGTGGATGGAGCCTCAGGTAGCAGGCTAAGTTTACCTCACTTGTATAGCATTCATCTGCATCTTTGAGCATCAGCACCGAGTACCTTCCCCTGATGTGGAGGAGAAGGTAGGAAGGCAATGGGCACAACAGAGAGAGATAATGGACAACAGCAAAGAAAATGGGGACCAAAACAGGGTCACACCCATACATCTGGTCCTGCCAACGTTGGCCTCCTTCAAAGAAATAGTCAGGAGCTCCAAACTGGGAGGCAAACATGGTTCAAAACTATTCCCTTCTGACCTCCCTCCTGGTTTTTGGTACTGCTTGATGATAAAAGAAGGGAAAATCACCACATTTAGACAAGGTAATACAGGACAACTAACTCATGCAAAACGTTGCAGCCTGGATGGTAGCCTACACACTTTAGAGATTAGCGGAAGCTCTGAAATGCAATTTGAGCAACTTCCTTTGATGTGCCATCTGGTGAATCATTTACTGGGAATGTCTTATTCACATCAAAGGCATCTATCAATGCACGTGGATTTTCTGTTTAGGACTCTGCCTGTATATTGCACTCAAGGAACAGATATATTAATACAAAATTAAACTTTACCGCAGTACTTTCTCCCACAGTAATAAAAAAATCTGCAGCATATTACCACTATGGCCTCAAGCACTAGATTTTAGAAGAGCGATATTTCACTATTACCTCAAAAAGGCTGCTACTCTACAATCAGCCTTGCTCGTGCTTCTGAAAATTTGTAAAAATAGACACACATCTGTGGTATTAAAAAAGCTTAAAAGCATATTCTCCTATTGAGGGGACCCATTGGCAGCATGCTCTAACAGCAGTAACATCCGCTCCTCATACCCTAAATGGAAACCCCATTACTACCCGACTCCCCCTCCCTAAATCCTGAGGCTAAATTAGGGTAATATTTACCGGGGGGAAAAAAAAATCTTTCTGGCTACTAAGTATAGTTTTAAAAACCACAATTACATTCCCAGAAAGCCAAGGCCAGGTTATACCTATTTGCACGTGTCAATCTTGTCTTGCTGCTTAAACAGTTTTAACTGTCTTATCCTTCAGCATCTCCCCAACATACCCCACACAGCTCACTGCTTTTTGATGACCGCTAACAGGACCCCCGCAAAACTCCACAAATCCCAACTACCAGGTGCCCAAGGCAAGCGGGGGCAGGAGGCGGCTCCCCGGGGAGGGGAGGGGAACGGCCCCGGCTCCCAGTCCCCAGCCCCGTTTGGCCTCACCCGGACCTGAGCCTGCGCCTCTCGCTCTGGTCCTGCCGCCCACACCAGCCCCCCGCACCCACTCGCAGCCGGTGGCCAGAGCCCCCGGCCAGCCCCGCTGCCGGCAGCCCGCCCACCCCGGGGCAGCCCGGCGGCTCCCCGCCCCGCCCCGCCCCGCCCCGCCCCGCCCCGCGGCGGCGGCCGGGCGGCGAGAGCGTGTGGCGGCGGCGCCGCGCTCGGCCTGATTTACGGCTCTGCTGAAAATAGCTCCCGCACCGCCACCGGCACCGCCACCAGCAACAAGTCGGGTGAGTGCGGCGGCGCGGGGGCGGCGACCTTGCGGCCGGCTGAGGCCCGCGCCGAGCCGGGGCCCGGCCCCGGCCCCGCTCCGCCCCGGCAAGGCCCGGGCGGCGGCGGCGGCCGAGGCGAGTGGAGCCGCGTCGCGTCGCCGGGGCCCTGCGGCTGGCCGTGCCGGGCGGGTGCCTAGCCGGGCGGAGATGGCGCGATACCCCTGAAAAATCACCGGGAAAGTTTCCCAAGTTTCCCGGCGGGCCTGCCGGGCTACCGCGGCCTCGGGCGGACGTGAACGCGGGCTCTTTTCTCCCACCTAGGGCCCGGCGAGGAATGCAACAGACGGCCCGGGATGAAGGCAGGCACCCCTGGCAGGAGCCGCTCGAGAGCGTCAGCGTCTGCCTCCCCTTCCGCTGCCCGCGATGCGGTGACCACACCAGGTTCAGGAGCCTCGCCTCTCTGCGGGCGCACCTGGAGTACAGCCACAGCTACGAGGAGAGAAGCCTCCTGAGCAAGAGCAGCCTGTTTTCACCCCTGAAAGACGCGGAGCTGATCTCCCCGCTGGAGTCTGCCACCCAGGGCAGCCTGGGGAGCCCCGGCAGCGCCATACAGCAAAAAGGGCCCTACCTGAATTTTTGCGATGCGTCCTGCGAGAGCACAAAGCGCAGGCAGCCTCTGGAGGTGGAAGCTGAACGCCCCATCTCCTACGCTGCAAACTATGTGTCGGCTGACTCTCCCAGTGAGCAGATTTCTAAACCCGGCCTCCCGGCCACTGACTCCAAAGCCTCCTTCGAGGCACACGTCAGAGAAAAGTTTAACAGGATGGTAGAGGCCGTGGACAAAACAATTGAGAAGCGAATCGACAAGCTTACCAAAGAGCTGGCCCAGAAGACGGCGGAGCTGCTGGAGGTGCGGGCAGCTTTTGTGCAGCTGTCCCAGAAGAAGCAGGAGGTGCAGCGGCGGGAGCGGGCCCTGAGCCGGCAGGTGGACGTGGCAGTGGAGATGATCGCAGCCTTGAAGCAGCGCCTCACCGAGTCTGAGGAGGAGCTTCACCGGAAAGAGGAGTAAGTGGGGAGGCGAGAGCTGATGGTTTTGTGCGGGCTGGCCAGCACCTGTGCGAGTGAAAGCCTTTGGGGGAGAAGAGAAGGGATGGTTCGGTTGCTTGCTGATTATAAAAGGGCCTGGTGCTCACCAGCTTCTGATCGCTGTATTTCTAGAGTTGTAGCCCATGTGATCATGTCCCCTGCAAGGCAGGGGACAGCTCCCTGAGCAGGTGGCTTTCATGCTTGACTCCACAGTGACTAACTCTTACACTCTCTAATGTCTGTGTTGTATCCCTGGTTTCATGGGGGTAGGGACAAGTAGAAGCTGTCATCAGCATGTAATCTGATTTACACTGACACCTCTAATCTGTTATCTTTTTAAGAAGAGGTAGGTCGACAAGTGCTGGAGGAAGTATGTAAGAATACCCAATAGCACCTTTTCCCTGAGGTCATCCCACCATGGTCAGCAGGCTGCTTGTGGAGTGGGATGGTCTCCCGTGCAGCAGCAAGCTGTACTGGAGACAGTGCTGAAAAGGCCACATCCGTGTAGGTGTTTTAGATGGACACAGAACTGTGAAACTGGAATTGCTTATGTGGGAATGGGAAGCAGATGCCAGAGTCGTTCTGACTAACCTAGGCCATCTAAAAATATGTTCGTGATGCATCTATTAAAAATGTAGTGATAGCTGATATATTATTTATACATGAACTACTTAGTTTATTCAGCACTTGCTGAAACCTTTCAGGCTTTTCGGAGCAACACAACTTATTTTAGAGGAATGCAAATAAAGAGCCTTGGTAATGGAGTGCCTCTAAACCAGTTCATCAGCTTACAAAGGGAAGATGAGAAGTGCTAGTTGCCATGACGCTGATCTTGGAAGAAATAAGGAAGGTGGTGTAGGAGTTCAGTGTAGGAAGTTTGGAGGGCTTTCATCGTTCCTTCTTGTAGTCTAAGGGCTAGGAAGAAAAGCTGATGGTGGCTCCTATATCAGTAGGAATCATCTATCTTGAGGCAGTGCTATAGATTTCCCAGAGGAGGGGACAGCAAAGGTGGTGGGACTTGAGCCTCTGGGGTGTGTATCTTCCTTGAAGGGATATTCAACAGAACCTCTGATTTTTGAAATATCAGGTGATCCTCATGGAAGAGAAGACTGAAGGACTCAAGATGAAGCTAAAGATAATAGTGGAACTGAGTCAGATTTGAAAGTATGCTGGAAGGAGGCCATGAAGATAACTTACAGTTTGAAGTAGTTTTGGTATTCCCATCTAGCCAAGCTCCCCTTATGGGCTCTTTCACAGTGTGATTCATCCTACTTGTTCTAGAAAAGTATCTTAGAGGGGGACGGATTGCTCTGTGGAGGTCCTTCCTCCCTCTACAGACTAGAGGGGGACCTCAGGTAAGCAGCCGTCTTAGGCTAGATGCTGAACTTCAGATATCTAAAGTTACGTGGTATGAATCTTACTCCAAACTAAACGCAGAAAGTGTTTTTAAAATTCAAGGCTTGAGATCCACAGAAAAACCATGACTGTCAGGAGAAAGCAGAAACCATTCAGTGGAGCAAAACCAGAGTTCTGCGGTGCTGCAGAAGAAGAAAAGAGCTCGTGGAAAAAGAAAGGGGGGAATAGAGTTACCTGGGTAGAAAGAATGGGTAGTATACAGGGAGGATGGCAAAGGACACTGATCTGTGAAAAGTACAAGGCAGCAAAAGTTGCGATTTTTAATTATATTAGGAAAAGGCACAAGGAAGAGGCCGCTTGCTCCCTTGGCAGACTGCTTGCTAGCAGCAGTGGCAGGCTGTGGTTCTGAGGCCAGAAAAGACTGAACACAATGAGAGAAGTGGGGAAACACTGTCCTTCACACTAGCACATTGCCAGGCTCGTGAAAGGGGCAGGAGCTCAGGTAATTGCTGTTTATAATTCTAGCCATCTCTAAAGGAGGAGGGTGAATGCATAAGCAGTTGAGGTAGCTCCTAAGTTGGTGTTACAGGGAAGACCGAAGGTTATTTGACTTGTAAGAAACACTAACCAAAAAAGGCAGTTGCACAAGAGACTTCACCTGAGTACCCAGGGCATTGCTCTTCTAGGATTACCACTAGCTTGCTTCAGCTTTCAATAGAGAAGATAAAAAAAACTTGGAAGCAAAAGCAGCAATAGGAATGAGTGAATAGATATTACACAGTGGTGTGTTAATTTCTAAAGGTAAATGAGCCTAATGCTTGCTAGTGGGTAGGATGAAAGAATATCAGCCCAGAGTACCGAGGGGAAAAGAGGGGAGTCATAGTATGTTCTTGCATGTGCCTGTGCCTAGGCCCATAGCGTTGCCTTTTAGAAGTCACTATGAAGGTACTCTGAGGAGGCTGGGAGGGTGTAAAAATAGGTAGAATTCACTTAGAAAAACTGAAAATAGGTAATTGTTTTCTTGTTCAGATGGTTCCTGCATTTCCTATCTTGGGTGATAACAAGGGATAGTGCCATAGAAAAATGCACCGTACGGTTTCCCAATTAAAAGGCCATTGTATAATTAGCAAATTGAGAAGGAAGGTAGGTATAAACAATGCTTTGTAAAAGCAGGACTAGTACTTCTAAGGGCAGCTTTTCAGATTTGAACCTCTAAAAATGCCTGAGACGCTTAGCTTTGTGCCAGTAGCAGGGAGGCACTGGATGGTATGCTTTGGTAGAGGGAAGAGAAAGGATGTTCATGACTCTGGTAACAACAGTGTCGCTTATCTGTTTTTTCTCATGGACTGTTGGTAAATTCTGAGACCTGTCTACATATTCATTCCTGTGTGTTCAAAAACTTATTTGGTGTGCTGAAAAGACTCTCTCCTTCAAAAAAGGAGGATCTCAACTTTGGCTTTGATTTCTGGAAGAAGTCCAGATGATTAGAAGGCCAAACAAGACTGCTTAATGGAAATCGCAGAAGCAAGAGTCCTCACTGCAGACTGTGGAAAGTCAGAGGCAGCCCTTAGGGACTGCTTTGATACTTGCTGACCTTCAGAAACAAATGCTTTCATCAGTTTCTTTGGATTTTTTTTTTTCATAAGCAGTCTTGTGAATATGGATAACTTTTCCCAAAACTAGCATTGATATTGAGCCACTGTAGCTGAAAATTTGTTCCTCTTTCCTCTTTGTAGGAGGAAAAAGAAAACACTTTCTTCCCTGAAACACCTCCTTACCATCTTGTTTCTAAGGAAGTAAAAGAAACCAGTCTTCCTTTGGTCTCTGAATGGTTGTCCCCACTACCAGAGATCATGGAATAGGGTGCATGTGAAAACAGGAAAGGGTTTTTAATCAACATGCATTTCTAGATCTCAAAGAGAGTGAGGTATGACTACCCTAGATCAGTCTGAGGGGTTAAAAAAAAAAAAAAACACGAACAAACTCCAAAAGAGGAAAAAAATTCTAGTCCAAGCCATGGATAAGGTCACAAAAACAAATAGCTTTGGAGGCACTGTAGAGAAGCTGAAAACTTTTATGGAGACCCCTTCAAGTAATTCTTGAAAAACAACAGTGTTCTGATAAAGAAGTTACAGGTGTTTATACTGGGCCCATACTTGAGTATTCCTCCATATCCACCTACTCTGTCAGTATCTTACATGAATGAACAATCACTATCAGAGATCAAATGACTCCATAATACTGAATTTAATAATCCAGTTTATTATCATCTTTATAAAATGTGCCCAGATAATCCAGGGACCTATCTGGGCTATTAGGCTAGACCTGCATCTACATGTAAGAATGAAAGAATTAACCAAATATGGAAGAGGATGTATTTGCAGGTTTAATCATCACTTCTGACCTATAGATTGGCTATGAAAAAATGAAAAAGTTAGGATTTAACAAATTTCTTCAGAAGGGTATACAAGAAGATAGGAAAAAAAACAGTACAATTGCACTTTGGATAACGGTTCTGATTTTGGATCCAACTGTGAAGTCAAATAGGAAAGCTAAGGGAAAGGAAAAATGTGCATTAGCAAGAATAATTTGGTCAGAAAACCCCAAGAAGACTTAGGGAGGAAGGATCTAAATTCTTTGTTTAAACATCTGGGTTTCTGGAAGGAGGAGATGGAGCTCTTCTAGGCCTCGCATATTTCCTTTCTGCCCAGTGTAGCAAAGGCAGACATCGCACTGCTGTGACTCTGGCAGTCCTCAGCGGAGGCAGTAGACCTGAGGTCACTTCGACTTGATGGAATTTCATTTCTGCTTCTCTGTTCTAGCTGTAGAAGCCCATATGTCCTGAGCCTCTGCTTGGACCAAGCATGTGAGATAGAGACATAAAAACTGTGATCCACCAAGTGGTCACATTGTCAGAAGCTGGTTTCTCTGATGTGTTCTCCAAAGCAAGCAGCAAGTCTGTAGACTTCACAACTCCGTAGGGAGTAAATTGTTCTCAGAGTTATATTGTCGTTGCTAATCAAAGCACTAATTTCAAATGACAGCACTGTTTACTCCCTCATTCTGATGAGAGGGAGGAGTGTTGGTTTTGGCAACCAGCAGGCACAGGGCTGCCCATTTGAAGAGTTTGTAGGGCAGTAGGGTTATTTCTTTAGACTTGTCAGTTGATTTTTTTTGTTTGTTTTTTTTAAAATAAAACCTATAGCAGTCCAACAAAGGAAGTGATAAAGCAAAGATATCTTTTTAGTTAAATTTTATTCCTGTTCCCTTTGCAGAATGGCTGCGCTAATATGCACACAGGTATGTCGTGGTTTAACCTCAGCCGGCAACTAAGCACCACACAGCCGCTCGCTCACTACCCCCCAGTGGGATGGAGGAGAGAATCAGAAGGGTGGAAGTGAGAAAACTCATGGGTTGAGATAAAGACAGTTTAATAGGTAAAGCAAAAGCTGTGCACGCAAGCAAAGCAAAACAAGGAATTCATTCACTCCTTCCCATCGGCAGGCAGGTGTTCAGCCATCTCCAGGAAAGCAGGGCTCCATCACGCGTAATGGTTACTTGGGAAGACAAACGCCATCACTCCAAACATCCCCCCTTCCTTCTTCTTCCCCCAGCTTTATATGCTGAGCATGATGTCACATGGTATGGAATATCCCTGTGGCCAGTTTGGGTCAGCTGTCCTGGCTGTGTCCACTCCCAGCTTCTTGTGCACCTCCAGCCTTCTCAGTCAGTAGAGCATGGGAAGCTGAAAAGTCCTTGACTAGTGTAAACACTACCTAGCAACAACTAAAACATCGGTGTGTTATCAACCTTGTTCTCACCCTAAATCCAAAACACAGCACTGTACCAGCTACTAGGAAGGAAATTAACTCTATCCCTGCCAAAACCAGGACAGGGTACATGCTGTTATACTAGTGTGATATCCTCATGGAGATGAGCTTTGGTGAGGGGCAAGACAGGTGGAGGTACCACACTAACGACACTAATACATAGTTGAAGTAGTCTTACTCTAAGCACAGAAAAGTGTCACAAAAGTCACTCTTGTGTCACTTATTCTCATATTTAGAAAGTCAAAAGGCCAAAGCTTTTTTTTTATTATTTTGGGGAAAAAAAGAAAACTGGATGTTCTAGAGAAGCAAGCACAGCTACCAAAGACAGGTCCCAGTTCACCAACCTGCCTCATTTGGGCCCTGGACAGTTTTGATGAATGATGGCTACAGGGTCAAGCTTTCAGCAGAGCTGCTGAGCAAACGAATGATTTAATTAGAAAATGTGCCCCGAAAGGGATTATTCAATGTTTGATGAAGGAGAATGCAGCTGAGAGCGAGTACTGTGATCTTAAAGATAACAAAGAAGTCTGCCCAAAGGGAATAAGACTGTGTTGAATAAGACCTCAAGAAAACAATTGAAACTAAAATCAGCTATGAACTTTACTTCTAGAGGACACCAAGAGGCTTGTTTCTGGAAGTTATGTAAGAAAATGAAACCGGTAGAGTTGGTTTTTCAGTAAGTCTGAACAGGGAAAGCATTTGAAGTTATGGTCCTCAGCTGGAAGCTACATTCAATGGTGACTTAAACAATTTCACTTTGTCTGCTAATTATAGGGTAAGAGCATTAATGTAGTACGTTGTCATATCTCTGACAGTAGTTTCTTTAACCAGTCTAATGCATTTGCTTTGAGACTGTCTGGTCATGCTTCTGCTCTGGCACAGCCTGCAGTGCGAGGGCTATTTCAGAATAGTTTCATTTCAGAAACATTTCCTGTGGTGGGGAATAGTTATTGCCACAGGCTTCACCTTGGATTTGCAAGTAATGGAATTATCTGTGCAAGTAACATCTCGACAATGGGATTAAGAGTTGGCTCTTAAAGATCATTGCAATTTATGCTTTAAAATAACAGCTTTCCTTAAAACATGCATTTCAGTTGTACAACAAAACAGTTTTGATTTTGCTCTAAGTAGAATAAGACTACAGCTACATATCGTTCTTCCACCCTCAGTTTCAGGTGGTCCCACTCCCTC
Source organism: Aptenodytes patagonicus (assembly GCF_965638725.1). NCBI lineage: Eukaryota > Metazoa > Chordata > Aves > Sphenisciformes > Spheniscidae > Aptenodytes > Aptenodytes patagonicus. The sequence goes on from NC_134953.1 coordinate 35,398,294, forward strand.
TTCCCCACTTCCTTTTATCTTCCCACTCAAGAGATTACTGCCCCCCCCACCCCCACTGCACTGGTTCGAGTGTAGCATGATTATCCCACAGAATGGCTCTGTGAAATAAAGCATTTTAATCTTCACGGTGTCACCCCAGTAAGTTCAGGGCTCAGATCTAGAGCACAGCCCACTGAATGGGTGCAACTGGTAGGACAATAACTTTCTGAGGGGAGGAGGTGTGAACCTCTTAAATCGAATGTGCTGATAGTGGTGTAGGAATGTGAAACCACAACCTAATGAATAACAGATAGCAGCCTTTAGGCAATAACACCAATGGGATGAGGTCAGTGGTGTTAATACTTAATGAATACACATATTTTAAATATTTTCACAAGTAAATCACTTTACTACTTACTGTAGTAGGAATTTTCCCATCTTCAGGTAAAATAATGTAAGTGTTTGGTTTTCTATTGCTTTTAGGCGGAGTTATTCCAAGTGCAATTCTCTAAAGGGATTTGATACTTGCCTTCAGAATCTGCATAGAGCCTCAGGCTTTTCTCCACCTACAGAGCAGTTGCAGGTGTCAAAGTTGCTGTAAATAGTGCTGGGACCAGTATTATGCATCTGTAGGAGGGCTTGGTCGCAATGTGAGAAATCATTAGCCCTTCTTGTCAGTTGTTAAGGAGCTGGAGCTGTCCCAACCTCTGCATCTACTCTGTGTATCACATGCTTAACTGCTGAAAACCGTACAAATACTAAGGGTATCTGCAGGGTCCACATGCCAGCAACTGCTTCGGGAAAACAAGAACTGCAGCTCGCTAGTCCTGCAAGGAGCACTGTATAATGTAGTGGATAAAGGCAGAAGAATAAATGTCACCTAGTCAGTCTATGGTTTATAACTTTATTTACCACAGCTCATACTGTTTCATGACAACAGCCTCCGTAAAGAAGGTTTCAGGAAGTTTCAGGGCAGGCTATCTGCAGTTTTTCCATGAGAGCAGCTAGGCTGCAGTTGGAATGCAAAACGCCAAACTAGTTAAGTCTGGTGAACTACAACAGGTTAACTCCCTGGCAGAGTCAGATTAAAATAAAAGCTTTGGCAGCAAGTCTTTCTTGCCTACAGTGAGTCCTTCCCTCTGCACTTGTTTTTTCAGCTGAGCACCTCTGAGTTGCCTGCTGCACTGCAATAAATTCCTCCTGGGCTCCTCTGGCACTGGGAAGAGCTCTTCTACGGCAGTCTGGCAGTACGGGCACCTCCTGCTCCTCTTGGATGCCTCCCAGGTTGCATCCCCCTTGTCTGCTTTGTCTTTCCCTCTTGTTTGCCTCACCCTGTTGCCACAAGCTGCTGGCAGTTCGATGTGCCCTCTGCTCTCTGGGCAGCAGCAACGATCCCTCCTCCTGAAAAGTTTTGTCTGACAAGAGCACCCAAGACAAAGCAAAAACCCCACCTTTCTCCCTGCTGCCTGCTCACAGCCCTTTAACAAAATGTTTTGCTATACAGCTTACCTTAATATTAGTATGGTAAACTGTGAGCAAACAGATGAGATCACTCTGCTATCCATTACAGAAATTTAAAGAGATCTGAGCTGCACTGAGCATCATCTACTCTGCTCAGAAAATTTAATGGCAGGATCTAGAGCTTATGGTGCTACAGCAAGTACCAGGGTGCAGCTGAGCAAAAAGGGGCAGGAGTCTGCAGGCTGACAGGCAGAGAGCAAATGGAGGAGCAGAGTAGAGTGGGAAAGAGATGATGCTGAGAGCAGAGGAGTTCAAGGGGAGTTAATAACTCTACATAACCTTTTTTTAATATAGCAGCAGTGCTCCAGATGTAGAATAGTCTGCACAGGGTAGCAGAGACCTCTCATTAGAAAGAACAACGCTTCAGGTCTGAGCCAGGCTTTAACAAATGATTCCCGTTTCAGGTGAGCGCTGCTGACAAGGCTGTTCTGTCAAGACACAGAGCCCAGCAGGCCTGTGCTGCTGTGCTCTGGTTTATGCCTCTACCAATTGGGCCCTGCAATATTCACGGGCTCAGCTTCCCCCTGACTTCATGAGGAGCAGCATCTGACCTCTGTGAACATCCATCTTTCCACAAGCATAAGAGCAGAGAGTAAAAGATAGAAATCATATCACATAATCCCCCCAAAATTGGCAGAGGCCTGGAGCGATAAATTGAAAGTAAAATAAAGAGCATAAGCAAAAAAACATCACAGCCATCTAGAAATAGAATCGAAGTGAGAGGGTCATCAGTATGCCTAAGAAAAAATCTGGGCAAACTACAAGAGACAAGTGTCCTGGTTTCGGCAGGGATAGAGTTAATTTCCTTTCTAGTAGCTGGTACAGTGTTTTGGATTTAGGATGAGAACAAAGTTGATAACACACCGATGTTTTAGTTGTTGCTAGGTAATGCTTACACTAGCCAAGGACTTTTCAGCTTCCCATGCTCTACTGACTGAGAAGACTGGAGGTGCACAAGAAGCTGGGAGGGGGCACAGCCAAACTGGCCAAAGGGACATTCCATACCATGGGACGTCATGCTCAGTACATAAACTGGGGAAAGCTGGCCGGGGGGGCCGCTGCTCGGGGACTGGCTGGGCATCGGTCGGCGGGTGGTGAGCAATTGTACTGTGCATCACTTGTTTTGTGTATTATTATTATCATCATATTATTATTATCATTTTATTTCAATTATTAAACTGTTTTTATCTCAACCCACGAGTTTTTCTCACTTGTGCTCTTCCAATTCTCTCCCCCATCCCACCGGGTGGGGGGGAGTGAGCGAGCGGCTGCGTGGTGCTTAGTTGCCGACTGAAATTAAACCACGACAGTCCTTTTTGGCGCCCAACGTGGGGCACGAAGGGTTTGAGATAATAACAGATTAACCAGAGTGTATTAAGGAACTTATACCTGTTAGTGGTTGTGGGTCACAATGTTGGTTTCTCTGTTCTTGATATTGATTTGTATAATCTGCATCGCACTCTTTTTCCTGCTGTACTTGTTAAAGATTGGTGTTGGGTTTTGCAGTTTGCTGTGGTCTGCAGTGAATAGTAATGTCTCGCTTGTGAGGTTTGTTTTTAGAACATTGACCTTGACGTTAGTGTGGTATGTAAACTTTGCAATGAAGCCGTTACTGTACCACGGAGACCATTTCGTGGAGACAACTAGCAATTGCAGTAACTTTTCTGAGAGTTTTTTTACGGAGGAAATACAGAATGGCAGTGTCACTACCTTCTTCTATGATGTTTCCTCCTTCATTACAGTAATTTTTCAGTATTTTGAACATCCTTGGGCAGTTAAGATACTTCTATTATTGTTTTGGTTTTGTCTAAAGTTGGTAAGCAATTTAAGAATATCACCCAGAGATCTGCCCCAAGGCTGAATAATTATGAGTGGCAGGGTGTGTGGGACAAGATGGGCAAGTACCTAGGCCAATGGGCACCCCCAGTGTTTTGGAACTTCACCCCTGAGCAAGTGCAGAATCCTGAAAAGTTAGAATATTTGGAGAAAGTATGCTGTCACCCTGGCAACTCCAGAGAGATGCAGATCATTGCAACGTGCTGGGGCCTGGCCCATGCCTACCGAGCCCTGTTCAACACCATTCAGTACCCTCAAAGGGAAGAGAAGGTCTCTGGCTCTGACAGTAAAATGACATGCACTGCGGCCACTCAGACCCGGGCAACGCACCCTGCAGCCACTCCGACCCCAGCACCATGCACTGCAGCTACTCAGACCCCGGCAACAGGCTCTGCGGCCACTCAGACCCCGGCGACATGCACTGCGGCCACTCCAACCCCGGCAACAGGCCCTGCGGCCACTCAGACTCCGGTGACATGCACTTGCACTGCGGCCACTCCAACCCCGGCTGCGGTATAGAGCACATTTTTTACATCTTGCCCTGACTGGCCCAGATGCTCCGTGCATCCTTGGCATAGACTACCTCAGGAGAGGGTATTTCAAGGACCCAAAAGGGTACCGGTGGGCTTTTGGTATAGCTGCCTTGGAGATGGAGGAAATTAAACAGCTGTCCACCTTGCCTGGTCTCTAGGAGGACCCCTCTGTTGTGGGGTTGCTGAAGGTCGAAGACCAACAAGTGCCAATCGCTACCACCACAGTGCACCGGCGGCAATATCGCACCAACCGAGACTCCCTGATTCCCATCCATGAGCTGATTCGTCGACTGGAGAGCCAAAGAGTGATCAGCAAGACCCGCTCACCCTTTAACAGTCCCATATGGCCAGTGCGGAAGTCTAATGGAGAGTGGAGACTAACAGTAGACTATCGTGGCCTAAATGAAGTCACGCCACCGCTGAGTGCTGCTGTGCCAGACATGCTAGAACTTCAATACGAATTGGAATCAAAGGCAGCCAAGTGGTATGCCACAGCTGATACTGCTAATGCGTTTTTCTCAATCCCTTTGGCAGCAGAGTGCAGGCCACAGTTTGCTTTCACTTGAAGGGGCGTTCAGTACACCTGGAACCGACTGCCCCAGGGGTGGAAACACAGCCCTACCATTTGCCATGGACTGATCCAGACTGCATTAGAACAGGGTGGAGCTCCAGAACACCTGCAATACATTGATGATATCATCGTGTGGGGCAACACAGCAGGAGAAGTTTTTGAAAAAGGGAAGGAAATAGTCCAAATCCTGCTGAAGGCCGGTTTTGCCATAAACCAAAGTAAGGTCAAGGGACCTGCACAGGAGATCCAGTTTTTAGGAATAAAATGGCAAGATGGACGTCGTCAGATCCCAATGGATGTGATCAACAAAATAACAGCCGTGTCTCCACCAACTAGCAAAAAGGAAACACAAGCTTTCTTAGGCGTCGTGGGTTTTTGGAGAATGCACATTCCAAATTACAGTCTGATTGTAAACCCTCTCTATCAAGTGACCCGGAAGAAGAACGATTTCAAATGGGGCCCTGAGCAACGACAAGCTTTTGAACAAATTAAACGGGAGATAGTTCATGCAGTAGCCCTGGGGCCAGTCCGGGCAGGGCAAGAGGTAAAAAATGTGCTCTATACCGCAGCCGGGGAGAATGGCCCTACCTGGAGCCTCTGGCAGAAAGCACCAGGGGAGACTCGAGGTCGACCCCTAGGGTTTTGGAGTCGGGGATACAGAGGATCCGAGGCCCGCTATACTCCAACTGAAAAAGAGATATTAGCAGCATGTGAAGGGGTTCGAGCTGCTTCAGAAGTGATCGGCACTGAAGCACAGCTCCTCCTGGCACCCCGACTGCCGGTGCTAGGCTGGATGTTCAGAGGGAGGGTCCCCTGTACACATCATGCAGCTGATGCTACATGGAGTAAGTGGGTCGCACTGATCACACAACAGGCTCGAATAGGAAACCCCAGTCACCCAGGAATCCTGGAAGTGATCATGGATTGGCCAGAGGGCAAAGATTTTGGAATATTGCCAGAGGAGGAGGTAACGCGTGCTGAAGAGGCCCCAATGTATAATGAACTACCAGAAAATGAGAAGCAATATGCCCTGTTCACTGATGGGTCCTGTCGTCTTGTGGGAAAGCATCGGAGGTGGAAAGCTGCTGTATGGAGTCCCATGCGACAAGTTGTAGAAACTGCTGAAGGAGAAGGTGAATCGAGCCAATTTGCAGAAGTAAAGGCCATCCAGCTGGCTTTAGACATTGCTGACCGAGAAAAGTGGCCAGTGCTCTATCTCTATACTGACTCATGGATGGTGGCAAATGCCCTGTGGGGGTGGTTGCAGCAATGGAAGCAGAGCAACTGGCAGCGCAGAGGCAAACCCATCTGGGCTGCCGCATTGTGGCAAGATATTGCTGCCCGGGTGGAGAACCTGGTTGTAAAAGTCCGTCACGTAGATGCTCACGTACCCAAGAGTCAGGCCACTGAAGAACATCAAAATAACCAGCAGGTGGATCAGGCTGCTAAGATTGAAGTGGCTCAGGTGGATCTGGACTGGCAACATAAGGGTGAATTATTTCTAGCTCGGTGGGCCCATGACACCTCAGGCCACCAAGGAAGAGATGCAACATATAGATGGGCTCGTGATCGAGGGGTGGACTTGACCATGGACACTATAGCCCAGGTTATCCATGAATGCGAAACACGCGCTGCAGTCAAGCAAGCCAAGCGGTTAAAGCCTTTTTGGTATGGAGGACGATGGTTGAAATATAAATATGGGGAGGCCTGGCAGATCGATTATATCACACTCCCACAAACCCGCCAAGGCAAGCGCCACGTGCTTACAATGGTGGAGGCAACCACCGGATGGCTGGAAACATATCCCATGCCCCATGCCACTGCCCGGAACACTATCCTGGGCCTTGAAAAGCAAGTCCTATGGCGACACGGCACCCCAGAAAGAATTGAGTCAGACAATGGGACTCATTTCCGAAACAACCTCATAGACACCTGGGCCAAAGAGCACGGCATTGAGTGGGTGTATCACATCCCCTGTCATGCACTAGCCTCCGGGAAAATTGAACGATACAATGGACTGTTAAAGACTACACTGAGAGCAATGGGTGGCGGGACGTTCAAACATTGGGATACGCATTTAGCAAAGGCCACCTGGTTAGTCAACACGAGGGGATCTGCCAATCGAGCAGGCCCTGCCCAGTCAGAACTTTCACGTACTGTAGACAGGGATAAAGTCCCTGTAGCGCACATTAAAAATATGCTGGGGAAGACAGTCTGGGTTATTCCTGCCTCAGGCAGAGGCAGACCCATCCGTGGGATTGCTTTTGCTCAAGGACCTGGGTGCACTTGGTGGATAATGCGGAAGGATGGGGAAGTCCGATGTGTACCTCAAGGGGATTTGATTTTGGGTGAGAATAGCCAATGATCTGAATTATGTGATGTTAAGTACTAACTATAGTTATAATAGTTATACTAATAATACACAGATATACTAATAATACTAATAATATTATATGCCATACTAATGTTATTACAATAAGAATCACCCAGACTAATGAAGAATAACTTCAGTGAAACCAAGCAAAGCACAGTGATGATGGTACCAGAACTGACTTCAACATGAAACAATCCAACACCACATACCATCTCCATTTTTTCCTACCCTGAAAGATTATTATGACAGATGGAGCCTGAAGTCATGGACTAAATGAACTCACCGAACATTTTAGAGGGATGGCCCACAAACGAAGGGAATGATATCTCTGTGTGTGTGTGTGTATATATATATAAAAAAAAGGGGTGGTGATTAATGAAAATGTACTGGAAAATATGAGACTTGAGCATGACGCAGATGGTATAGAATAAGGGGTGGATATTGTCCTGGTTTAGGCAGGGATAGAGTTAATTTCCTTTCTAGTAGCTGGTACAGTGTTTTGGATTTAGGATGAGAACAAAGTTGATAAGGCACCGATGTTTTAGTTGTTGCTAGGTAATGCTTACACTAGCCAAGGACTTTTCAGCTTCCCATGCTCTACCGACTGAGAAGGCTGGAGGTGCACAAGGAGCTGGGAGGGGGCACAGCCAAACTGGCCAAAGGGACATTCCATACCATGGGACGTCATGCTCAGTACATAAACTGGGGAAAGCTGGCCGGGGGGGGCCGCTGCTCGGGGACTGGCTGGGCATCGGTTGGCGGGTGGTGAGCAATTGTACTGTGCATCACTTGCTTTGTGTATTATTATTATTATTATCATATTATTATTATTATCATTTTATTTCAATTATTAAACTGTTTTTATCTCAACCCACGAGTTTTTCTAACTTGTGCTCTTCCAATTCTCTCCCCCATCCCACTGGGTGGGGGGGAGTGAGCGAGCGGCTGCATGGTGCTTAGTTGCCGACTGAAATTAAACCACGACAACAAGAAAGGCAATTAAACAGATGAACAGCAGCTGCAGGAAGCTACATGAGTTCTTTGAACCATTTCCCTATTGTTCATGGTGGGAGGAAGGTAAAAATTCTTCTGGGAACTCCCTTCAGGTAACCAAGGCATAGCCATGGCACGGAGCGAGCTCTCTGAGGAAGAGGTGTTGGAGCAAGTAGAGACACTTATTAGCAGTCATTCCTCGGGGCTTGATGTTGTTCTTCTGAGAGATGAGAATGAAGTGGAAACAAAGAAAGTAGCTGCTAACAGAAGTGCTGGTTATCAGCACAAGGCGTGCGACCGAGACCTGGTGGGTGGGTATATTCTGACTCCTGTCTTTATAAAGGGAATTTACAGAGTGCTGGTACCATTTCAGCTGAAAGGAAAATGTTTAGATAAAAGTTATTAAAGGCAGGTTCATAGGCTGCATAGAGACAGCTAAACAAACAGAGAAAAATTATGGAAGTGCTACTACTGCTGCTAATAACAGTTCCTACAAATAATGGCATGTAGGATGCCAAGTTATCTTGAGTAGTCTAGAAAGCAAGGAAAATACTAGGGAATTTATTAACACTATGTGTCTGTTTTCCTCCTGATAGTGATCGAAGTCTTCCAGAAAAAACACTGCTTCCCCCTGCCCCCTCTATAGCACAGCTCACTAAGGAGATATTTGTAGGAAAGGAAAAATTTGTGGGTGATTTGTTCATGCCACGGAGCAGGCGATTAATGAATGCTTTTGAATTACCTGTGCTGACACAATTACAAATGTTAGCATTCATGAAGCTATCACCCTTTTAAAAACAAATGCCAAGTCCTCGATGCTTGTGGCCTCCCACTGCAGCGAAATGCACAAGCCAACAGCAGCCCCGGAAGGTACTTCCTCGTGGTGTCCCAGGCTGACAGCTCCCCGCTCTGCCCCAGCCTTCCTGCAGGAGGGCCAGTGGCCTGGCGGGCCACGCGCAGTTCTCCTTCCTTACCCAAAGGGTAAGGGATTTGGAGCCGACCTGCTGAGTTTCTGTCCTTTTGAGCTTCCTGTCCACTATAAAAGAGGAGCCTGCCAGAGTGCCAAGGGCTTCAGGTTGCTCCTACGCTAACACAGAGTGGCATCATGAAATCAAAGGAGTTACAATGCTGTAAGCGCAGTGAGAATAAAGCCCTAAAATTGTCCTTAATGAGTTTAGATTGGCTTCTTCCTAAGCATTCTTCAGGCTTTTTATTACCAGGTCGCTCTGGGCAAGCTAATAATCACAGAAACTGTACAGAACCTTGAAATGGAATGGATTAGCTGAGCTTAACAAACAAGGTACTTCTCTGTTTCTTAAGCAAGATTTTGTGGGTAAGTTAATATAAACTAATATTCATTGATGTTCTTCGTCCAAACAATACGTGCTTGTTTTTACCTCATTCCTACCATTAGATCAGCCGTGCAAACAGCCTCTTGCTGTGGTTTAGAGCAGGCAGACCCAGCCTGAATCCTAGATGGCGAATTTCCATAGCTGACCACTTGTGCCTAACTCTTCTTAGCGCAAACCAGCTCACTGTTAAAACAGCTTTACTGAGTTAAACCAGTTATCTACAACTATACTGAGTTAAAACAACGAAATGCAGAGAAACTTTGGATTTGTTATAAACAAGCTAAGCTTTGAGAGGCTCTTACTGCTACAAACTGTTTCCTAGTTTCTGTCTAAAATGCTTTTTCCTCAAGTGATGTGTTTCTACCAAGCAGTCATGCCCTTTTCATGTGGCAAGCACTGGTTCCCCCAACTCCCACCCCTTCAGTTTTGTACAAAGCGAAAATTAACATGGTTTCATTGGCAGAGCAAGAACTGTTTATCCAGGCATTTAACTGGGGAAGTCCTGCATGCTCAGATTTGCCATTTTTCGTAACACGTGCTTCACTCTGTAACCAAACTTCTCCCACCCAGAAACTCCCGATCAGAGGTCCAAGTGGTGGCCTGATTACTGATAGTAAACTGATAGTATGCAGAGCACTTAAAATGAGCTATGTCTCAGTACAGAGCTGGGACCTTTCACAGTCAGCAGCGCTATCTGTTTCTTCCAGTCATGTTAGCAGACAAGAAACATTTCTAAACTCCTGACCTAAAACTTGCTCTTCCCATGCACATACTCCTTGGTCTGTAATCTGTAGATTATCTAGTAATCTCCCGTGCTCCCACTAGCTCCAGATCATAACACTGCATTTTGACATACTTGCAGGATTGCAGGCAAAATGAAGTTTTACGGCCACAGTAGCTCTTTTAAGTTAGGAACCACCCCAGTAGCAACATTAAACTACCGTTGTAAGATTATGATGAACTGGGAAGGTGAATTTGGGGATTCATCCACTTTTCGTCATGTTTCAGGGCTGATATACACATGGGTAAGTAAAAAAAAGATAAGGTGGCTGTAGCTGTCTCCAGATACCTTGAGAGGTGATGCTTAATGACATTTCTACCCTGTGGACCGCTAAGGACTATTTCCAAGAGACCTAGTAATGTGACAAAAAATCCCCAAACCCACTGCCCATAAACTTAAATTCAGCATTCAGGGTTCCAGATCTTCACTAAATGTCCACAAAAAGGTTGAAATCTCTTAATAGAGGTGAAGGACAGTAATTAGCCACCATAGGCTATCGCCATAAAAAACAGGAGAAGCATCAGTAATTTTTTGACAGCAGTGAGATAAAGGCCCTTCCCATTATTTAAATGTGGCCTCTTTGCAATGTTTCTGTCTTGCAGAGAAGTTGTTACTTTCAACCACTTCCTGGAAGAAGCAGCAGAAAAAGAAGTGCGGGGAAAAGCCAGACTCCAGCACTTCATTGAGAACCTGTTGCAACGCGTGGATCTGGCAGAAAGGCAGCTAGAATATTACCAAAATCAGCAGATGGTATGCAACCACACCAACATCAGCGAGCACGTGGTAAGCCAGCAAAGTCCTTCCCTTCATTGTCACCCACCACCAGAGGGAAAGTACTTGAGTTTGAATACGGGTGGGCCCAGTGGGCCCAGGCTAATTGGTACTCCAGACAGATCTGGATTTGTGAAACGTTTCTTTAGACGTGTTTTATTTATATTTTAAACTGCCACTTCACATGAGTGAAAGGAGCAGAGGTTGTAAGAGCAGCAATAGCCAAAGATGGCAAAGGGAGAGCAGAGAATAATGAAATATTTGCCAGATACTTAATTTTTTTTTCCAGCTTTGGCTATTGCTGCTGTTACCTTTGCAACAAATGCTTTCCTTTATGTCACTTAGTGACTTGGCAGTTTTTTGGAGATGTCTAAAGATTTTCAGGAAAGATGTGGATCCCTACAGAGGACATGTCAGCCTGCTGGCAAATCGGCTTGCTTTCTGTAGTAACCTATCACAGGACTCTTAGAAATGGTGAACGGATTCCCACAGGCCTGTCCCCCCCAGATTAGAAATCAAAGCTGTCTGAACATTGTTTTTTAAAATACATTTCTTCAAAAGCCCTCATTATTAATACTTAAACTCAGTATTTTCCCTACAATGCGTTACATTTATATGGTGAGTTTTATCCACATGACTTCCAAAGAACATTTCAGTTTAAATGAATACCCCATGCTTCCTATGCTAAGTAACTGCTCATCCTGGGAGGTGAGAGGAAAGGCATTTGGTCATGCACAGCACTGAACAGGTATGTAATGGTGGAAAGCAAAGGTTCCCATAGCCACTTGGAAGACAAAGAACTTTAGGCAAGGCCTGAATAAATGTAGATGTGCTGAAATCTAACGCAGGACATCTCAAACAGTGTCTGTGAGAACACTGAGGGGGACTGTAAAGATGGGCCTCGGTATTAAATCATCTCCCCTGCTCTTGATGTGTTTACCGGGATCCCTGGCTCAGCAGTGTCCCTTGGGGAAGGCACTAATTTTTGAGGCAGCTGCCCTGCTTTCTGAGTGACTTCAGCATTCCTCTAAGGTCATCCATCCAAATATTGACCAGCCTGACCTTCAGGAGGTAATTACAGAAAAGCACACCATGAGATGGCTCCAGACTCCATCCAAGACGGATGACAAGCAAAGTTAGGCTGGGCAAAAATCCATCTGCAAAGTGTGGACAATACCAGGGACAGAGGGAACATTTATGAGAACATAATCATTTTCAGATGCCAAATCTGACTTGCTTGGCTCAGTGACTTCATTAAATGATATTCAAAGGCTCAGTCCAGTAGCACTGGTGGGAGATCAGTACAAAGAACTGATTTAGTACCCAGACCGATTTAGGCTGAGCTGGCATTAAACACCTCCTTTCCTGACCTCCACTAAAAGAGGGACTAAACAAAGTGTTGCCACGCTGTGAACCAAACTGTTGTAAAAAATGAAGTCATGCGAAGTTGTGCTGGCACTGAGGCTATGTTGTTCCTAGCTGGTCTCAGGATTTGGGGTGGGAAGGGAGAGAAATGCTTGCGTTCTCACCCTCCACCCTTCAGTGCCACTGTAGGCGGAGCCAAGGGCTTGTAGCTGGAGTTTCCTAGCCGCTTGTGTGAAGGAAATGTATCACTGCAAAATTAAAGGCTCTGAGAGGAAGTTAATTTAATAGTTTATTCAGGCACTGTCCCTTATTAATTATCTTGAACACAATAATTACTTCTCATTGTATCCACACTGTTTACTCTAATGTGAAAGATCTCTGTTCAGCCCACACTTCTTTAGCAATTTACTTTGATTATAGTTATGATAAAAATAATGGGGAAAAAATCCAACCACCAACAACTCGCATGTTACGAATTTTGAAAACAGATGTAATAAGTTGGAGTAATAATCTGTAAAAGGGTTTTTTTTTTCCCCGTTTCTTTCATGAATATTCTTCTAGTTTTAACAGCAGGTGAGAATGGAAATACGATTTTGAAGACTGCACATATTTTATCCCTGTACTTTAATTACTTGATAATGTAATATTAATATTAATAACCTGTTTCTATTTTCTTTGCAGTTTACAGACATTTCATTAAATAAGAAACCCAGATGCCTGTATGTATATGTTTTTATTTGTCTCTTACTTAAAGATACTGACTTGACATGCTTACATTTCTGCTTTTGCATTTCACCTTATCCAAAAGCCTGAATCAGGTTGGGTTTGGATCAGGTTCTATATCAGAGTATGATCTATATTTATGTCATGTAATAGAGGAAAAACAGATTTCTGCTAGATCAAACCTAAAATCAGATATTCTGTAAAGAAAAAAAGAAGAAAAATTTTCTGTTAAATGAATGACTCCCTCCTGCTGACTATAATAGCCTATTGCAAAGCTACAGTAGTTGAATCTCTTCAGCAAACACAGGCCAAGTTCAGCTGAAAATATCTTTAACATTCTGTAGGTAGGAGATAGACAGCTGTCATTTCCTAACTGACAGTAACACCATCGCCTTAATAATCACGTGTAATCAAACAAGTGCCCCAACAAAGCACGGGCACTGACAACATCTCAGGTTACTCAAGCAGCTGTCCTGGGAGCAGCAGAACTAATTGTGGCTGGTTTCCCATGTCTTTGCAACTTGGTCATGAGTCCCAGCGGCTGGTTCAGAGCATCACGCATGCTGCTTGGCCAAACGATGATCAGGCAGTGCATCCTCCTCAGGGCAACCTTCCTTAGTGGGGACACGAGTTTGGGTCTTTTTCCCATTGCCATGAAACCTGTTGCGTCACCACAAGTCTGGGACTTCTGCGTCCCTTCCAGATTTGTTTGTGTTTGACCAACGGCTTCAAGGATTACTGGAAGACTGAGAGACACATGAACAGATGGATGGGCTGGAAAATAAACTAAAAATACAATGTATAGCCTACTGGGTTGGGGGGGGGCTTTTTGCTCTTTGGGTTGTTTTTGTTTTTCATATATCTTAGTCCTAGCAGGCAACTGGTCAAGTACCCTTTTGCTGATAAGCAGTGTTTGCATTAATAATTAACAGCATGGGGCTTTAGCTTTGTTTTTTCTACTTTTTATTTTCATAGCTTTTATAGGGTTTTTTTTCCCTACTGATTTGAGATTCTGGAAAAACTTGATTATCCAAAGTAGACTTTGAGTTGACTGTGTATACACTTTACAGGCTTCTAGATGTCTTAATATGATTGGAATCAAGGAAAATAGAATTAAAATATAACCAGTGAATTCAGTGACTCAGTGAGATGAGTCCTTCCATTGACAAGTCTTTGGTCTAAATATAATGCAGTTTGGTAAAACCCATTAATTGCTGACAAATAGTGGGAGTTCAAAGGCATATATGAAATTGTTTAGAGGTTTCTGTTTAACTACTGATATACTTCTCCTTTGAAAAGACATTGTCAAAACTAGAATTTAGTAGTAGCCTTTATTTGGAGTTACCAGATTAAAAATATCCCAACTTGTCCTATGAAGCAGGGAGGATAGAGGAGAGGATGCTCAGAGGGCTGGGAAAGTTTTGTTTTGCTCTGCCTGTTCTGTGGATGAATCCAGCATTTGCATTCACCACACCAGCTTTATTAAGAGCTCTGACTCAGCTCAGCACATAAAACAAGGTTTTAATGATATGTACCAGTTAAAAAAATTGGGAAGTGTTACTACCCATCCAGAAAATTCAGTGTAGTCTCAGGGGGTTTGGCGCCACTGATGGCTTATGTTATTTGGGATCAATGGCTGGACTTGCAATCCCTCTTGCTCCAAGGCCTCTGCCTTGCTTCCCAGTTCCTTTTCTCCAGTTTCTCCTGGCTGTTTTCAGGAAGTGCCCCACTGAGGGCATGGCAGAACTTTGCTGATGCTCACCAGCCATTTCTCAAAGGGACTGTGCACTTTGCCGGCACATCTGTGCCTAAATCAACTTTAAATGCCAGCTCCCATTGTGAAGAAGCCAAGAATTAGGTCTCTCGAAATCATGAGACCTGTCCTGAAAAATACCTGATGTTTGTGAAATGCAGCAAGAATAGGATTGTTCTTAAGTGTCTGTGGCAGTGGGGTGCATTTAGTCACATCATTTCAGTCTTTCTCCATAATGCGACAGTTTAGGAATATGTTTGAGTAGAAGTTCAGACTCTCAGAGTCACTTGTATCGAGGAGCTGCCGCTTTCAATGAAAAAACATTTCCCGCATCTGGAGCTGGCAGCATTGCATTTCGTGTGCAAATGACCTGCATCTTCATCCGTCTTAGATACCTTCTTACCCTGACTGTGAATTAGGGACAGACGTCCGTCTTCTCTACCGTAAACTTGTTCAATTTAAATACAGTTTAGCTCTTTTAGGCAATCCCCTCTGATCATATTAACCTTGACCTTCTTCTGGTTTTAATAGCATCATTCAGTGCAGCAAAGGAGTGACTAACATCACCTGCAATAAGGCCTGCATGTGCTTTGGGAATAAATGATGTAACTTTTTCACCATAACAACATCTGAGAAAAACAAAGCACTACATCTTTTAACAACAACTAAGTAATGGACTGTAACAACAGCGCTCAAGAAGTGATCATAAACCAGAGTAGCCAACACTTGTGCATTTACACAAGTCATTTCTAACCCCTAGCAAGTGGTCAGAGCCCAGGCCTGCACCAGGCCAGCATGGCACAGCACCTGCAAGCTCCAGCTTGGACCTGCACGGCATTTTCCCCCAAAACTTCCCCATAGTGAAGTCTGGTTGGCAAAGCTGCCAACCAGGGAAGACTGTTCTGTAGGTAAGGCTCGGTTCCTGTGCTGTCGACTGGCCCTCACTGCCTCCCGCCAACAAATACAGAGGCTTTCGTGACACCCTTCTGGTCTTTTAAAGAGCAGGAGAGGGCTTGCACTGCATGCACTTGAACAACCACAGCTTTTTCCAAAACTGGCTTTGTCAAGTGTGCAATATTGTTTAACTCCCAGGAGAAGTAATACTACAGATACATGGCTTTCAGAAATAATGAGCTATGGAAAATAGCCCTACGGGACCCCTTAAGAGATCAACTTGTACATCAGCACATCTGTTCTTCACTTCAGTCACAGTAGCTGGGCAGACATGAACTGGTGCCTTACGTTCATAGTGCTGCTGTTACACTACGTGTATCTGCTGTAAAACAGTTCAAGATTATGTTCAAAGGGACTGTAATGATCGATCTTAGCTAAACTGTGGAACTGCAGTTTCAATGTAAAATTTCAGAGCAGAGGGCATGGTTCAGCCTTTGCAGCACCAGGCACCATGCTGTCACTCCACCTGAGCTCACCGATTTCAGCAAATCCTGCTGGGTCTGAACCATCACAGAGAAAACAAAGAATTCAGCTTACTTTGGCCTTTAAGCTTTTGTACCCTTCTTCCCACCAATTTCTGTATTCCCCTTTCCTCTTCTCCCGTTTCAAATCAAAGCCTAAAAGCAAAGCTAAAGTTTCCCTAGATGGGTGGCCAGCACAAAGGCAGAGCGTGGAGTTTCCTGAGCTATTGGCCATTAGTAGCAGCCACAGTCCAGGGCAGCACTGAGATCCCACCAAGAAGTTCCTACAGTTCCTGCACCCACTTTCTACTGTTATTGGTGCTGCGTGGTCTTCCAAAGATCATGGGATGTTCATTCTTTGCAGAAGGTTGCCGTGAACATGTGCATCTTTAAAATCCCTGTAGATCACCAAGTTACGAGAATATAGACCTCGGGAAGGTCTCAGCACTCCAAAATCAGCAGAATGCTATCTGAATAAAAGTGCAGGTGAACATACGTTAAGAGTCCACCAGTAACACATGTAGGGGTTCTTATAGTGAGGGATGCTTTTGAGTATTGAGAAATGTAATTCATCTTGAAACTCGTTTTTAACTTTCAGCCTGGTCCTGTAAAACAAGGCTGTTTCTGTCTTCAAAAATACATGGGTTTGGGACATCTTTCACTTTGCAAGATTGAATAATAGTTATTAATAATCACTATTATTAATTTCAGGAGCCGAGGAAGTCAACACGTTTCGTATAACGTCCCTGATGCAAAGCCTCATTCCTTTCAAAAAGGGAGAATCTTGTTGAAAAAAGCAAAGGATGAAAAAACCAGCTTGCAGCCAGTGAAATGCTTCTATGAACCTGTTGATTGCTCAAGAGAAATATGGAGAGCACAAAAGAAAGGTGAACCAGTCTGCTCTGCCAGGAAAGCAAGCGCAAAATCCAAGATGGGTAAAAAGGCCAAACCGCTATAGGAATGGCTAGCAATATATACTAACGCAGGAGCTTGGCTTCAACAGAACAAATATTGAATGAAGTTAATCATCCTACTTTTTCCTATCCATCTGGCCATGCCAAAACATATCAGATATAGAGAAATATATACAGTATGGAAAATTTATATTATTTAGTAATGCCATTCCCTCTTTGGGCGCTGTAAGAGAAGTGACATTTTATTCAGTTTACATGGAGGTTTTTCTATTTATTTAATTATTTATTTATAGAGCTTATTTTAAATGACTGCATTTATCTTGCTGGGCAGTACTGTGGCTGTATGTTTAATTATTTTAGCGGCAGCATGTGGCCTGGTAATTTATTTTCCATCTGTGCTGTTGCTGAAGTTCAGAAGAATCCATTTAATCGGCACCTAAATAGTCAATCTTTCAGCTTAGGTAGGTATAAGATCAATGATTAACTGTTACCTGCACAGACATACTTAGATGCAAAAGGTCTACTTGAGTTGCTTGAAGGCTGTTTACAGCAGTAGATTGCTACCCTGGATTTTCTGCCATACGCCCGATGGGGCACATTTCCACATTTTATTCCATATATTAAACAACTTGATCCTGCCAGCAGCCACGTCGTCTGTTGGTACAAGTTTGGACTGCTCCGGTGTCTCAAGCACAGCTTTCAAATTCCAGAAGCTGTATGGTTTTGCTATACGTACCAGCCTCTGGTGTCATTCAACGAGGAGACCAGAAGCTGGTACTGCATCCCTGACAAGCACGGCCTGCAATGAGCCAGAGGAGAAGTTTCAGTATCACGTGCCAGCAGCAGGTTGTTACCAGCTGTGGCGCAGCAAGTGAAAGGCTAAAGCAACGTGTTACATTGCATGGCACCATGTTCAATGCCTGTGCTTGGTTTTAGGCGAGAGGCCTAAAATGGCTATGATCATAACTGAAACCCTTCACATTTTTATCTCTGAAAAATCTTTACAGGGCTGAAAGATCCCTGAATTTCAACTAGAAACCCAAGAGCAAGGAAGTTAGAGATGATTGCAGGACAGGAATGCGCATGTTTACATTGGTTTGTGCCAATTAAAAGGATCCTTATTTATCAGAGTATTTATCAAGATGATTTTTTGTGTGTACAGTTTTTTGGTAACATGAATCCTCATGCCATGTTTACAGATATGAACATCCTGTCGATGTTACTGATGAGCTTTGTTTTCTCAAGAAAAAGAAAGGATAGGTGAGACAAGTCTGTGTAATTTATTTTTCAAATGCTCATAACAGATGTAAATTGTTTTTGTGGAAGGTGATTTTTACAGTATGTGTACAAAGATTTGTGAAAAATGTTTTTCATTTTTTATAACTATGACTGTAAGCAGAACTGAGTATTAACAGGCAGTGTATCACTATGATTACTGCTGCAATAAGCACGTGAGTTGCAATATTTTTAAAGCAGAAGATGACCAGTCAGCTAGGATCAGGTAACTACAGATGTCATACATTTGTCAGTGTACAGAGCTCCCAGAAAGTAGCAGAGTGAAGAAAGAGAGTATTATTCCTCACTTTTATTTTAAATAGTGTATGTGGAACAATCAGATATATGTTTAAAGTTTCTCAACACTGTTTCAGTAGAAAGGCACAGTGTAAAACCAATTCAGGTATTTAGGTTGTAATGACATTTTAATGTTTATTTAACCACGTCACAAGGCCGCACTTGGCCTTATGCTAGGCACTGTGTGTGGTGAAAAGGAGTTGTTAATTGTGTTGCATGGGTTTGGGTCAGATCATATGTTAGGACAACTTTCTTAGGCAAGCCACAAAATAGAAACATCCTTTAGTTTTTTCTGTTGCTTCCCACATCCTTTTACAAACCTGAAAAAAATGACCCTTTTTGAAGATAATAAAGGTGAACTTTAGAAAGATAATAAAGTAAAATATATACATCCGTTCCTTTATCCAGTTGACACTGAAAGAATATTTTTATTTTTAAATGCCTATCTACTCTGTTAGTCACCAAAGTTAAGTGCAACTACTAGTTCACAAATGAGATGTTTATTTTATTATTTATCACGCCAAAATCTTGACTGTAAGTTGTCCTTTTGGGGGAAGAAGAGAAAAAGAGAGTAAAAGAAGTTGCACGTTCTTAAACTTTTCAAATCCTAAGTTACAGTTACTTGCTGAACAAATGCCAGGTTAGTTAATTAGAAAGAAATTGGACTGTACTGTAACCCCAGATAAAAGTTTTTAGAATATAAACATTCTAATAATAAAGATCTATTTCTCAGTTACTGTGTTATTTAACTCTGACAATACAACGTTTCTTACAAAAGCCTACCCAACAGCAGATAAAAAGACACAAACAGCAGCCCTGCTTGGATTTCTGCTTATTCCTCAGATAAAACACCACGTCAATGAAGTTGGGCTGTCACCTTTCAAAGCATTACAAATTAACCTGAAAGACAGCTAACAGCATCTTGCCCACATAGCTTGCACTTCATGTCACCTGCCCCTCTCCTACTGTAACGATGCTTGAAAATTATTCCTGAGCTAACCCACATGGTCAGATAACCTGCCCAAAGCAGAGGCGGGGGGCATAGAGGGAAGGCTCAGGCAAAGGAAATTGAGGGCAGAGGGGCTCCTGGGGAATGTAGGTGATAAAGTCTACCTCACACATTGCCAGTTGCTGAGTCATCATTTCATCAGGTATCTCCCTGGTTATACTTGGAAAGAGAAATTTTCCCATGGGGGGGAACCAGGTTCCTGTCAAGATGATAACCCATGGGAGAGGTGCTGTAGAAGGCTGGACAAGGAGATGAGGTCCCTCTGACACCTGAGAGCCTGAATAATGTTAATCAGGAAAAAAGGCTGCTTCCCAATCATGTTTACACAACTTACTAGCTCATTTTTAAAGTTAATGTCTGGTCATCAGCAGAACTTGACTGCTGGATGTGTGTTACCACGTCTACACTTCATGTCCCGTTAACAGAGGTGGAACACTTGAGAAGGATCTGTACATGCACTAGGCTGAACGCAACTGGTGTTAGCTTGAGGGGACTTTGGGAGGAGATAACACTGGAATCCGAAAACGTCAATTTTAAAATATTTTTAAACCTAAAATCTGAAAGTGTTCTGAAAATTTGACCAGTCATCTTTGAAAATGAATTTGAAGCACAGTTACATTTTGCCCTTCAAGACGCTTTGAAGACATGTAGGTGGGTTTTATGCTTACATCAAAGTGAATTCAGTAGGACCTGGATGCCTCGTTCCTATATACATTTTTAAAATCACACCTCATCTATAACTAAAAACAACTCAGAGCAGTATCTATACTGGCTGGGCCTTTACAGGTGACCTTTCTGCTTAAAACAAAATGTTCTGACCGACATGTAATGTTATAGGCCAGGAAAACAAGCGACTAATTGAAACCTAGACCTTTAATTAGAGCTGTACGTAGAAAAAACACAATCATTTTGAGATGCTCCTGCCAGTTGAAGAGAGAGTGTGTTCTTAAAGCACTTGATGGCATCTGACCCCTCCTCTGCCTCAGCGGTAAAAGCAGTCTCCTCCAGCCCAGAGGAGATCTGAACACATTTGTTTTGTTTCCAGGAGTGTTACTGGAAATATTCAACGGGATATTCGTATTCAAAGGGATGGCCACCAAGTAGAGCAGTTACTAGGTCAAACAAATTACCACTTCTATCATCCCTAATAATCCTTCCAATGCCACTAGCTTTTTAAATCTACTTGAGCAAAATCCTGCTCTTCTCTCTCTTTATTCTGCGTCACTAGATAGTTGCCTCTATTTGTTCTTACCTCAAACTAATGCTGATTATTTCCATACATCCTGTCTGAAGTGGTTGGAGTGGACTATTTTAGTGCTCTCTGCAGTGGGCATGTGATTTTATGACATGAAACATACAACAAGCTCTTAAAATAGATCCTGTTGTGACACGAACAAAATGTCCTTTCCCATTTTGTTGCTAATGCCACCCTCTATCTAGCCATGCTTTTTTTTTTATTCTGGTCTCTTGAATTTTCATTTGTACGTGTCTCCAAGGAGAGGGAGAAACAAGCAACGTAAGTTAAATGCAGTCATTGGCTTGACAAGCCTTTTCCCCCTCGCTGTCTCTGTCCTAACATCGCACACTGCAGGGAGGTAAAAGTTGGCTCGAATTTTTCATAAAATGGTGGAAAAAATAGATACAACAGATTTCGGGTTCATGATAATGTTATGAAAGAGGAAGAGGCTCTCCTGAACTGAGAGAGAGAGAAAGAGGAGGAGAGATCCTCCACTTGCCTGAGAAGTCACTTTCAAAGATAAATGTGACAGATCAGAGGAATTTACCGTGTGCTGGTGTGAGATGAGGGAAAACCAGAGTTAGCGTAAGGCAGCAATGAAAGGATGTTACGTGTTACTGCCTGCTGTTTTTTAGAGGCTTTGACCTACAGCACATCAGAATATATATGGCCTGACACATTCACTCCTTAAATCCCGCTTTAGACACATGTTTTGAAGCCTAATTACTGATCTCAAAGTAATAGACTTTAGGACCAGGGCTTCCAAGAAATTCTCCAAACTCTACCCACGGTATTTGTTCAAACCATAGTTTATTGGCTTACAGTGGGTAACTGTGCTAAGGGGGGGGCTTGGCAGCTGGGGGGATTTCTGTGCGTGTTTGGTACTTGCTCTCTCCCATCTCTGCTCGGTGACCAGCAGCGGCTGGCCAGGCGCCGGCAGCTCTGCCTGGACTCTATCCCGGGCTGACTGTCAGCCGGTTCCCACAGCAATGCTTTCCTTTACATACTTTGCTGATTCTTCTGCTGGCTTCCCAAGCTCCCTCCCTCTTCTTTCTGCCAACTCAGTACCTTCAACAGCTTCTCTCATGCAGCAAGCACCTTTCCTGCGACTCAGTTTGCCAATAACTCACTGCATCGCATCAGAGACACTTGCAAAATGCTTGCTTTGGCGGGCTAGCGGCAATTGCTGCAGTAAGATAGCAGATTATCCAGCTGTGCACAGCACAGCTGCTTCGCTTGCCCCTCACCAGGTGGGCAGAGGAGACAAAGCATTGTGTATTACACCGCACACGCACAATATTGGCATTTACCCACACCCCGGCAAAGCTCAACCTGTCTACTCCAGCCATGATTACCCCTACATGTACTTTTAAGCCAGTCTGGGGAGCAGAGGGCCAGGCAACCGTCTTGTGTTCAGATTAAATGCACACTTGGGCCGTACAGACAAAAGGCATTGTGTAAATATACAGCTGTGTGCAGCACAAGAGATCCTGACCTTACAGCACAGCACGGTTGGCTTCAACTACCTGAATGATAACTCGAAGCCTCGCACGCGGGCTGGATGTGCTGGGATAAAAAAGGCCCCATCTTTTACAAGTGTGCAGAGTTGGTGCTCTGGTGTTCTCCACTGCAGCTGCCTCTCTGGACCAGACGGCTGCTCAGACTTTTGTTCCTGGCACAGCATCCCACTTGTTCTGCCGGCTTCACACTGCCCGGGTGGCAAGCCCACCTGTCATCATTCATGCTTCTCACGCCTGTTTGCAAACGCACAGTGGAACAACAAGGAAAGGTCGAAGGTGTGTGTTTCTGAGAAGACATCTGCAGCCCATCACCCCTCAGCTGGAGAATGAGGGTCCTACGCTTCGGATGTATTTTCACAAGAATATTATATATATAGTAATTGCCCTTCGCTGAAGTACAGCTTGGGCAGGCGTCACAGACCTCCACTCCCGAAGGGATTTCTGATCTCCCACCAAGTCAGCACTGTTGGAGGTTTTTTGTAAGAGAGGGAAGGCTGAATGTTAGTCATTTGAACAACATGCATACGTGCAAACTACAGCTCAGGTGTGCACGCTAGGTCAGGAAAATGACTGAAAGAAGGTTGGTTTTGTTCTGATTTTACTATTCATTAAGATTATATATCACTATTGGATATAAACCCAAACCCGAACTTTTCAAAAGAAAACTACTATGCTAGCCCATGAATTGTATATACACCTTCCACTGAAAATCACTTTCAATGTCACAGAACATATTCATCTGAAACAATTTTTCAGAATTTTTTCCCCCTTGCAGAAAATAGTAGGCTCAGGAGATTCTTTTTTTTTAATTTTTTTCTTACAGGGAAGAAAATACAGCCAGAAAAACTGAAATGTTTTATCACGGACCAGCATCACGCCAAATCCATGAGGCTTACACTAAGAAACCAGCCCACCAGTGAGCCTTTAATTGTTTCTGTGTCAGACTGCTTGGCCTACCAACCATCCTGAGGTCCAGAGCATAGAGGTGACCTCCTAAAAATGACACGGTTTAATTATCCCACCCTCTGAAGCTTTGTGCAAGCACCTGTTTAAGAGGAGCATGTGAAAGTCACTGGTTTTGCATGCCGCCAGGGTATGCCATGGTGTTCGTGCCAAGCTGCGCTGGGGCCACCCCCGGGCAGAGGCCCTTCACGTGGATTAACCTGAGGTAACAAGGGATGGATCAGGCATCACCCAAAGCCTGGCAACGGCAGCTGAAGCAATTCGGATTTATAGGAACTGAACCCATTTCTGCACCAAGAGCCACAACTCTCTGGCTCCTCGGCATGCCTGTGGCTGCCAGCATGGCTTTGCACTTCCCAAGCATCCTTCGGCTCCCCACCAACCCTACAAAAGATTTGGAGTAAGGGGAAGCATGGGGATATGTTGAAAAACTCTATTGCACAGAGCAGCTTTGAAAACAGGGTTTAAAGGTAATGAGGGACCATCTCAAAGGGCAGTTTGTGAGCACACACAAGCTCATCCTGCCCTTCTCCAGTCCCCCAGAGGCAGAGGAGGTATTTCAGCCACACTGGGAGCCAACCAGTTTGGAGAAAGGGCAGAGGGAGCCTGGTCTGCCAGCAAACACTCTGCCAACGCACTCTTAAGGGTGTCAAACATTTTATCCATTACCAAATCATGAAATTAAAAGCATAATCACAACTGTAATGAAGGAGCCGTAACTCCTTTGTCAGTTAATTTAATTGCCACGGTGAGCGCACTGAACTGTCGATAACAAGTTATACTGCAGAGTCTTTCTCTTTCTGAAGAAGATGTTGCTACCAGGTGTTTTCTGCATTTCACCTGTAGACTCCCCTCCAAGGGGGACAGCTGAGGGCAACAGGCAGAACGCAAAAACCTGGGTCCAAGTGAACCAGGAGGAACATTTGCCAGGGGACAGGCAGAAGTTTAAGTTTCCAGAAGTGTAGGTGGGGAAAATGAAAAGGAAGACGCAACTGATGCAGTTGAAACAGATTAACACGGTATGCGCTAAAGAAGGGACCAGGGCAGCAATATAGTCTCTATTCCCATCTATTCTTTTAGTGGGCTTCAGTAACTTCGTAGTTTTGTTAACCATTTGTTAACAAGGAAATGGAGGTGCCCGTCCCACTTCCATCCTGCACAGTATTCCCACCCCCTGTTTTCTAGGGTACACCATTAAAGGACTTATAAGAACCAGATTATTTTTTATTTTAGAGACAGAAGCTTCTATTCCTTTTGTTGTAAGTAGATGAAAACCTACATCATGGATCCCCATCTCCTTGGATTTCAGGATTTGGGTTACATTACGTGTGAATCTGTGTGGTGTAAAAGGTCTGTTCACCTCCCGGGCAAAAGCTAAAACACTTCCATTTTATCCATGTATGTAGTCGAGATCTCTAAGAGGCAACACGTATGAGTCAGTTCAGATGTCAGTTTGCATGAAACAGAAGTGGTTCCCTGCAAGGAAGGAAATTTCACATTGTCATAAAAACTGGTGTGAGTCCAGAATCAACCCTGCAAATGTGAACCCTGTCTGAAAAATCGGTTTTTAGGAGAAAAAACCTTGAAAGAGACATACAAGTTGGCAGATGAATTCAGACGGAGCCTTTTTGCCACTAGGTGGTGATGGCTGATAATGAATTGGTGCAGCATGTTCTCAGTCCCTGTCCCACCGCACCTGAGCAGTTCACACTCTCCTCACGGTTCACATCCCCTTTAGGGGTTGTGTGTGTTCCACTTAAACGCGCTCTGCAGTTACCAGAGACAGCCCACTCCACCTGACCTCAGCTTGAGTTACACATTAAGAGGACTTTACCAAATACATGAAAGTGTCATTTAATTAACAAGAGATGATGAATGGAGACAAATCATGTGCTACCAGTGGTCACTTGCAACAGGATGCTAGCAATAAAAGTAGGATCAGTAGCTGAGCTAACCCCAAAATCACACAAACGGAACATGAATGATCAAAATTTCTTTTTCTGACAGAGCCAAATCTGCACAATATCCACCACAGTCCACTGGCAAAAAGCAGAATTTTCTGGAACAGCAGCTGAAGGCTGAGGCGCAGGGCAGGCTGGTAAGGCACAGGGATTTCAGCACATGAAGATGAAAGCATTGCTGCCAGAAAAGGCCAAGCACACCTCTTCCCCGCCCACGCCGTCTCAGCAGCACTGGGCAGCAACTGTCTGGCCACAAACCCCTTGGGCCGCGGTGCGCCCGCACAGCCACCCTGGTGCAGGGCTATACTCTGCACCATGCCACAGCCGGCCCTGGCACCCCTTCTCCATCCCATCCCCTTTTGTGAGCTTAGCAGCTACTGCTTCCTAGTAAGTGCATGATATTCTGCTTCTTCCTAACCCTAATTAAGGGGGTTTATTCTTATTATAGAAATTAAGTCTACTTGGAACAAAATAGCAATTTTCTGTTATAAAATGATGACTTTCTGAAAGACATAAGAGGACTAATGCACTCAGCAACAGCTAATGACTACATGCCAAACAGCCCTTTGCTTTTAGTGTGCACCCGTCTGCTTCTTGATGCTCTGCCACAGCCCGTGTATTGGAGTCTACTGAAGACCATCCCAGCTGGTAAGGGTACCTCTAAAACAGGGGCTGCAGGGGACCCGTCCCCTCCGCAGGGACATGCCTTCACCCCACAGTCTGCCCCGGAGCAAAGGGCTTTGCTGCCAGGGCGGAAAGGCAGGGGTGAAGGAAGGGAGAGGGAGAGAGGATGAACCACACACGGGTGGGAACCTCCCCTGCAGTCCTGTGCCTGGCAGGCTCCTGCTCATGTCCCAGCCCAATGCTGGGGGCGTGCAAGATGACCAAAGCTATGGCAACTCTCACCTAGGTGAGGCATTAAAGATTAATTCAGTGTACCTGTTATGCCCATCATTATTACATTAACCAGTTCAACATGCATACAACCCTGACAATCAGCTGTTTCCTGCCCCGAGAAAACTTCAGGCGGCTTTACGGTTTCAAATATATGTTAAAAAGGTTAGGGTTTTCTTTCAAACAACATTAGATGTCCTAAAAATGTTTTAATCCAGCTGGCATAGCTCCTCCTTCACTCCAGAAATAACTCCCACTCTTTCCTGGAGCGTTTCAAGGACTGCCCTACCTTTCCACACCTCGGCCACCAGTGCCCAAGGAGGGGGACAGGTCTGCCTGGCTGAAGCGACCAGTCGCCCATGAGCAGCCCCAGAGAGTGACACGCTGGTACAAATGCGGTATTTGCCACTCTCAGAGCAATCCACAAGCGGAAATTTGTTTTTATGAAACATTAGTCATTTTAGATAACAACAAATCAGTACAAATCCCGTATTCACATAAATTACCATCTCTGAATAGCTGACCCACTTATGTATAATCTTGGCACAAAATCTTGACTATGAAATTTGAGGCAGATTGGTTTCACTTTGGCCAACTTGGAAAGAAATGAAAAACATGTTAATACGGGGCTCAGAGTGAGGGCTTCTTTCCACTTTAACTCAGGCTGTCTTGTTCTTCTTACAGTGATATAGGGACTAAAATCTGCAAGCATCCTGTTTAGGTTATCTGCAGTTCAGTTTCCCATGGAAGTAAATTCTGCTGACAAACACAGCTTGAACCTGTCCTTTCAGTAGTGTACTATGAGCGTGGCGAGTGCCACTCTCCTTGCTACCCTACTCCAAAACCAGGGCTCCACTGAGGGACCTTTCCACCCACACACACCACACTGTGCAGGTGTATACAGGGCAGTGCACAATTTCTAAAGACTGCATTCAGGAGAAAGGTAACCACTCCATGCTAGGATATACACAGCTTATAGCTAAAACCCCAAAGCATTTCTAACCTGAATTAATGTACCGAATCTCTGGGACCACAAGTCCTTGCTGTTTAACAAGCATTTGCGACCATTGTGTGGTTGTAAGGGCTGTCCTACATTTTCAAGGAGCCACAGCAAACCTGGCTGTTGCTAGCTTCTCCTTGTAGAATTTGAAACTGGAGCTGTAACTTTTGGCTGGACCCCACATTTAAATATGTGAGGGTTTTTTTAATGAAAGTACAGGCTAATGGAAAAATTAAGTCATATTCTAGGGATCTTACAGATTAATTGGAACAGTAGATGTACATCACAAGTTGGCCAAAAATTCAACTGAGCACCTGAACATGGTCTAAGCCAACATTAGCTTGTACTAGCAAACAAGACTCCGTCTTCTGGAGACCAAATGGAGACCAAACTCTAGTCCATCACCCAATCCTTTTCAAGATGGATACCAAGACCCATCACTGTGTCCTCCTCTCTCACCTCCAGCTTCAAAGAAACATACCCTGGAGCCACAAGCTGTCAGCAAACTTAACTTTCACCCTTGTGCTGAAGATTCAATTCAAAATCTAACGCAAACTTTTAATCAGCAACAGCACTCATGCTGTATGTAGAAAAACTTTTATTTTTAATAACACACAAAAAGAGGACTGAGAGCAAAGCCATTGATTCACTGTAACAGAACAGCATGCCTGTTTTAAAAGTGTATAATTTCTGGTTGGTAAAGATTTGAGGTGAAGGAATACAAGCAGACAACTCCCAGGTAACCAGAAGGGAGAACTGCACGCAAGAGACAGGTCTAATATTCAGAATACCTGTGGACATTAACAATGTAATCCTGTCACTAATCGTAGCTTGTTATGAACAGTGGCAATGGGATTCTTGGGAATTGGACGGACTCACATAGCTTGTTATTTTAAATAAATACCATAATCAGTATGAAATCCCAGCAACTAAAATATGAAAAACAGTATGAACTACCAGTCTTTTATGGGACAGAAAGAATTATCCATAGCTATCCAAAGGCTAGTTTGGCTTTCATACACTTGTATATAAACCATGAGTCACTTTACATCATCTTGCCTCCAACTCTTTGCAAAACATAGAGGGTTTGTCAGTGGTGTTTAAGCTAACTGCAGGTATTCGAGGTTTAGTTTGTGTGGGATGGAAAGAAATACTAGTCTTTTGCTTAAAAGGAGAGAAAATGTAGATTTATATACAAGGAGAACAGGGCGAGGAAGAGTGCATAAGCAACTGCATTATGAAATTCTTAGTATCAAATACTAGAGGGGACAACTACGGATATTTCTCTTCTTACAACAGACAGAACCAGCCCAATCCTACAAGGAGAATATGGTTGATCTCACCTGCAACCCCCCTGAGAAGGCTCTGCAGGAGCTACCCCTGCGCACAGGCAAGCCAATATCCCAAAGCTGTACACCGCGTACAGACCCATAGTATTTCAAGATGCACGCCAAGACTCCTGTCTTACGGCAGTGTCCCTACTGCTTGCCTTGAGTTTGTACCTGATGCCTTGAGGAAGAAGCGGGGAGCATCGGAAAGCGTGGTTCCTGCCACTCACCCCCTCTGACAGGTCACCGTGGTTCTCTCTTTCATTTTCCCCACTTTTAAAATTAGAATAACGATTACTCCTTTGAACACTTTCAGCCCTTTAGATGGAGGTTGCTACAATTACAACATTACTATTGTGGGATATTACGTAAGCCTCACTGCTCTGTGACGGAGTGTCCAGGTGAGTAATTTGTCCATTTTACAGACAAAGTGAGATACTGACATGTTAATACAGTAAATTGGTATGAGAATGGAAAAAACAGATGATTCATTTTCAGTTTCCTCCCTTAGCAGCTACCAAATACTCATGGGAGTACAGAAGGCCCATCGTAACAGCTGCCTTAAATTTTAAGTGCGCTCACTCATTTTAAAGAAATTTATAATACTTCTCCGTTAAACACCCTGTGCGTTTTCAACTTCTAAAATTGACATCAACTCCAGTGCTTCGCAGCGACCTGCCAACAGCTGGCAGAGAGCTGGCTGCTGCCTCTGCCAAAGAGGATTAACACTGAATAATGTTGACTGGAGGTAGAAGACCTAATTCTATTTCTAGCTGCACTGGTATAAAACTGGAGTAATGCTGTCTACAAAAGATGGATGCAATAGTGTAAAAGGATTGCAGTTGGAGAGCATTGGGCTCAGAGGAATTGTTGGTGCATTTTTTTCAAGGACATACGTGTTTGGAAACTAATGGAAATGTTAAATTTGCTATCAAGATTTCCAATGGAAAAGTAACATTACTTCCAATAATCTTAGCTGCTGTGAATAAATGTAATTAGGACACATTTAAATTTGTTTAATAGTTACCCCAAAAGGTTATTTGCAATCTGTAAATATGCCCCTAAGTGTTATGGGTAACACACGACTTCATTAGCAGCAAAACAGGCAAAATATATTGCAAGCTGAAATTCCTTTTCCCCCCCTCTAACAAAAGCTCTCCTAACCCCTTATACTAGAATAGTTGCAGTAGTTGCCTCTAAGGGGTTTATTTGGATTTTGTTGGTTCTTTTTGTTTGTTTTTACAGAACAGGAGACATTTCCCAGTCTACTGTGGATCATTTCTCTTTAGGCAAATGCACAAAAGGACATTCACAATTAGTGAAGTAATTACAAATGTTACCAAGAAAAACAACACAAAAGCTCGCAATAGCTGTAAGTGCTGCACAGAGTCCCCCTGAGCCCCCGTTTGCTCTCCATCAGCAGAGCCCTTATTCATGTGCTCTCTGAAGAAGGCACATGAGCAGGCCAACCATCCTGCAGCTTCTCCCCGCTGAAACCCAGCTGCACGAACCCTCCCAGAGGGTGAGGAGGGCAGGCAGGACGCAGGCAGGCACAGGACCCTCAGGTGTCTCAGCAGGTCACCCCGGCTCCTCTGGCACGTTCAGGCCACAGAGCATCGTCTCACCCCACATAAGTGTCTCCGTTAGACAGAGGAGCTGTGCCGGGAGCAGGGATGGGGCTGGGATGACCAGCTCAGAGGCAGTAGCTGATGGGCTCAGCATCTCCAGTCATCTGGACCACCCTCCCCCTCAGCATCTTTCTGGGGCTTTTTAAGAAAAACGCTGTTTTCTGAATTTACTGAGATTTAATTGCCTTTCCTTGAACTGCCCCAAAGTGAGAACTTGTCTCCAGCATGCCCTGGCCAGCTGGGGGAAGCCACACCCCTGCCCAAGTGCTTCTCTGACCTTCATCCTTCCCTAGGCAGGACGAGGCACCCATAGTGATGCTGACTCTATGGGTGAGACTGGGACTGTATGGCCACCAGGTTACAAAGTCAGGCTGTTTGCCAGACACACAGCTGGGGAGGAGCTGTCGTACAGGCAGAGACTGCAGAGAAAGGAAATGCAGTTTCGCCCTCGCCATGCTTTCTGCTGAAGAGGCGGCCGTCCTCTGGTAGCCCAGTTTTTGGGACAAACCAGAACCAGCTGAGGGTCAGTCAGACCTGAAGAGACAGACTGACTTGCTTGTAGACCAGCAACTGATTTGGTGGTACTTCAAAGTGACCCTTCCCTACTGGTAAACTAAACCTAAATACTTTCTTTCTTCAGTTTCTTCTCACCGATCAGCAGTGGGCTCAAGGATGTGACGGATTACACGGCAGGGCCAGGCAAAGTACCCCGCACGGGGATCTCATCTGAAGCCGACAGCGCAGCCTCGCAGACCTGCCACGGATGTGCTGACCCTGGCACCCCGAGTGACTATCACGAGGACAGAGCGTGGGATGTGAAACCTTGTCTTCCCCACCCCAAATACTTTCAGTATCAGGAAATTAATAAAAATGAATACAATAAAGGAATACACAAAGGACTACAAATACCCCCTTTTATTGTATCTGATTTGGACCTGGAGTGTTTCCCAGCTTCAGTCTAGCCACTTGATAATCTGAAGTGGGGAATGCTACATAAATTACACATTATTCCCTCCAGATGAGCTGTCAAAGGCTGCGGAAACTAGTTCATGTTCACTTCACCTCTCTCTGCTCGCTCATTGCTGTTACTTACTTTCCACTCTATTAAGGTCTGTTGTTAAACACTTTTGCCTCAAGACACTAAGAGAGAGAGAGAGAGAGAAAGAAAGGAAAGAAATAAAGAAATCCTCCACCAGCATCCTGGAATTTTGCTTTTGAACAAAAATCCAGAAGGACACAATAAAAGCCAAAGCAATCGTTCTTTCTCTGTGAGCTCATCATTACACGCTGCAGCTGTCAAATGGCCTTCGCAGTCTTGCTGCCTGCCTGGGGTTACCACCAGTACAGATACAAGTATCCAGCCCAAGGACTGCAGGAAAACCCAGATTAAACTCCTCTCTTGCCAGAGGTGCTGAGTGAAGGCGGCTCTGGGGCAGAGCTTCTGCATTTCTTGAGTTGCAGCTACTTGGGTCTATTTTCAAAGCAAATCACGAATGTCAGAGTATTGCGTAAATACAGAGCGCTACTGCTGCGCTGCAGTTGTGGTATCTGCTCAGGGCACCTAGGAGCTCCAGCCTCCAGGCCAATCAGCCCAGACCTTTGCACCATGACTAAAGTAACACCTCACTTTTATTTGTCTAAATTAATCGCTAATCTTCGACGTTTCCAATTAGTCGCTAGAACCTGTATTTCTGTCTGACCTTCATCCCTAAGGTTTCCTGTTTGTTGTTGCTTCCATGCTGCAGACAGTACAAGTGGCAGAGCGCTATTGCTCTTGAAAAGGATGTTTCTACATATGGCTCTGCCCCAAACACCTGGAAGTACTTGTAGCCCTGGAAAGGCAAGCCCAAATACTGGGTGGCCCTGGAAAGCCAAATGTCATTTCAAGTTTGCAAATGCTTCCTGTCATCGCTTTTGGGCCAGACCAAAGCCCTGGAGTGAGCCGTCCCTAGGGTTAGGAGAGACAAAGTTCGAACCCAGGATGAAATCTGGCACTTCAAGTCCCTCTCACGTTATCGTGTTGTTTCCAGCATGCTGCTGGCTGGCACACCACGGCACAAGCTGCCGCTGGTTTTCTGTGCTGCACATCATCAGGCAACACCTTCAATTTTTCTGCAATTGCAGCACGGTGCATTACTGTCAAATGCCATATGTCCCAGGCCCTGCAGCGAAGGGCATTTGACGCAGTCAGGCACCACAGCAGCCCCCTCCAGCCAGGAGGCAGCCAGCGTCCCAGGGCTGACCAAGAAGCCTGTAGGCTGGGGGATCAACCCAGTACTAAATCTCTCAGGGCAGCAGCAGTAACAAGAGGACATCTGACCCAGGAAGGAGCCCTACATCTCCCTGTCTCACCAGCACAACAGTTACAAAAACACCGAGTGATGGCTGGAGCTGCACTGCTCTTTTTCTCAGTACAGAAGCTGCAGCCAGGCGTGGACACCAGTTTGCTTTGACTCCACCGCAAGTCGGCTGGATGCATGACAGCTCCAGACTATGCAGGACAGAAGAAAAATAGGGTTGGAAAGGCCCCACAGAGGTCCATTTACTCCGGTCCCTCATCCCCAAGGCAGGATCAATTTTCTCCTCATCATTCTTGGCAGACTAAGAAATAGAGAAGAATAAAAACACCAAACTTCAGGGAACTGGGGCAGGCTAAGTATAACTATGAAAGCATAGTCTGACCAGGAATAAGGCTGAATACACTTATTCTAGAAAAACATGCCACAAAAACAGTGTCAGAAACTTGACTTTAATTCTTTTTCAAAATAAACAAACAAATCTGGAAGCTTTAAAACCCAGGATATGGGTTGAGAACTATTTCATAATCCTTAGTCACCTACATAGTCAACCAATGTGGAAATGCATCATATCACATCCTAATAAGCAGTATGCAAATATTTTTGCAATCTAGTACTGACACCAAATATTATTAATATGTCATTTGGCACACTATTGTAAAAATAATATTTAACAATGTATTAACTGAAGTTGTAGCAAGTGATGTATTTAGCTAATTGCATGCAATTAAATTAGAATTAAAAAGGGGATGTTTCATAATCTTCCTTGCTTTTCACTAAAAATCTAAGCAGGAAATTCAATAAATGAAAGCTGCTGGAAAATCGCGTGAAGCATCAAGCGCTGGAGCACTAATATAGCACAAAGAATCATATGTTGTTCATCTAACTTTATTAAAAACCACACCAAGTTTAAATCTTTGGACATTTCATACTGAGCTGAACTTCACTCTTTTTTTTTTCTGATTCCTCATCCTATCTATTATATCACCCAGGCTTAGATCTGTTGCATCATTATACCTGGAAATGCAAAAAAAAAAAAAAAAAAAAAAATCACACGTATGTGATTAAATGCCTGTGTCTGGACTGTGGAGGGAATGCAGATCCAGTACTGTACTTCATCTTGAATAACTTCTCCCTATAGCATGCACATGTGCTCCTTGCACCTTTGTCAATAACTGGTACACGTGGGCAAAACTACAAGCGTTACAAACTGCAGCATGGTTTCTGTTAGGAGTTTGTTCTTTGCTGCACCACTGGTGGTTAACAGTTTGTGTGAATATTAAACGCCTGGATGTGCTCGTGCTTTTGGAGAGAAGGACTGGGAACTCACCCTGTAACTGATCCTTTTTGCAGTTAGTTATTTCAAAGATTTCTCTGTGGGCATTGCTCCAGCTTTGTCCATGCAACTGTTCTTGCGGTACTTGTAACTCAATAACAAAGACTTGTGCATACAAATTTGGCCACTAAGGATACAAATGAACAATTTATCTGCACATTAAAAAAAAGACAAAACCAGTTGCTTGTGCAGCACCATGCCTTCATTTTCTCAGTTGTTTTGGGAAACGCACAGACCCCTCTGAATGCAGGGACCTACGACTGACCCTACCTACAGAGGTTGAGCTTTGCATTTGCCTTCTCTCTCTCTCACAAGGGCAGCCCTGCCCCAGCTCCTGCTGCAGTCACAAGTGGTATCAGTGCTGACTACAAAGGAAGCTGGATCAACCCTTCACACCACACGTTTTAGATACCGTAGTTTCAGCATAAAGCTTTGGCAACATGTCAGGACTTTTTTCCTGATGACTCCAGCTGTTGTTTCTACTATTTCATGTAGGCATCCATTTCAGCAGAAAGCTTTGATAATGCATTTTGACTTTTGTATGAACATTGCTCTTTCCATCTACAGAGATGGAAAGATCTGCAGAGATCCACAGCCTTCCCTTACCCCTGCCCAATTGGCTGAAGAAGCTGAGTTTGCTGGTGTTTGGTAACCCACCGCCTGCACCCAGGGATTCTTCCTCGGACCTAAGGAACAGCAGATGTTTATGGCCAATGAGCTGCTTATCTGCTCATGAATCCTTATTTCCAGCCCAAACTCACTGAAGACTTTTTCTGTGTCTGTGTTTGCTACCTGCCAGAGGAATGGGGCGTGATGAGGAGGTGGGAGGGAGGGGCATTTGCACAACAGGAACCTGCAGAGGAGTCGTCTCACTATCCCTGCCTCCATCCATGTCTGCTGAGGTGGGGGGCTCAGGCCTCTGCACATGGGACCCCATGGTGCCAGGAAATGAATAAGCATGGAGACCAACTTTCTGTCAGGCTTTGTCCCACACTGCAGGGAAAGCTTGAGGATCCCTCATTTTAACTCATTGTCTGTAAAACCTTTGTTCAGCCACAGAGGACCCGCATCTGCTCTTAGGTGCTTGTAGCCAGACTCAGTTTTCATTTCTAGCCTATTAGGCATATCAGAGAGTGGAAGTTGAAGAACAGATTTCCTATTTAGACAGAGAAACTTTGCTTTCATATGCTGTTGCAGTTATCAACCAGGACCTGCTGGAGACAGAGGGAAGCTCCCGTTCACCTCGCTGGTGGAGGCTGGGGGTCCCAGCTCTCGGCACCCCCTGCCGTCCTCCACCTCACCGGCATGTTCTTCAACATCCTTCCACCCAACAGTAGGAACTCAATGAAGCACTGCCACAATTTAAATAGTTATTTGCATTTCATTAATAATGACAACATTTATTTTAATACAGTTAAATCAGAGTAGCATTTAATTTAATTTTAACAAGATAGTTATTAAGCTAACCAAATATCAATTGATTGCTGAAGAAACCACATTGTGAAACAAATAAGCTGAGAAATAAATCTTGTTGCCAGGCCATTAATGTAAAATCACATAAATAATAAACGTCTAATTAGGTTCTCTCTAATGAAGAGCTCCAACTGTTCATTGACATTCTCCGGGAGGGCTGGTGCCTTCTGGTGTTGGCTGTTAGGGGAGAGGGGCCTGATCCAAGCGCTCAGAGGGCTGTACAGACTGACCCAGGTTGGGCAGCTGGGTTTAAAGAGGAGCTCAGCCTCCCCGAGTGCTGCCTAGTTGGGACAGCCTTGCTCCGCACCCCTCCAGGCACTGGGTGCTCAGAGACCCGAAGCACCTCACTCAGGCGTGGGTGGGATGCCAAAAGTCAGGGAGCGGGGATACACCACACGGGGTCTGCTCCTGTCAACACCATGGGGTTGCAGGGTGTGGGGGTCATCCCCCCAACAAGTGCCACATCTTAACCCTTTCCTTCTCAGCACAAGTAGTTTACCATGCTTTCCTGCAAATAACCCTGTGTCTGGAGTACCAAAACCGGTCAGTTACAGCAGACATAAACTTTTCCTTTTCCAGTATTGCTAAGGACTTGTAATTTTCATCCATTTGTATGTGTGGATATCATTTTCAAGGGGTTTGTTTGTTTGCTTATTTAAACACAGATCTCTTAGGGGGAGTTATTTTCATAGCTTTTCTGACCATCTGCTCTGTCCAGCTGCACAAAACAGACCAAAAAATCTCACCCAGGCAACTCTGAATCAAGTCTGCAAGTTCTGCTTAAAGCATATTATATTACATGCAGGTTCAATTTAAAGCCTTCAAGTGATGGAAAATCCACTGAATCCCTCCACAAGTTGCTCTGATGGTTAACTATGCCCACTGTGAAAAATGTGTGCTGCCTTCTGAGCCTGAATTTGTCTAGCTTTAATGTTTATTCACTCACTCTTCTCATGCCTTCTTCTGCCAGGTTAAAAAAATTACCAACAATCAGAAATAAATTATTTGGTCCTGAAACTGCCAGAGGATTAAGGTATAAACAAATTGAGAGCAAACCAAAGATGTTTGTCTGGGTAGAGACAACTGCCACAGGTGGCCCTTTCTTTGCCAGCCCCAGCAGTTCCTCAGCCTCTGCCTCCCTGGGGCTGAAGCAGAGCCTGCCACGGGAGAGGGCAAGGGCTCTTCTCTCTACCAGCATGATTTTTGGAGGGACACCATAGCAATTTCAAGGAAACAGGGTCAGAAAGCCAGTTTACTAAAATGCAAATGAGCCCCCCCAGTAGAAATTTCCTTTTTTTTAATAAGAATAATCCACACCTTGTATACACCTCACTCTTAAAAAAAAAAGTACCTGAAAAGAAGACTACACACAGCCCATGCCCTCAGATAACGCACACAAAACTGCACTTCCCCCAGAACTTCCCATACAGGTACCTAACCCCCATTGCACCTGGATCGTTGGAAGAGAGGGAGTTGTTTTCTGTTCCGTTTTGTTTTATGGATAGCCAACAGGCTGTGCATATTAAAATTTGGTGAGTGCCCAGCAAGAAGCTGCTGTCTCCACTAGAGCTGGGGAAGCCCCCAGAGAGCTCCTCTGCCTGAATTGTCTCGGGGAGGTGGCACCAAAGGACCACCACCTCCCACGGATGGGCACTGGCAGCGGGGGACAAGAGGCAGGAAGGGACATGGGGAAGCTCGGACCCAGGCACGCACGTCCCCTTGCTCCCTTCAACCCCCAGGGGAGCTTTTCCGGGTGAACTGTGACCCTAAATAAACCGTGATGGATTAGTCATGCTCATTAGATAACCTGGACCTACACAATTAAATTCTTGCAGTAAATGTGGCTGTAGTTCACATCAAGGCACGAGGGCTTATATAGCTGAAAGCACACTTCTACTAAGGCAAGACAACCTGCCCAGGAGATCAAACACTGATACAGGCTAATTTTGCTGTACCGTGCTGAGGCAATGAAGCCACCGCAGCCTACGACAGTAGTGTCCCATCTCTGCATGACCCTGCCATGCAGTGTCCAGCACCAAACCCGACTCTCTCCGCTAGCTTTCTCCACCCCGCTTGCTCACACACGGGGAGCAGACCTCAAGCAGAGGCTGAAACAACGCAGCAAATACATCCCTAATCACAATAAAAGCAGTGACCTGGATTTGTCGGTGTTGTGTTACACAGATCAGAAGCTGCGATTTCTAAGAGGGAAGCAGGTGTTTTGGAATATGATCTATTTTTCCAGGAGGATGTGATAAATACTTTTCAGCTAATTATTTTGCGCCAAACCATAAGGAAATCATCTCCAAAGAGGACTTGTCAGGTTGGAAGATGCTCAGGACTTTACACCAAATTTTAGGCTTGACAGTAATCATAGGGCAGGATGGGTGGTGGCAGCAAGGGAGCCAACCTGCCTCAGATAAATCCCTACACCAGGGCTACAGCTTCACTTGTAGCCAATGTGCGGTAAACCACACTTACTTTTTTTCTTGCATCTTTCCGTGGCTGTTTTCCAAACAAAGCAACTTAAACACATCTGGGAAGAAAACTAAGCAATTAAACAGAAAATAAGAGGGACCTTGTGCAGTATAAACGAAATAGCTGTTGAAGACTGGCTGAAATAGTCAGGGGATGCACATGGGCATAGGGACTACTGCAGGCTGGGGAGAAACGTTGTCAGCCACAGAGCCAAAGAACACACGTCAATCCCTTCGCAACCAGAAGATGCTCCTTTTGTTAGGCCACGGATGCCCGTCACCCCTGAAATGACCAGCACGCAACAGGTTAAAGCAGTTATGCTGAAAGGGGAGAGAGCCTGCAGTGCAAATATTGTTAGCCCATCTGTCACTCACAAAAGAGTAAATTATTAACTTCTCCTAGTTAGGTGCCACACCCATCCCACCTCTTGGTGTTACCGGGCTTTGAAAGGACGGGGCCACCACGCGTGGAGGTTTAACAATGCAATCTCCTCGCTACATGACTAAGCGGGACCGTACCAACACCACCCATCCACCAGCCCTTTTGATCATGGCAGATGAAAACTCACTTCCCCTGTTTACCATCTTGCGATAAACCTCCAATTGAAACATTTTTTTCCTGTAAGTGACAGCATTTTGAGAAAACACCCACAAATCCCTCTCCAGGCCTTTGTGACAGCCCTGAGAGACCCCTGCCAATGCCCGCCAGCACAGGAGGCATCTGCGAGGGCTCATGCCATCCCTCGTACTTGCGGTTACATGGTGACCGCCACAAAGAGCCACCACCAGCACACAAGAGCCATTTTCTTTCTTGCAAGGAAACAACAAATAAGAAGCCTGAGTTGATGGCAACAGGACTCTTCAGGTAATCTCCTCCTATCTCATCTGCTCCCCCTTGCTTGCACGTGCTTCTCTGCCATCTGACCAGTGCTATTATCTATTTATTACCCGGGAGCAATGTGCCACGCAGGGTCTCACAGAAAGCACAAGGGCCTGCCCGCTCCCTCCCGTCTCCGGTGCAGGCCCACCTCTTCTCCCAGCCCCGAGGGGCACAGCAGCTGCCATGAAGGGGAAAGGCAAGGTCCTGCTCAAGGCAGGGCAGGAGGAGCAAGGGGAGAACGAGGCACAGCCCCTTGGCTTCCGCAGGCAACGCACCCTGCCCTGGTGCACGCAGGGAGGCAGGTCCAAGTGTTTAGGAGCGATCATTGCTCACTTAGCTGCATTAAATGCTACCGATAACCATGTTACCATTTAATAACTGATGATATGTAATGCAAGAAACTGTAAGCTGAGGGCACCACATCATGACTTAGGAATTACCTTCTTTCCCAAGGCCTCCCTTTAGAGGGCTTACTAAAACCTGATGGGCACAGCATTTCAGTTTCCAGGTACAATCAGTTTGGAAAAAAAGGGGGAAAGTAAAGCAAAGCACAGCAAGCGTGCAACAACGTTATTGTGAGCTCAGATGTTAAATGAATTAATTCGATTCATTCTTAAATTTAACTGGCAAGATTTAATGGTTCACATTGAAAGCATGAATAACTATTGTGTTCCGTGAATGACTATAGTTTAGTGACTCTTGATGTCAGTGTATTTTGCCCAGGGTAAAACTTGCTACATGAATTATTCACTACTGGGTGGATGGAATGAATGGAGCCATGCTCATAGACAGGATGCCAGCTGTGGTTATTTGACATGACGGGGCACACTCGATGCTGACAAAGGACAATAGTTAATGTACAGTGTAGTACTGGGGCTCAGTCATTCTTCTTAAGATCTTTATAGAAAGCATGGCACTTTTTGTCATGTACTCCACATTAAGATGGATTCCGTGTGCCAAAAAACACTGAAGCATAGCTCACTTTTAAAAATGTTCACTAGTTTAAAGGCAAAAAAAAAAAAAAAATCTACCTTTCTGTCTTGTTTGGCTGAAACATTGCTCCAAAGAAAAGGTGTTTAAGAGCAACTTAAAAACAAATGGAGGAACGCATCTATGTATCACTTGAGCATCTTGTCATAGATGTAGTAGTTGATAGCTGTTAGGACCTCTCCTTGATAGGAA
Organism: Aptenodytes patagonicus; assembly: GCF_965638725.1. Lineage (NCBI taxonomy): Eukaryota > Metazoa > Chordata > Aves > Sphenisciformes > Spheniscidae > Aptenodytes > Aptenodytes patagonicus. The sequence continues at coordinate 35,437,932 of NC_134953.1, forward strand.
AGGATCTGGCAGCCTCTCACAGAATAGCGTCTCAGACTGGAAATAATAGCGTTTTTACCTAAGCTTTTATTTCCAAAGCCGAGAGAGAAGAGCCTGGGCAAAGTTTCTGCGCTAAAGTATTTACAATGAGCAATCAGAGTAGGACATTTTCCCAGCCTTCTTAAAAAGCTGTTGCTTTAATGCAAGCCATTTGTAATCTGGAAAGACAGGACGCAATTCAGCTTGATCTGACAAATGGGCCACAAAAGTTTACTTACGCATAATAATGATACATTCATCTTTACACTTCCCAACTGCATGCTTATTGCAAACATCTGTGTTGCTGAAACAACTGGCATTACAACTCATTTATATGGTTTAAAAATAGTGATAGATGAAATCCAGGAGGGGGAGTGGCGCGAGGCACTTTTTCCTCACAAATTTCACAAATACATAGTTTCATCTTTGAGCATTTTTCTGCGAATGGGCTGAGTCAGTGCCCTGGTGCATGCAGAAATAACTTCATGGGTAACTTCCAAAGCATCAACACAGCACAAACCTTGCATGCATCAGTACTGCACTCATAATACACCTAATACTTAGAAAAAAGGCTAAAGGAAAGATGACTAAAAGGTGGCTTTGATTTTCACTCCATGTCACACACGTCCTACCATCCAGTGGCAGGAGAGGCCACCACTCTGTAGGCCAGCAGCTCCCTTCAGACAGCAGCTACCTGGCCATGCTCAGATCACCAGTAAAGCAGGTCAGTTCTTAGTGCCATCCCCAAATTCAAGTATTTTCTTGCCTTATGCAAAAATGGTACACTTTCTCTCAAACTACGGTGTGTTGGAGACCGTGCCCACCTCTGAAACAAGCCTGACTGAATTTGCCCGGCTTTCATCCCTCCTGACACAGGATGATTTGGCATAAATCCTGCTTGAAATGCAGTTTCCATGGTTAACAGTGAAATGGGATATTTCTCCTTGGCTCCCAGCTCTGTCAGGTATTGCATGTATTTGCTTTTTGACCAGATGGCACTTCCGCTTTGTAGCTGCACACAAAGTATTGAATTTCTGTGCTCACATTTGGCAAGCATATAACATCCCTGGGGATCTTGGATACAGGTTAGTATACCAAAAAGGCTCCCAAGTAGTCTTAAGAGGCTTTCTCTCCTTGGACATCCAGGTATTATTCTTTCACTGCCTTTATTTATGCCGTGATATTGTGTACTCTTCATAGTCACATGGAACATCTCAGTGACCCTCTAGCCAGGCTGATGGACAACTGGGTGTGAGCATTTGAAGCCTTTGCCATAAAACACTTCATATCTAAGGTCTTTAAACTGGTTCATGGCTGGCTTGGTTGGTTGTTTTGGTGTATCTCAGTATTTACAGTAAAGTTAGCAGGTCTATACATTCATGCCAAGCTAGTAGAAGACGAGAAGTCAATTTTTAATACGATGTATGATACATCTCTCTAATAGTGCTCACATGCTACTCTGGTACAGCACTCACAGTAACATGCACTGAGGACGCTGAGACCATAAGCTAAGCAGTGTAAAAAAATCTCCGATGGCTTAAAAACACTTCCCATTCACACTATTCCCTTTCTCAAAAACACTGGTCAAACTTTTCACATGAACCCTTCTGCAAGGCATTTCATTTCATCACCTCTTTGCTTAATTGTTGCTAAGGATTTAGCACCAAACTAAGGGCCATCTCTGCCTTGAGTCTCACAACACCATTGCTGCTCACTGTGGAGGCTACCCGCCAGCTAACAGACCAGCTTCATACCAGTCTCATGCTGACGTAGCCCCACTCCTCTTTGCTATTTCTCTACTAGCACCACGTGAATCACCAACAAACTTGGATAAACTTGGCCAAGTGAATTTCAAACCCCAAGAGCTGCCAAACTGAATTTGTATTTTCACATGTGGGCACTTTGGAGATTGCTTTTGTGCATTGCGGGTCAGTTCATAGACACAGGAAAGCTGACTATCTTGCAGAAGCTACTGCAGCAATTTCCTCCCTGCACATCTGCTCTGGAGGCACTGAGAGCCTTCTTGCAGGCTGGACCCATGGCCGTCTCAATTGCACACTTGCGTTTGACATGACTGCGTTATACTCACATATATCATTATTAACTAAAACTACAAGAATAAAGAAATAAATGAATTATTAGGAAAGGTAAAAAGTGGGAGCCTATTTTGCAGATACCCATTTTGGCAGCCTCAAATGTACCCCTCAGCCCAGCATGCCAGCTGGTGCATGGGGCCCACCAGCTCAGTTCTGAGTTGCAATATTTCACTCACCATTTCCTCGCACACCCTCCTCCCGGGCATGGGAGCAGAAAAAGGAGCAAGCCATTCCCATGCTTGGAATATCATTGCCCACCCTCCTGGCTCCAGCTCTGGTAGGCACTGGAGTGGCAGGATGGGTGCCTGATGTTGTGTGCACCACCCCACGGGGAGCGGCATGGAAAGAGGCATCATCAAGGACTGCAGGGCACCTGCTGCAGCCATGGGGGAGGCTCTGCTGCCTGTAGGGGCCGGCTCCAGCCTGCAGCACAAGGCACACCAGAGTCTCCCTCCAGTACTTTTTCATCTGCAGGTATGAGGAGGGCAAGGGGGATGACAGGGAGAAGGAAAAAGAAAACAGCTGACAAAGAATGAAGAGTAAAGTAACCAAAATGAATGCAAAGTAAAAAAAAAAACAAAACAGCCCACTTCCCTGATTAATTTTGGTCTCTGCACTAACCAAAAAGGGCTGGATGGCGCAGCAAAGCAGGGTGTGCAACTGCATTAGGAGAAACATCTGAATGAAATTCTGTCTCACTGCCACCTTCTTACAAATATGCTCTGCAAATATGGCCCACTTGTAAAATAGCTGAACAAGTGCAGCTCGTCGCGGCACTTATGCAACAGCACAAGTTGCATAAGAGGGTGCACCAGGAGAATTGACTCCTCTTTAGCCCTTTCAAAAAGAAGAGCCTGCGCCGCTATGAAGCCTACAATTGTGAAGCTATTAACTTGAGGTATGTTTTCCAACCCTTGCTATGTTATTTTCAGGGCTGACTGCTGCAGACTGAAGAATACTTCCTAAATTTTTTCTCTTTCTGTACGTTCTGAATGTTTATTTTGCATAGACATTTGTCCAATTTCAGATAATTTCATGTCTGGAATGTCTACATAAGTCGGTGTGTGGGACTATCACAAGGCAAAAATAAACATTGTTGCAGGAATGTTTCTTAATGCCGAGGACTTTTCATGGAGAAGATTTGTGCCTCGGTGTATGCATGCTATTGACAAAGATTTACTGCAAGCAACAGATCTGGATTTTGTTTGTTTGTTACAATTTCTATCAGGTGTACAATCTGTCATGCACAGAAAATCCCTTTCATTAGGAAAAATGAGAGCTACAGAGCTCTTCACTGCTTTCTTTGTTGTCCCTCTGATTTCAGGTACATTACTGATGAATAATATCCTACAATAAAATAAAAAGATTGCAGTAATTGGACATGTTAAATATTGGTGATGCAGTGGGCCTCTGGATTGCTAAGCAGTAATTCAACAGCACCCTCTTGAAGCAGAAGCACGCTGAACTATGCCATTCCCTGCTGCTTCCAACTCCTACTGATGCTGATAACTATCTTCCTACAAAACACAGTTGGATGAAATGTAAAGGAAAAGGTAAAAGAGTGCACCTTGCCGTCCATGGACACTCAAGTGCCAATCAGCTAAAAGCCATCTGGGAGCAGAAAGACACAGCTATTATCTTATTTCACAGTCCATACTGCCATTGCTGCGATGGGATTTTTTTGAAAACACACATGCAAAATGCATCCTGTTATTTAACCTGGGTTGTTTTTTTTTTTTTTCATCGAATTACATAGGAACACTGCCCTTTCCATACACAGCTTCATTAGGTCTGTGCAGGTAGAGAATCAAACCAGAATTGGTTTTTGGTTTTTTTTTTTAGAAGTTTGCTGAATTGATGGACAGAGTAAGCTCAGAGCTGGCTACCGCCTGCCTCACTCACAGCACGATGCACGGGGAGGTAACAGCACCAGCACCAGCCGCCCGCCCCTCTGGCAAAGCTACGGTGAGTCACTCCTGGCAGCAATAGCTGATGCCTCCCTGACTCCAGCTCACAGCTTATCCATTTGTTGGAAATCCAAGCCCAGCTACAATCACTGCAATAGTACCAGGCTCCAGTCTGGGGATCAGATGGGATCTTTTGAAGTTTCCAATGTGCTAGAAAGTTCCTCTGAGTCAGATATCCTCTGAATATCGGACACGTGCTGTTTTACTCAATGGAAAACTCACAGGATGACCGAGTTGAAAACACAATACTCTGGGAATTCCTCCTCTTTGATCCCCATGTGACATTCACCTATTAACTGTACCATTGCCCACATGTCCAAGGGAAAGATCCCGGGCTAAGCAGAAGTCACATACCTGCAGCTGGGCAGCGTGCTCCCCAGGCAACCCGTGGCATGCCCTCCTTACTGCCATGCCCCATGGAGAAGTTTGGCTTTGGCTGTTAGCAAAGCGCTCAGAGATGTACCTCTGCACATCCTTATCCTGGCACTGGGATGTCTCTCTGGTTTGGACAAATGGCCCCCAGGGGCCAGGGCTGCAGTTTTGTGTGTCCTGGGCCTGCTTCTGGTCACTGTGAAAGTAATCGTTCTGCTCAGCTGCTTAACAAGAGGGCTGAGAAGCTTGTGGAGGTACCAAAGCAAAGGTCCTGGGGCTGAAGTCCTGTGTATACACATACACACACACAAATATGTCTATTCCTGTCAGCCAGATTTGTTGATCCACTTGTCTAAGAGATGAGAGGATTGGGAGAGCGGACTTTCTTCTCACGAATGTCTTGATTTTCCTTACTTGTCCCTAGGTGTCACAGGCCCCTTGGACAGCTGTCACCCCGCTCCTGCCTCAGGTCCTTCTCCCGTGCATCTGCCTGGAGCACGAATGCCAAAACAAACATGCTAGATACAGCGGCATTTCTCAGACTATTACAGAGCCTATTTTAACAGATGACTTATGTCTGTGGAGTAATGTATGTGGGAAACAGAGATACACTTCACACTTTTAGGAAGCTTAGAAAATTGTGATACTTCTAGGAATACAAATGACACAGGTTTAAGTACATTGAAGAATCTCTATTACCACCCTGTTTAATTTCCTTGCCCCTGGATTTCAACTCAGTTTCTATACTAAGTACCATTTAAATGGCTAACTGAAAAAAATCTTCAATTATGTTCATGAATATGCATAGTCCCTGGTTTCTGTTGTACAGAATTTTGTTTACATAGGCAATGGAAAGTTTGTTGTGGTTCACATACACAGAAAATATTTCAGCTGTAAACACCAGTTGGTGAAGTTGTGCATCACTCACTCAGTACGGTCTTTGGGTGCAATGGTTACGTTTAAGCACCCTCAATCTCTCTCAGGCAAATCTACCAGCTAGATTTCCATTATCTTTTATTTAACAGGAGGTAAGCGATCAGCTGTAGAAGGGACATTTGCAAGTGTGAAAGCAAATGAAACTGTGGGCGAGGAAGAAGGAGGGAGGATGACGAGTGCTTTACTGAAGATCTCAGCAAAATATTGTTACTAGATAGGATTTCTCGCAACAAAATGATTCAAACAGAAGGGACGCATCAGGCAGGACACGAACAAAGCTGTGATCTACAGGAGCAGAGCTCAAAGATGTTGTGGATTTGGACTATTCAGAAATACCACACAATGGACTCTTCTAAAGATCATGGTCTGTTTTTCAACAGACACCCACACACGAAAATACCGCCTACATTTGGTGAAATCTAATAATCCAGTTCTTGTCACTTGTAACTATTGGAGTTCAGGAGCTGAAATAATATTTGGTTAAATAAGTGCTATTTATTTCTATAAAAGTCTTTCTCCGCTCTTGCCACTTTGAGAGCAAAATTCAAGGTCTGCAAGTACAGATGGATGACACTAAACTCCACCGCACCTTATATCCATAGGCAGAGATCAACTGTACTGAAAAGCTACCAAAATAGAAAGAGCAAGTCTCTGGAGAAGCCTGAAAGAGAAAAAGCAAGCAGCCAGCATTGTTCTCTCCTATAAAGGAGGAATGCAACATAAGAAAAAAGTTTGAATGTCACATGGGTTGAGACTTGCAGAAGGTGGGAAAACGTATTCTCCAAAGGACATATTTTTGGAGCTGCTGCGGGAAATCTCTCTGCAGGCAGATCTTGCTGTGGGGGAAGCTCACACTCTGCCATGAGGGAGGACTGGCCCATTTAGAGCTCAGGATAAACACTTGGCAGGAAAACAAGCTCCATCAAGGATCTGTATCAGGACTGGGCATGTCAGTCCTGCAAAGATTAACACATATGCTAAGCTTTCTGCACATGAATGTTCCCACTCTAATTCATGGGTGTAAACATATGCATGTGCATAGAACCAGGACCTCAGTGCCTTTCTTCTCTAGATCACACGGAAGTTTTTCTGACTGTAAACGTGCAGGAAGGATTTTGAGCAGAGTTAACTGAACAGCCTCTGCTGCAGGCCAGAGTGTTTTGAGACCAGCACATACTCAGAAATATGACTGGTCCACGCGGCTTATTGCCATGAGATTCCCCCAACAGAAGTGCCCCTGATAACCAGGAACTATTGGTTTTACTTTTTTAATCTAATTTTTTGATTGCTGCTAAACCTGTTTCTCATCTGCTTAAATGTACCTTTATATAATGGTGAATTAGCGTTCGAGATTCAACTACAGGTTAGTTTGTGGCATATGGGAGCCATGAAAAACTAATCTGAATAATTATTTATTTTATTTTTTTACAGTTTTGTCCAAATTACTTAAGATTGTTCACACTTTCAAGGGAGTTTTCACCTACATATTCCTTACTAAGCCCAGTTCACTCAAGACTTGATCAGATTTATGTCATTATCAGTGTTCTTGTCAAGGGGATTCAGGACATTTAAAATCAGTGGATCATTACATGTATTATGGGCTTTTTATTAGTATTCTTCCAATTATGACATTAACTTGTCTAATCCCATTTTGTTATACCCTGTTGATCTGCTGCTGAGCTGCTGGAACTTGAATTTTGAAGCAAAATGATTAAATGAGATGTGGTCAGAGCAGTCAGCTCTTCAAGCAACGATGGTCTTGATATTCAGATCAAATATTTATTTGTAGTTGACCAACAACTTTCCTTTATAGAAGGATAATTTGTATGCTGACCAATGTGGTGTTTGTAATCACGAACAGAAAAGCTGTTCAATGTACAGCAGGAATTAGTCTTTCTGGGTCTCAGCTGACCACCTTAACCAAGAGCATTTCTCCTGTGCTGGGAAACTGAGGTCTCTTCACCAATTACTGCTGCCTTTTTGTAATCAAAGTGGGGGGGCGGGGGTGGGAAAGAGAACTTTGAGGCTTGGATTCTACCAATGATTTGATTGAACCATGAGTAAATCAAAGGGGAAGATGAAAAGAATTCCTGGGAAAGTATTTATAAACCCGCAGGACTGAACAACAAGCATCCGAGATTGCTAACAGAGCTAATAGAGGGAAGTGAGATACCTTGAGCCGTGATTTTAGAAAGTTCATGGAGAACAGATGAGGTGCCAGAAGACTTCAGAGCCACAAAATACAGCACTCAACTGAGCTATAAAAAGGGGCATCCAGGAATTTACTAACCAATTCATTTAACTTCAATAGCGAGTAAACTATGTAAGGAGTCATAAAGGAGCCATTATGAGAACTTAGAGCAACCCAGAATCATAAATAATTGGGTGGGAAAGGGCTTTAAGAGGTCATCTAGTAATCTCATCAGAAATCTCATAAGAGTAAACATTCAGCAAAATACGGTACTTGGATATACACATTTCAGCTGGCCCTTTCTACACATCCGAGGAGAGTATTCAGCCATTAGTTGGTGAGGGGAAGTATTCCTTGAACAGAGCCCATTTTAAACAAGGGACTTCCTTGCCTTTTCTGCGCAGTTCTGTCTCAGTATTGAGCGAAAATCCACAGAGGTGACAGGAGAAATTACAGCAGCTGGCACAGGAAAGGAAAGCTGTTAAACTTGATGATCCTCTTTTTCAAATTAATATATCCTGGACAGAGACCCAAGTAACAGATCATCTGGGGGGCGAACTCTGATAACATAAGCAGCTAATGCTGGGGCGGAGGGGCTGAGAGGGAGAGCGCTCTGGCAAAGGGAGATTGTAAAAGAAAGCCTCTCCTGCCGAACACCGTAGGGCAACAGAGAGGTCAGCCTGCCTTGCCAGAGAAGCAGGAGAGGCCGTGGCCAGCGGCAGGGGGAAGAGGAGCCAGCATGCCTCTGAAACTCCCACCTGAGCCCCAGGTGGGTGCGAGGACCTGGCTGTAGAGGGGCGCATTCAGGGGTTGTCACTCCCTTGCCTTGAGCTGGGCATTTCCTAAGCTACCTGGAGCAACGGCTGTACATCCTCACAGACAAATTACAGCTCCCACGGTGAGAAGGGTGTGCCCGCCACCCAGGGACAGGCATCATGCGGGCAGCCAGGGCACCCACCAGCAATCATGCAAGGTCTAACACCACCCCAGGGTGGCCAGCAAGGGGAGCTCTGCATTGGACGGGGACGAGGGCAAAAGTTACTTTTCTTTAGGGCTTGGAAGGCTCTTTATCAATTAATTGGAAACTTTTAAAACCTTTATTTCAACTCACACTTCTGTGAATTTTTGTATAGTTTAAATCCTTCACTGCAATGTAAAACAATAACTTTTAGGTCCTGAGTACTGTACTGAGTTTAGCGGAGTAGTTCAGGAGATCCAGGGAAATACTGAGTGACACTTGTTAGATTAGGAAACCAGGATGGGGCCTCTGGCGCTCACCCTAAAATGCTGAATTTCAACCTGACCTTGACAGAAAACCACTAACCCTGAAGCACCGAACTGCCAGTGCAGTACAAGAGCTTTACCTCCGAGGTGAAATCCTGCATCTTTCCTTCTGCTCACACACAGCTGCTCACCAAAGCCAACCAGCCAACCTGCCTGAATTCTGGATAAAGTAGCAATCTGTGACTGCAAAACTTATCTAGGACTTTGCCCCCCAGATAGATGTGTATTTTCCCCTTAAATGCAAAATGACACGAGGCCATTTTGAAAGGAATGAGAAAAAAAGAACAGAAGTTTACTTGTCATATTGATAGTAATAACCAAAAGCAATAACCAAACCATGCAAGGAAATTGAATACAGACGAACCGCTATGCTAAATGAGAGAGGAGCACCAATTATGTGCAACAGAGCTCTTATTATATGGCATTCTGATTACCTTAAATTATATTTTTTAACAGACATCCGTTTTTATTTTTGTTTCTAAAGCAGGTGAAGTTCTTTTCAAGTATTGACGTCAGCTAGCCTCATCAATTGTTCCTGTAATAGCTCAACTACCACTACAGCCACAAATGCTATGAAAGAGCTAAGTACTCCCTGCACAAAGGGGATTCGGTTTGGTCATTGCCGCAGCACGTATGCATGGCCTAGTCTTTTACAGCATAGTAATTGATATTGATTTTGTGTGGTAGAGGTCCCTCCCTCCGTGCACTGGTCTTTAAAAAAAAAAAAAAAAGTAAGTTAAAGACATCATGATCCATCTTGCAAATAAATCTAATTTTTTTTCCTCTTTAAAAAATGCAGTGAATTTAGTACTCATCAGATGTGCTGGACTGAGGCCATGGCAGACCTCCAGCATGGTCCGCAGGAGAGCAAGTCTCCACGTGGGCCTGCCTGCGCTGCTTGGCCGTGCTTTTGGGGTGCCCCGTTGGGACAGCAAGGCAGCACAACACGGACTTCTCTTCGGCGTAAGGGCCCCCACCACTCACAGGCCATGCGACAAGTGTACCATGACCCACTACAACCTGGATCAGAGGCCACCAGCTCTTTAAGCCATCAACTGGCAACGTGGCTGCCAGTTCGATGTCCTCGGTCACATCCAACTCCTGCTGTGTCCCATCCCGACCCCCCAGTTATTTCCTGTTTGGTCTTTCCTTTATGTTTTGACCCTTAATTATTACTAAGGCTGCATCCTTCTCTCTCACAGGAGTCCTGGATTGCACTATTTATTTATCATTGCTCTTATTTTGGTTTTAAAAGACATCCACAACTTGGGGATGTGTGTGGGGAAGAGTGGATGCTACTGTGAACGCCTGGTGACAGTTCAATGGAAAACTTCAAGCTGTGCCAGGCTAAACAAGGAAGGCCACGAGAGCTGCAGAGGCCAGCTGAGTCCAAGGGAGCACTTGAACTCCCTGGGGAAGGCAAGGGAAATCTACTGAAAACACTGAAATGACACTTTTGCTTCCTTCCTGTTTATCAGATGAACCCAACTGGGGTTTTACTTCCAGGTGTGAAGAAGGTTTCTACCAACAGGCAGTTTTACATGGTACCACGGAGGAAGGGCTGGAGGCTACCGGTGAGCTGGCCACCCTCAGAGTCCCAAACACCAGCAGCATGAGGTGCCGAGGCCTTGCAGCATTGCGCAGCCCAGCAGCTTCCCAAAGCCGTGCAGAACCACTTCTAACCGACCATGCATGGCTGCTGCTGAAACCTGAACCCTTGGATTCATTCACTCCTCCTCTGCACCTCGAGAAGGATTTCACGTTCACTGAAACATCTTCACTGGCCACAGATTTCAAGTGCCCTTGGATACAGTTATTGTTGCCGTGCTGTGTTCATTTATGACAAGTACCTTTCACGAGCACAAGCATACCTGTTTCAGCTAATTGATGGGCAAACACCAATGTCAGAGACTCAGATGGCAGCTGACTTCTACCCAAGCCTTATGGATAAAAACAAATGTTTTTGAAGGTCCATGGAAACGTGCTCTCCCATAAGATGTCCAGCACCTCTTGCTGCAGCCTGGGCTAAAAATATTACAAGTACAGTTCAGGCTTTTGTCATTCCCACTGCCCACAAGAGCAGGATGTGCAGAGGCAGACGATCAGAGGATATAAAAAGTTCATTCAGGAGTCTGTCTTTTTTACATTCTTAAAGCGACCCCAAACACTGTAAGCTTCCCGTTCAAGTTTTGACCGGAAAGTTTGGCTTTTTCCTGACCCTCCTCCAGCCGGTGGGAAGCGGGAGTCAGAGCCCAGGCCGTCACTTTGATGCTGCTTTCCTGCAACTCTGACAGCTCTCCTGGTTCCCGTGCCCATGAATCGGCCATGCCTCCCCATTCCTGCCCAGTGGAGTTGAGCATCCCTACAGCGTCTGCGTACCAAGCTCAGCAGCAGGGCCGCTGCCAGCTGAGACCCACGGCAGCCCTTGCCCACCCCTTGCTTGCCAGAGCAAGGCCAGTGCAAAATGGACTCCCAGCTGCACTTGGTGGCACCAACATAAATTGTGTCCCATGACATAAAAAGTAGGGCAAACTGGACCTATTGCATCCTCCCAGGATCTCTCAGATTTAGGTCAGGATGTTAACTGAACCTAGCTCTTCTGAAAAGGCTATAAAGCAAGATTTTTACATTTCTTCTTTCTGCTCATTTTTCTCAATCTAAGATTAAAAGCATTTCTTTCTGAAACCCGAAATCTTGCTGATAATCCTTAAGTCCTAACCCAAGTGGTGGTATGATTTGGAATGAGGTGGTGACCATGTATATAAGATGGAGAAGATACAGAAGTTTCATTTCCTACAAACTAAGTCTCTACAAGCTGTGTAAACTTTCCTTAGTATAAACAAAGTCTTTACAGACAAAGATGTTAGGGTTTTTTTTCCCTTTCAATTATTTAGAGAAAAAATAGAAATGCGATTTTGCTGTCTAGGCACTTCAGCCGGTACCAGCAGATCGAGAGCTGCTCTTGCTGCCTTCCGCAGTGCACTTCCTCATGCTTCTGACTACAAAATGAATGTAAATAAACTTGCAAAGAAACAACCTTGTGCAGCCGGATATTACTAAGCAGTTTCAAGTTTCTGCACTAGATTGACACCAATTTGTAGTTACCCCCCAGTGCAAATGCCACGATCTCTTTCTACAAATGGGCAACACACTGTGAATCCAACACAACTGCCCACGGCAATACCACGGTGTCATCTTTGCTCCCATCACTTTTCCATGCCCTTACTTTGAGGAGGCTCAAAAACTCAGCTCTAAAAATGCATCAAACGGTAATTCTGCAAAAGAGGGAGTAATCCACATAACCAGTTTGGTGGCCCGGCTCTGCTTTATGTGTTTGCTCTCCATTGCCTGCATGTGTACAGCGTGTCCCAGCCTGCCACGGAGGCAGGGAGGGGAGCTGCCGATTTGCTTTGCTCTGCGCTGTTACATGTTGGGTCTGATGGAGCCTCTTGGAGGAGCGGGGAGTCGTCCCTCCTCAGAGAGCTCAGGGCACTCTCAGTTTGGAGAGGGAGCGTGAGAGGGAGCAGAGGTGACTGCAACACCCAGGGGGCTTGGCATGCCTCCTGGAAGGAGTGGGGAGCACCCTGGAGCCAGCCTCGGTGGCGATGGGACAGATGGTGGCTTGCTTGGGGACACGGGGGAGAGGGCTGGAGACTGTAACACAGGAGGTACTGGGCTCAAAAACAAGACTAGGGGAAGGACCTGCCCTCCAAGGACACAAAAAGAGCCTTTTATTTTAACCTGAGATTTTTTTCTACTTCAAAAAGTTACCCTGTTGGAGCCTGTTTTCTGAGAAAACGTGGTGCCAGGGAGTCCCTGGGAGTCTCCTCATGTGCACACTTTCAGGAAGAATGTTGGGGGTCTACCAAGGGCCCTCACTCACAGGCCCATTAGACATGGCTTTGCCAAATAGACAAATAAGTTATTATGGACAAATATAAAAGTACCATCAGAAAGCAGCAGTATCATCCTTTAAAAATATTCCAGAGCACTTAATTCCCACTCATATTCAAATGTACGTAGGACCAATTAGAAATGCTATTTGCTGTTAATTGTTTTCCTTCATTGTATTATTTCATATCAGTACATTGCATATCATTTAAGAGGAAGAGTGCTTTCATACATCAGAAAGACATTTTTGTCTCATTAATGCCCTATGCCTAAAAATAAAACCAGAAGATTTAAAATGAATGCTCGTGATATTTGCCTACCCTTCAAAAAAAAAGATCTCCATGCCTAAAGATGTGATTTCCTAGAGAAGCAGTGGACACTTCTTCAGAATGATGCTATTTAGAGCAAATAAAGCAGACAAAAAAGTCACTGGTGCTCATGGCTCCCCACGTGGGTCTAATCCCTACCTTCAAACATGTTTGCACAACCCCGTGGGGAGCATTCATGCTGCGTTGCCCAGGGCTGAGCACTGGGGCTCAGGCACTGGGAGCAGTGGTGCTGCCCTGCTGTCGAGAGCCCCTGCTTTTGCCTGCAGTAGCAACAAGCAAAGGTCGCTGGGAGGTAGTGTCATGCCTTACTCTGGCTTGTTCTGGAGTACTCGGGGCTTAATTCTAGAGGGCAAAATTTCAGAGCGGCAACTTCTAGAGAAGGTAGTTTGCATCGAGAATAAAATAACCAGAAAATATTTTGTCAGTACAACCATCTGTACTTCTGCTGCTCCTTAAGTTAATAAAGCCAAATATGCATTGGAATCCGATTTCTCACTTTTCTTTATTAGGTACTTTATCATTTGGGCTCCATTTTCCAACCTGATTTGTTACTACAAGATAAAGCAATTATGTGCTCAAACATGATTGCACTGTAAAACTCCAGCCTGTGAAACCATGGCCCAATGACAGACAGGGCTCTGCTGGTGATACTGTGGCTGGCAAAAACAGATCTGTTATGTGTGACACTTGGGAAAAGCAGTGACCAAGGGCCCAGAGCTATCCCTCTGCTCTGCTGCTCCCCAGATCTCCCCGGAGTGGCACAGCACCCAAACTGGGGAGAGACCGCCACCAGGTCTGTCGCACAGGGCAGGGAGGCAGCCAGCGTGACAGGGCCAAATGCAATCCAGACTGAAGTGGAGCTGCAGGCAAGAAAAGGAAGGGGGTGGTAACCTGTGAGGAAACTGGGTGAGAAAAAGGAAAGCAAACCTTCTTTCAAGAGCCACAGAGAGTTTTTGCCCAACAAAGGGAAAACCCAGGGAGCAGCATAGCTGCTTCCCAAATCACTACTCAGATGCGCCACATAGTCCCGACTCGCAGCTGCCCTGGTGCTGGGGTGCAGCACCCAGCTCACTGGTTCCTCAGCCAGTCCAGTGGGCTCAGGCTGATTTCTAGCAGGGTGAAGGCCAACAGGTCCTTCTCGGGACCCCACCGTCCTGCAGGGAGCCCTACCTGGCAACCCTGCCCACAGGGGCTTACGTGGGAGACAGCGCCCTGCCAGCCACCAGCTCCTCGCCCCCAGTGCTGGAGTCAGCCAGGAGGAAAGGCGGCCGCTGGCCACTGGCCAGCACATCTTGCATTGCCTTAAATATTATGTTCCGACTACATGTCCTGTTCAGTATGAAACAAGCCTACCGGAGGAAATGAACAGGATTTTGCTTTTAAAAGTATTGTGTCAGGTACATTAACAGTTCTACCATACATGTTACTCAGCTCTTCAGAGAGTGCTTGGGTTTCATTTCTGCTGTAATTGTATCAGCATCTTCCCTTCAAGCCTCTCCTTGGCTTTCCTGCTACTTAATTTATTTTCCTTTGCGGTCATATATTGAGCCATCTACAGTGCTCTGCTGGCTGCTGAACCTCTGGAAACACATCACACCAAAGTGTTTTAGTGAGTCACCTATGGCTCTTGTTTGCAGTTTTTACTTGTGTAGCAAACACCAACTCTGTGTTTAGGACCTATTACTTCAATGACTGCTCTTTTTTTAGCTTAGCAGTTGCTGAGCACAGATAGTAAAACTGAAGACTTCTGTGATGGAAAAGCAGTCATTTGTCAGGTTTTAAGAAAATCTCTGACATGGAGGTGGCTCGCAGAAAGCAAGGAACTATTGTCTAGTTGTTAATACAATAAAGGTGAATGTAAACCCAGTTGACATCCAGGAAGCAGTGAGTCATTAAGTGGGTGCTACAGCAGGCCAGCGAGTGGTATCAGTTCAGCTCCCCCAGCATTGGTGCTGGGGTGAATGTTGTTCAGCCTATTTATCAGCGACATTATTTATTCTGTGTTATTTATTGGTGGAATATGTGAATTTGACAGCAATCTATGAATGACAAGGAGCTAAGAGGTATATCAAATGCAGGAGCCATACATCATAAATGTAGATGATTTAAACAACTCGGAGATTTGTCAGAAGAATGAGACGTGAGCTTTAATGGGGTGTGGGGGGGGAAGCAGATGTTGGACTACACCTAGGGCAGACATTCGCAGAGAGCAGATAAGCCAGGGTCACTTCTACAGAGAAGTGAAAGGAGGAGGTTGGCCGCCCGCGAGCGCTGTCACAGCCGTCACGCTCTCGTGGATACACCAACTTCAAGAGGATGATTCTTGACTAGAGCTGAGGGGTATGCAAAGTCAAGGAAGACTGAATTTTGCAGCTTCAGGGAAGAGGTTGTGCGGCTCAGAGCCACGTAGCCCGGCTGGTACTGCTGCTGCCCCCAGGGAGGAAGGGAGTGTGTGTTTTGGGATGGTCTGTATCTTCCCTTACCTATAGCCACTGCCACATGCACCCTGATCCCATCTCACAAGGCAGCTGCTACTCTGGCTCTCTACAGCGCTAGCACTGGCAAAGTGGGCAGCAAAGATACAGCTCTTGAACTTGGGCATTTCTCTGTATTTGCCAGTGTTTAAAAACAGGCAGAAACAGACTCTTAAGGGTAATTCTTGATCCCACAGGCTCATTACAGTTGCCTTTACTCCCCCTGCAGTGATTATGAGCAGATAGAGTGTTTTAAACAGCAGGGTTGTGTCTACGTGTCTGCTAAGTGACATTTAAATGAGTTAACTAAGTACCTGTGAGGAGATGCGTTTTTCAACAATGGCCTTTTTTTTCCCTGTTTGGCACAGAGAAAGGCAGCAGGCAGAGCGCTTCCCTCCACCACGAGCCAGCTGGGAAAAATCCTGCGTCTCCCTGGTGGTCCCCCTGCACCTTGCTCGCCTCCCCACCTCCTCCTGCCTCGGCACACTCTATCTGCATGGAAGTCCGCATGCAGCGGGAAGGGATGCAGGGAGAAGGGAAAGCATTTGGTTTGCTTCAAGACTTGAAACAGCTTTTTCTGGCCTGGGATAATGCCGGGATCCCTGGAGGATGAACTCCTGCCACTGACCTCCAAAATTCATAACAACTTTATGATAGCTCAAGTTTGGGGGCCAAAACTGGCTACCCCAAAATCAATAGTCATCCTTTAAAATATACACCTAAAAGGATCTTGGCCGAAGTTGGGTGGAGCTGTCACACGTAGATCACAAGCACCCTCCATTTAAATGCTTTGAGAGTCCTGGGTGTCACAACTGAAAGAAAAAAGGCTCCCAGGAGCCAGAGCTGTGGCACAAAAACAGCCATCTTACAGAAAGTGGGGAGAGATATTAAAAGTTAACCACTCGAGGGACCCAGCAGATGTTAAATAGAGTAATTAATTTAGTCTGAAATGGGAGAGCCCTGTCATCGGAGAACTCCTGTCCCGTAAGCAGGGGACAGACATCGTCCTGATGAGGTGTCTGAGAAAACACTTTTCATCAGGAGAGCATGCATGAGAATTAAAGAACAGGTGAGAATATTGCTCAGAAAGAAGGTCATCTCTAACTGGACTCACAACCGTTTACAGGAGAAAATCACTTCATTGGAAAGAGATAAATGTAGTCTCAGTTGAAACAACTGCAAGAGGTCCAACACTGAGGTTTTACAAAGGATATGAACCCAAATAACAAGCAGGATGGGGGGGCATATCTACAGCAATGATCCTTGGGGCCTGAAGAAGAAAGGTGAATGGTGCTGGCAGGCTGTGACAGCCAAGTGTGGAGCCAGGGACCCGCTGCTGCCTCCACACAGCCCTGCCCACCACGCAGGCAGGCGCTGCCCACCGCTGCCAGTTGGCTGGTGCCAAAAAAGCTATTGCTCCAACTCAGCCCCGTCCACAAGATGGGATTCACACCCCACACTAACCTGTGCCAATGGCAGGGACCACGGGGAAGGTGGGTGGGAAAAATCCCAGGGGTCTGTCCCAAAAGGCAGGTGGGAAAACATCTGGGAATAGACCCTCTGTGGGTTCTTGAGGGCAAATTCACAGTAACAAAAGACCTCAAGAGGATCCTGTGGAAAAAATAAGGAGCCCTTCCCCCCTCAATTCTGGCAGTTTCCAGATGGGAAACTGAAATGAAACTTTTTTTTAAATGTTCAGAAACCTTTTGAACCTCATTAGTTTTCATTTCATATGGCTCTGCACAGAAAAAGTATATAAACCTGCAGCTCTTTTAGATGAAATGATGTAACGTTCAGATTATATCGATCGGAGTGGGGAGGGGAACATTCATCTCAGTAATATTTTAACAAAAGAAGTCATTTTATGCAGTCTTTACAATGCTTTCTTATTTTAGGGGTCATGGGAGCTGCATAACACCAGGTCTTCACAGCCTCAGAAACCAAATTACTTAATTTTGAGGAAACAATACCTGCATGCAATTAAGCTCTTAACTTTACTCATGTGAGTAGTTTGAATTAGTGCATGGAGAATACTTGCAGGCTTTCAATTGCACATGTGTAAGTCTTGGCAGGGCTTGGTTCTTAACCATGTTAATCTTGAAGCCTTGCTTGCTTTGTTTTCAGCAGCAAACCTAGCAAAACTATAAATACACTATCCACTTTGAAAATCCTGTAAAATCAATTTTGGAAACTTCAAGGAAATCAAAGGAAATGTGATAAAATTAAAATGCTCCCACTTAAATAAAATTTTATTTCCCTTCCAGTAACATACAATATTTAACTAAGAGTTTTAATACATTCAGTAAAATATGCTCATATTATTAACCTCTTCAAAATTACACGATTTACTGTAAAGTCATTACCATTCTGTTCACTCATGTCTGGCCTCTGTTTCAAGTCTTTTTTCCCAGCTTACAGTATCAGGTCAACAGACTCTAACATAAATGAGTAATGTGTCTGGAATTTTTCCTTGCAACACCAAACCTCAGACCAAGCGCAGGCAGAAGGGCCATGCTGTGAATAGGATGGGAAGCAGCTTCAGCTGTACCTCTTCTCTCCATTCTCCGTCCTGTCCCACTTTCCATTGCAAGAGGCTCCTACATGGGGCTTCTGTCTGTCCCTGACTTCATTTCCTCCTCTCACAGCTCTCAGAAACAGCATCTGGACTTTTGGAAGTCCAAAACCACCCTTTCTCAGGGTCTAGTAGACAAAAACATTGCCACGCTTCCCACGTCCTCTTTCAAAATCTGCAACAGTGACCTCGGAAGTCACAAGGCAAACTTGTTTCTGCAAGGTGGAACAGTCAGAGGGGATCTACTCAGATGAAAGTATTTGTAGTCATTTCTGAGGTGCTGCCCAAGGTTAACTCAGTGAAGCAAGGGTGTGCTCTGCTTCTTGTTATCTGCCCAAGCTGGAAATGAGCGTCCCGCAATCAGCAGAGCTTTTTTGACAGTGCTGAAGGTGTCACAGCGCAGGAGGGGAATGTCGGTCTCTTTCCTCAGCACTTTAAATTTCTATAGCCTTCAAGTTTGGGGGAAGTGGGGTGTCCTTCTGAAACTTTCTGTCAGTAAATCTAGTGTTTTATATGGATATTAGCAAATAAAAACCAAGTTGTGTGAAAAATGTCAGTTCTATTTTTGCCAACTAAAATATAACAGGAAATTGTATGCTTAACATATGTGGAGAACTGCAAAACTGAACCACTCTGTAACCACTATTATTAAGAATGGTAAATACGGCTGTGGCGGTGAAACGGATAATGCCGCTGGATATTTCCTTTAATATGAATTCCAGCTACAGTGTCGATTTGCATATGAAGGCAAATAGAAGACCCTTACGACAACTTAAGAATTGCATTCTTACAAATCAGTCATGTATTTATCTAGTCCCTTAATACACTGATGGAAAAACAAATGTATTATTGTACCCAAACTAAACAAATGGCTTCTGAATACATTAATTTCAGAAATGCACAAATAGGTTTGATAGGAGGGACCTGAATATGAATGTCTTACAAACCAAAAAAGAAAAGAAAAATCAATCTGAGCTGCCAAGCCATTTAAATGATGAAATAAATAAAATAAATAAATAAAAAGAGCTATTTTAAATGATGCAAAGAATCTGTATGAACCGAAGCCTGTCACACCCCAGATCTGAATCATAAGCGCAGGTCTCCTTTGGGATGCCCTGGAAAGCCCCGCACAGAAATCACAGCTCTGCCGAGACATGAGCCAGCGGAGCTCTCTGCAAAGGGTGCTCGGCTGCCACTGTGCTGGGAAGGTGGGACACCAGCGACCCCGAGCACATCTGCCCGGCCCCCTCCTCTTTCATCAGAGTAACTACACAAGCAGGAAGTCTTAAAAACACTGTCACCAATATTTTTATTTATCAGAAGAGAATGGTGTTGGAAGTTTTCTGTTTGTTCTTAGAAAGCACTCATTTTCCTAAAGAAACAGGCAGGCTTCTTTCCACAACTCTGATGCTCAGGCTAAATACTTTTCATACTAACCTTTTCCCAGCAAATGGTATAGTTACTCCAGCAGCTAAAGCTCCCCTTTCCAGTCACCGGTCCTGCCAAGGCCAACAGAGGGGCTCCGTGTGGAACCGATCATACGCCTGAGAGAGAAGCAAGCTGCTCAACCCTTCCACTGTCCTTTTTAAATGAAGTGGAACAAATTAGAAGCAAGTACTATTTGTACCTAACAGTTCAATCAACCCAGTGTCCCAAATGAAGGGAGTCCCACTCTTAGATCCTCTGCCAAAAAGACATGGTATGACATGGGCCAACAGAGGTGAATTTCTTTAAGAGCTTCAATTTTCTAAGCAAAGAAGCACTTTAACTCTCAGCAAAAACAGGGTTTCGGGCAGCATCCTTAAGGGGAGGGAGAATGGGGAATGGAGACAGTATATGCCAATAGTCATCTATAAGGATTTCCCCTCCAAATCCCTATTACCATATCCATCGCACAGGGATGGAGCGATGCTGAGTGCTGATGGTACACAGACGGTATCCACGAGCGGGAATTGGCTGCTCCTCACAGCCAGCCTCCAGTCTTTGCTATTTTGGCATTAAGCTCATACTCAAAGCAACGATCGCACAAAAGAACCTACCTGTGAGAAAACAGAGCGCCCAGCAGCCCGCTGGCCACTGCTGACGCCAGCACCCCAGCTAGCCCCCAGCCCATGGCATTGCCAAGCCCATGGGTACCCATGCGCAGCTGGGACCGGGACCCTCTCCCCAAAATACATCTGGGGGAAGGCTCCCAACATACTCAAGGTTGAAGGCTACTAATCCAATTTCTTTTCAGACTGGTAATTTGTGACTCCCAGGCAGGCATCTATTTTTAGGGATGGCTTCAGCCAGCTCCAGATGGAAGCACAACAGACTGCAGCCTCCAGCAATCACAGGCACTTTAACAGCCCAACTCCTGAGACGGGTCCCCTCAAAGCTTTGGCTGGTACAACTCAGGCACAGACTACTGCAGTGCAGTATTGTAATTACGTATTTCAACCTGTGGGTCCCCCATCACACAGGTTATTTTTAACTATGCGAGAAGTGCCTTGGCTTTGCACTGTTTTTCCTCTCCCTGCCCCCCTCAAAAACAAGCTGTGAGCCTTTTCAAAACCACCCCGCCACCATGCACAGTGTCTTCCAGCACGGACTGTCTGATATCCTCTGAGTCAGATACGTCCGATGAGCCACAGCTGGCCTGGAGCTAGGCCAAAGACTTTTCCCTTCAGTTTTGTTGCACAACGTGATCTAAATAACCGGTCCCATCTAATTTGTTTCCTTCATGGGTCTAAGGAAACTGTATTTCACTTTGTGAGGCCTCAAGTTAAGGAAACATCATAAGGTCAGTGTCCAAAACCAATTCAGACAGCAATACAAATAAACATTGATTGGAAAAAGAGACACAGTCAGGGGAAAAAAAAAAAAACAACCCAAACTTTTGTGACTAGACTATCACTTTCATTAGCATCATGCTCTGGAATTTTTCATCTGTTTCTATGAAAAATATGAACGAAGCAATGTATAACCAAGGAATGAATTCTTACTTGACTGTGTAACTTTTTCCTTCTTGCAAATTTGTCAAGATAGTCTTTTACCAAAACTGGTTTAAAGAAAACTCAAAATTTCTGGAATGAAAATGAATCACTAAAACTCTTTAAGGTGAACATTACTAAAATATTTGGAAGTCAGTTGTGGCAGACACCACATTAAGCAACAGCCCAATATATATTTTTTGTTATCCTTATTTTTACCTTAACCTGACAAACAGCACTTCTTTGGAAAAGCCAGCGTAGTTCAATAATTCCTATTTTACAACTTCAAAAAGCTGTAGTGTGGTCTAAAAATGAAATTTGATTATCCAATGACACAGAATTTTGAAAAAAAAATTGGATCTACCCAAAAGATAACAAAACTTTAAGATGCTAAATTAATCTTCTTTTTGGCTCAAAATTTTGAGGCAAAATGTTTTTTTAATACATGCATGTATACATGTGTATCTTTATTTTCTAGTATTCTATTCATATTCTACCAATGTCTTGCATTTTGGGGGATAACATATAAATTATTTTTAGTTGTAAATTATATTAGAAAGGGGGATGAAAGTCTGATTCTGGTAATGGAACAAGCAAGGGGGATCTATGGTGTGATCCTGGTAATGGAACAAGCAATTCACATTGTTTTAAACTGCTTATGTGCTTGCAAACATCCCTGAAATCACACCCAAATGTGGGGTGGAAAACAAATGGAAGGTCTCCGCTGTACCATACACATCTGCTACGGGATAAGTGCACCTCTCCCGAGTGGCAGAAACTCATGTCCACCTAACAAAAAGGCAGAGAAACATCAGCTTGCTGCCATCACACCTGGCAGCCCAAACACAAGCAAAGGCCGGAGGAGTATGCGAGACCATGCTGCACGGCATCAGTGTTTCTCAAGATTTTCTGGAGTGTTTTCCTCTGTTTTTTGGTTCCTCGGTCTTGCCCAGTCCACTGCTGCTCCATGCCTTGGTGGGGGGAGCACGTTATGGACCCGCACGTGGGGATCCCGAGCTGCTGCCTGCCAGAGGCACTGTGCACACTGCCCCCTGTGCAGCACCCCGGGCCACAAGGCAGCTCCTCTCTGCTCCGCCGCAGAGGACCTAAATGATCGCCATGTAAATTGCCTTTTTGTTGTATTTTATGCCCCTTTTCAAGACGCCCTTTGGAAACTGCTAATCAATGGACAGATTTTGGTCCTAAAACTGGTGTCACTGGTGCGAGGAGCGTGGCACTACCAATGAGAGATGCTCTACTGGCACGGAGCTGGACTAGCGCCCTCTGTAAAACCCTTCTGATGCAAGATAAAGGGCACAGCTGGAGCACACATTCTTCATCTTGAACAGCCTTGTGATGATCCACATGGAGTCAGTGAGAGCCACCGTGACTTTGTGAAGGCTTCAGACCACCTTATGTTACAAGCCAGGCAACAGCCCAGGCTGGTGCAACACAGAGGCTCCCTGCCTGTCCCCCTCTTCCTCTGCTACCTGACTTGGAAGCACTCATGTTGGCTGCCCTCAGAGGAGCAGGTATGATCCTCTTTCTCCAGGATTACAGCTGCACCTCAACCATCAGGGTAAGAGGTTTCCATCCAACACAGATCTTCCACCAGTGACCAGAAAGGGAAGAAAGGTTAACAGCAAATCATCCTACCAGGAGTTTCAAAACCCAGCAGATTCCACACCAGGGTGGAGAACTAGTTTTCAGTCTGACTGGTCCTCTTATTTATTTGTTTAAGGGCTACCCCGGCAGCCGGCGGGGAAGAATTCCTTCCTCGTGTAGGAGTGTGATGCCAAGTTCCTCTGACTTGCAACAAGACTCAAACATTTCCTGGTTCCCTCCATCCCCGAACACTAGCAAGAAGCCTATTCAATACCTCACAGCAAACAGCAAGATCTTTCATACCTCAAAGGCATAATTTAAATATGGGATACAAATTTACCTTTTCATTGAAAACCCTACTTTGAGTATAGCCAGATTAATGTATTTCCACATAAACTGGCAACAAATGGAGAGGAGGAGCTCACAAAGAAAGAGAAGTGCTAATTTGCCTGTGCCCAAATCAAAGCAGTTGCTAGCTGCAAGCATTGGGGCAGCAGCATGTGTGGAAGCACATTGTTCAAATGGAGTTCCTATCACAAAAATAAAAGCTTACACATGGTGAAAATGAGGTACAAAATCTTACGTTCTCTTCCTCATTAGCACAGTGGGACAATAATATCAGAGGTGTTAACTGGCAGGTATGTTCATAGATAATCGCTCACGCCTGTTGTACAATGCAGCAGAGAGAACAGAAATCAGGTTTAAAAGCTATCATGCACCAGCTCACTTTCCACCGAGGTTGGGTCCTATGGCCATAATGTATTAATGTGGATAGTACATGTTGTTCAATAGCTCTGTAAAGCCTTTTCGCATGGATTTTAACTCTTGCAGAGGCACAATATGATTTCTAGAGGTCAAGTTCAGTCCTTAGAATAAGGGACAGGGCTGGCAAAGTCACCACAACTTGAAGCATCAGGTTCACTGTGTGCAGTAGCAGTCAGTACACAGGGCAGCAGGTCTGGCTTGCGCCCCCCGGGCTTCCTAACATGCTAACATCCCCAGGCTGCACTGAAAGCACGGGTGTGCGCTGCCAGATCCAGGACCTTGTGTCCCAACAACAGAAATAAGGTGAGAAACAGTTTTGTAAGAAGTTCCTGGAGACATTTCCAGCATTGCAGGCTTTTAAAACCTTAACATCCAAAGGCTCCAGCAGGTCTACGAGGATCCACTTCAATCAATGGAGATGACCATGGTGATCTCGCTGCTCTTGGTAATCTCTCTCAAGGGCTGACCCATGCATTTTCCCTCTGGATGAATCACTTTTCAGACAGCCTGTCAAACACAAAGCCATCTTGTTGACACATACAAGTCTAGAATTTACCAATTTATAAAAATAACAAGAAATTAACAAGTCCAGTGATCAGCCACAGAAATAATCAACTACACCGATTGTGGCTTTTCCTCTGTCACCCATTTGTGGCTAAAATGTGACTACTCCAAGTAGTAAACACTGACCTGGTAGATGCTGCCATGGTCAGGCTCATTTTAAACTATTTTCCTTACAATAAAACCCTTTTCATTCTTTGTTCCTTTCTTAAAATGTTTTTTTTTCTTTAAACAGGAAGTAATCTACAATATTCTTTGAATGAATCAAAGGACATTGCTCCTATAACCTATGTATGCTCACCATGGAGTGAATAGAGTGCATCACCTAAGTGCCCTTTTGCTGCTTTTTTTTTCATTGTTGTTGCAGACCTGTGCAATGAACCAGCTCTTCAGATGGTGTAAAGGAAATTGTTGCCAAATTGGCAGGCACCTACACCAGCACCAGAACATAATCTGACTCCAGAGCTTTAAAGAAAATTGGGGAGTGGACAGGGTACACTACCCTGGATTTCTAAATGCCAGAATCGGACTGATTTGGTGCAGTAGGCTGCTGTCACCCGCTGTCAGCCAGCTCCTGCCCTGGCTGAGATTGGTATTGCTCTCCAGTGGAGCTCAACTGGACCTTTTGCTCTCTCCTTCACATTTTGGCGGAATGAGGAATGTTTTCAATCAGGGTGGGATGGGAAAAATTAAGAGCGTTTTAGGAATGGCATATCCTGAGTTTCCAGAAGCCGTCTAGGTCAGCCCAAAGTCTAGCCGGCCGGTGCACTCATCCCCAGTATTTACACTGACAGTGGAAACAAGCCTGTAACAGCTGCAAACAATTACGCCTCTGACCCTCTCATGGCAAAGCCCCGTAATGCAGGATACTTCCATTCACGCTGCACATTGCAGCAGCTAATGCTCACTTCCGTATGAAAACATCCACGCTAAACTTATTTCATTATGGCTAATTGGTACCCAATTGAATTCTTTTAAAAGGTGTGCTTTGCAATATCTGTCATCTGAAAGCTTCCCTTACCAGGAGGAAACATCTGTCTTCTCTGCAGTGGGTTGAATGTAAAGGTTTTCTGTTTCCACATTATGTATCCCAGAGAGCGTCAGAACAGAGTAAAACAAGGGTTCAACACCACAGTGTGCTCTGCTACTGCCCACAGCTGTGAGTACCGTCGCTGAGGACTCCCACCCATCTCCATGCTCTTCTCCCACCGCTCTCACCCTCCCAAAAGTGGCCCCTAAGCCCGTGTCCACCCTCACTATGTCCTCTGCCCAAACCACAACTCCAACTCACATCCCCCACACTGGGACCTCTGCCTCCTTCCTTATCCCCACCCTGACTCTGCTCCCACGAAACCTAACCTTATGTTCTCCAAATCAGGACTCCTCACTCGCTCTTGGCACAGCCTGGCTGGTCGCTGCCCAGACTTGCTCCTGCCCCCCGGGCCAGGAAGTTCACGCCTTGCCACTGCCCACAAGCAGAGCTGCAGGCAGCACCGATAGCTTCTTGCAACTATACTACTTTGAAGAAGCCTGCACGCTGCTACACATTGCATGATTTAGGCACCTCTGGAGTAAGACCCACTAAGAGCCAGGCCTGGCATCCACCTGTGATCTCTTTCTCCCTCCTCTACTACTCTAGCTGTGCAAAGCAAGGAAAGTATTGTCATGAATATCCTGAGCATGAGTGGATCATGGGCTGACACGGAAAGGATTGCTAGCACCTCAAAATAATCCTGGCACAGGGTGTGTATAGCAAGGTGTTTTAGGAACAGAAACATTAAGAGGAAAACAGAAACCAGCAACCCCACTAGCATGACAGAAGGTATCAAATGCCAAGTCTTTTCATATTTACAGACTCATGCAGTTTGTGGGCTTAACCAAATGCTTCAGTGAGAGAAAAAGAATAAATATGGAGTCATTAATTTATAACCCTTGAGACTAATGGGAAGAATGATTGGACCATGACAGTGAAGCCATGCTCTAGTCTCTTTAGCCTTATTTTAGGATCTTTCCCCCCTTCTCTTGCTTATGGACTTTTTAAGCAACATTTAGATCTAAACTGTCTCACACAGAGAAAGCCTGAAACACAAGCTGATGAAAATACATGGTGTTGAACAGTACAACAGCCCCAGACTTTGGCTGAGCAAGCAATTGGGCAGCCTACATTTTGCTGTGTTTCTTGATGGGCTGAGAATAGACACTCATACAAGTGTTATTCTTTGCCCTTCTTGATACGGACTTGAGTAATGAAAATAGAAACAGCACATAAAGCAACTCTGGCTATTCTGATGACTGAATTGAAAAGTTTTTCTCCAAGGGATTTGGTAATTGAGAAAGCAGATTAGAAAAAAGTGGCATAAAATATTACTGTAATCTCTCTGAGACTAGAAAATGTATTACATCGACTAATAAGCAACAGGAAGAGACTTTACATTTCCCTTTACGCTTACATTTCCAGTTATATAGTTACAGAAGAAATGATTAGGAGGTTGTTTTATTTCTGGACTCTCAATGGAGAAGACAGAAGAATGTGGAGAGTTTGAACATGAGGATAAAATACAGGCATTGCTCAGGAAAAGATGCCACCTTGCAAATGGCAGAAGGAGAGGCCAAGACCATGGCTCACTGCCCTCCACCACCTGATGGAAGCTCATTGTAAATTGTTATTCCCCTTCGAGGACATTGTTTGTGAGGTTACCAGCAGACGGGCACACTTGGTGAAAGAGCAATGAGCAAGAGAGCTGTGTAACACACAGGTCACACCTGCTGGAGTCACCCTTTGACCTTAGGTTTTCTGAACTGTGCCCCTGAGACTATGCAAGGACCTGGACCACTGCTTGATTATCCAGAAATACAAATCTCCTCTTAAAACAACATACATCTTACCAAAATATCACTGGAATGACAAGTAGTAAGTGCCCCAGCAAAGCAGTTCATTCTGGTACCAAAATAGCAAAATGCAAAACCACAAAAGCACTCATTTATCAGGGGAAAAATACTGTCATGAGCGCTTGGGAGTCTGAGTTGCCCCCAGTGCTTATTGGAGCTACAGCTGTTCCCAATGAATTATTCACCACCAACCTCCAGTGGAAATGGTGTGAAGCCCACAGTAGTGGCTAAGCAGTGTATGGTGTGTTGTAGACAAGGAGTGCTGGTCTAGCTCCTTCCAGCCCAGCTTGTGTGTTCAGTGTGAATTCCTTACATGCATTACATGGCAGGCTTTCCCTGAGCCCAGCAGGAGCAGGAGAAAGAGAAGAAAAAGCTAGCCTGTGATTAATTTTTAAAAGAAATTGTATTAATTTCATGCAATAGATTGAAAAGAATAAATGTTAGTGTGTCACATGTCTGTGAAGTGAAAGCTGGTTTCAGATTCAAACTAGACTGCCTGTTTGAATTAAAACACATACCTAGTTTCAGTATTAGTGAAAGTGAAGGATTTGTCACTTGGTAAATTATGCTGGTGTTTTACTATTGACATTGTGATTTTACATGCCAGTGCTGGACTGTTCAGGCCCTGCTGCTCATGAGGTTTGAGCTTTTGAATGTGTTAAGTGGGAGACTGCTGAGTCCTGATCATTTCCAGCCATTACTCGCCAAAATAAATGGTAGTCAGATCAATATTACTTGGCTTGACACTGTCATAAGCAAACTATGTTCGGGCTGTAGCTTGCTGTTCGGGCTTTGCATTAAGGATAGGAAAATGCAAACAGGTAGAAGAAAAGAGACCACGGCCTTTCAAGACAACATGAGCTGGGAGGCAAGACAGATGGGACTGTTGGTATCTTGGAGGATAGGTTTGGACTTAAAAACTTTTTTGAGCACTTGCAGAAATGGTCTGGGGGAAAAAAGTCAATAGGTAAAATTGAAAAATGCTTCTACCAGGCAGGAAGAATCAGCTTCACAACTACGGGAGGAAAAAAACTTGTCCAGGCAGCAGCTCTGCAGAGAACGACTGGACGTGCATGGGTCACAAGGGAAACCAGGAGTTAGTTGCGCCACAGTACTGCAGAAAGTCAAACGCAGCACTGATATGAACAGACTGAGCTAGAAGCCTACACTACTCATGAAGTCACCCATCCAGTGCACACAGCCCTGCTCCCAGGTCCTGCCTTCTCCATGCCTGTTTCCAAGGCCGGGCACTTCACCTGATGAAATATGGGAACGACTGGAAAGAATCCAGGAAACAAGAAGAATGATTAAAAAGCCAGAAAACAGTACCAACAGGGAAGAGAGGGAAGATGGGATTATTTCATCTAAAGAAATGAAGACCGGGGAACTCATGAAAGCAGTTTTTGGATATGTAAAGTCTGTGGCTTGGAGGAAAGGAAGAATCTACCTTCTAATGTCCATAATGTACAGAAGAGTGTAGGAAGTGATGAGTTAACTGCACAGCTGGGAAGACGCAGTTCAGACATGAGATAAAGCCTTTTAATGATAAAGGGAGAGAAGAACAGCTACAGCTTGCATCAGGAAGCTGTAAACTTTCCAGCATCCAGGAACACTTTGGGCAAGCACCCTTCAGAAATGAGAGGTAGTACTGATCCTGCCTTTTGCCGAGAGCTTTTTGAGGTCCCCCCAGCTCCACAACTACACAGAAATGATCTTTCCTGACCACTGGTGAGCCACACCACTCTGGACCGTAATAGTCACAGAAATTAGAGAATCAAGTGGAACACTGCAAACAACAGTTCCAGCACATGCTGGAAAGACTAAACTTTCTTTTAGTCTTATTAGGAAAATATTATATAGAACAAGGACATAATTTAAAACTAAGGAAGGGAAATAGTGCCTTTACTGGCAAAGGTGGCACTCACCTGCATGGTCAGCACACTACTTTTTACAGTGAGTTGTCATCTAAATCCATCCTAGATACCGTATTCTGGAGTTTCTTGTTTTTCTTTAATTTTCAATCACACCAGCTTATCTCCTGCGAGAACCTGGTAATCATGGAGTGACACGCAGTAGCTCGAAATGCAGAGCATGACTTGTCCAGCCCCGAGACAGACAAGCTGTGTTTGCCTCAGAGATACCCACTCCCTCCCTGTTAATGTGGACAATTAACAGAGACTGGATATCTATGGCTAACGTAGAGAGAAACTTTAAAAGGTATCCTCTGCCAAGAGATTAACCATCCTTCTATGAATATTTTCTAGGCATAATGAAAATATGCACATATTACTTTTAAAAAGTTGCCGCACCACAGAGCTATACATGTAAATAAAATGCCACTTGCCTTACATTGACATAAGGACATAGTACAAAGGTACCCATGAACCCACAAAAAGTGCAAGGGGTTATCTGCTGCTGTTAGAGAAGGAACAAGAGACTCAGTTTTAGAACAATGTTTCACTGGCACGCAAGTCATTTGGGACCTTTGTGGATCTTGGCCTTAAAATATTAAGCCACCCTTTCACTTTTGGTAGGATACATACACTAGGAGCAGAACACAGCTGAGACTCAACACCAGCACTAGCCCCAGGAGATACCATTCAGCTCGCAGAACTGCCTTCTCCCTGCATACCTGCCCAGCATGTGCAAGAGTCTCAGGCATTCCCACCACAGACTTTTGCAGCAGCACAAGGTTACCTGTTTGGTTTTGATCCAAAGGTGTTTACATTTTTCCCACAGAGCCCACTTTGATGTCTTTTAAATATACCCTGAGCTTGTACTTGCCAAGAGAATAAATACAACCTTGTTTTCATTCATATTTTAGTTGTGAAGCATTTAGTTCAGAATCATTTGCATAATGATTTAGCAAGAGGTAAATGTAGGTAATAAGAAAAACACTGAACATGCTAAATGTGCATATTATTGTCTTGCACAGAGCCATTTACCTTAGTAAACTTCTGTTATGTTGAAAGAAGCAGAGCTGAATCACAATCTCTTACAGCGTTATCTTCTACACACTCATCACTTTATGTCCTCTAAGCACTTCATTTTCCTACAGTATGAGCTCAGAGAAAATTAGAAATGACTGAATTACTATTCTGCCATTGACTGGCGTACATCAAGTGCACTGGCGTACATCCACTGCTGTGCATCAAGTTTACTGACCGTCTCTCCCTATATGTTACACCACCGCCTCTCATCACATCAGCAACCTGCTACACACTCTACAGACTCTAGAGTATCCAACATGTAGGAAAAAATGATTTAGATAGTGCCACAAAACAGAGCTACCCATGGCACTTTGACCACTTTGTGTCACTAGAGTTTTTTAAAAAACCCCACGTCATCTCTAGTGTATCACCAACACAATAACACGTAGCCAGTGTTACAATGGGCAGATCTAGTCCACTGGGTTCATTAATTCCATTTTGCCATTTAGAAATGGTTCCATCTACAGTGCACGTAGACTTAGCTTTAAGCCCTTTTTTTTTTTTGAAAACACAAATGCCTTGTATTTGAAAAGTGAAAAATAAGTAACATAACGAAGCTGTGTTAATATTAGATGGAGTTGTGCATCAGCGGTTCACATTGAATGGATATCGGCATTATGTTCGCTGGTGCTAGGATACCATGGTGATGGGCCCTGAAGAATTACCAAAAATAGATTAAATGCATGTGGCAAGTGATAATAAGCACAAAATGTTTTCCATACAGTAAAAATGCCACAGGAAAGCAGAATAACACGTTCTATAAATCAGCTCAACAGATCAACGGCTTCCAGGCAGAATACTCAGGGATCTGAATGCGTAGTCAGAGCTGAACTCCTAAGCCCAAAATTGCCAAGAAACCAAATTTGGCAATAGTGTCTGCACCTAAAGAAATTCAGACCTAGGAGACTGGCACAGGATCTGCTGTTGCTAGCAAAAATGTATGAAAGGAGCTGAGAGGTTTGATTTAAAGTAAGAGACATTAATCACTCGGTAACACCTACCACAGTAACTGCATCTTTCCAAGCTGCTGGAGTCTCATCCCTTTTTGTATTGAGTCAATCAAAATATTAAAAATGTCATTCTTCGAAGCTGTGCTGAGCCAGGCTGCTTGTTCGCTGCTGTATAAAACAAATCACTCAAAAGAGTTTCACTGAAGCTGCCCACTGATTCAGCAGGGTGCTCGTACACGGGATTAAAGACACGTGCAAGCACCAGCAGCTCTCGTGCGGGAATGACAGGAGACGGCGCACCCCACTTTCTCATTAACAGCCACTATGCTGCATTACCACAAAGCGCGTGACATCAAAGGGACATGAAACGGCTGAAACAGCACCACTACTTGCTCACAACTGTCAGCAGCACTTTGCTCAAACCACCCCTTAATGAAGAAACATGCACAGCAAAACCATTTGTTTATAAAAACAACAGCTACCTAAAGCCACACTGAAAATTCATTAACTGGGATGATTTACCACTACCGAGGTGACTCGCTGTACGTAGTCACGTATATAAATATTTAGGTTGCTGCTCCAGATGTTAAGCCACCATCAACCCAAAGTGACTAGAGTTTCTGAAGCAAAATTTCTTATGCTTCACAGCTGCAAGAGCTCCCACTGGAGGGTGGGTCACCAGAAACAGGTACCAGAAAGCCACCAGGAAGGGATATCCCATCGCATAGCAACACACCAGAGGCATTCAGAGGAAAGCACGTGGAGCTGCCTGACAAATGCTGGAGGAAAAGATGCCAAATGCGGCCATTTAGGGAGGACATGTGCCCCAGATTTCCATGGGTTTGGAACACTGGTGTTACTTGGGTCAATACAAAACACTCGGTGCCTGTCAGCCAGAGCAGCTCTTCTGAGGGAGACAACAGCAGCAGAGTTCTCCCAAGGCCGGGAGGATTTTTTAACGTGCAGGAGTGACAGAGAGATCTAATTGCAAAGTCTGTTACTAGGTGACACACCAAGTCCTGACAAACTGCACTGGGTGGTATTTTGATATATTGGTCTATGCAGCAAACTCTGCATGAAAAATCCACCTTCCACCATCTCCATCCTCTGCTTCCTCGGACAGCTGAGAAACAGGGCCTCCAGAGCACATACACAGAGAGAAATCTTCTGAAGACCAACAGGTTAAGGACTCAAAACCTCCTGGCCCTGTCAGTCTTTTCTGTAGGAAATGGAGAAAAAACCTGAAAACTGCAAAGGCGTTTCCTCTGGAATTACTTTCCCCTCCTGCTAGCAAACGGGACAATAGACTGAAGGATGTGCAGCAAAAACGAGACCTGAACACTTGCCCAAAAGCCAGGGAAATAATTTGGGAAATTAATTTGCCCCAGTAAAAAGCTGGTTCACAGCACTTCATATATCTTTTTGGAGCATGGATACACTCAGAGAACAAGCATCTCCATTCTCCATGCAAGACAGTCCTTTGCTTAAGCACTTCAGCTCTCAGCCAGAAAAAACAGGTTTTATTTGTTTTTTAAGCAGTTTAAACCCAAAAGCTCATTGGGATAATGGGGCAAAGCTTCTGCATGGTTTATGGATCCCATCTGGTCCTGAAGACACAGCGTCTTTCTCACTAGCCCTCACATCTCAGTGCAACCAGGTAAGAGGAAGAATATCAGCGAATCAGAAGAATTCCGAGATCCTGTGGCCACCAGAGAGCTGCTGGGCTTGCTCTGGCTTCAGTAATGCTCAGAGGACCCCTACAACAGCAAAGGCGCACTGTGATATTGGACAGTCTTACTGGGGAATAAGTCCGGTCTGGGTATCTGTGAACTTGGGTCACACTACAGAAATTCTCAGGTGACTTCTTAAACCAACTTTACAGTCCCTTACTGGCATAGGAACAGCAGGATGAACGCAGGATCTATAGCAACAAGACAACTGTAGCAGAAATACATATGCTGTATTAAAGATAAGAAATGAGCAACGGAGAAGATTTGAGTTTACTGTTCACCTCCATCCTAGCTATAATAAAAAGCACAGTATAAAGTACAAAATATTGTCAATTATTACAATACTTCACATTTTAACCTTAAAGCGTGCTGACAAAACAAACCAAATCCCAGGTGCTTGCTGAGCTTCCCCTCAAAGAGCAAGGCAGGAGCTTGCCACTGTGCCTCAGGTAATGGCTCCCAGCCCTGCATTGTGCCCCTGGCAAGGGCTGGCAGACAGCTGTCCTACACAGAGCAAAACCCTCCACACCTTGTCTTTAAAAGCTATGTGTTGACTGACAGCTTCCACAAATACTGAAATACATCATAATACCAGCAAACAAGACAGGACTGTACCCAGGTCAGGGCTCCTAGCTGTATCACTTGCCGTTCAGGACCTCTTTTCTTTCCTCACCCCTGCTGACCCAGCGGTGCCACACTCAGCTCAGACAGAGATGCTGTAGCAGGACACGTTACCGCAGTACTGTTCTCTGGTGTAAGAGGAGGACTTTGTATCATGGCAGATGTAGTACCCACTCATAAGTCTTCTTTTGTGCCTGTGAGTTACCTTTATGTGCTGCCATGCTAATGGTCTGCTCACAGGATCAATGTTTTTGGAGCACTGCGAGTACAGTATCAAGTGCAAGTGCCCAACGCATCGTGAGAATCATCCTCAGAACAGCTTACGGGGCCACGCCTGGCAGCTGTGACTCCAGATGACCAGAAGGCATGGAAAAATGTCGGACAGACGGTAACCGCAGCACAGAGCTACAGAAATGCACAGACACCTTTACAATAAGATCCGAAGGGGATGTCTGACTTTTGCTTTGAAATTCCCCAGCGCTTGGGCCTAATATGCTCAAGATAGTGTTTGACAAAGCAAAGGCCTGTTACTTCTGTTATCACAAAATGCTGCTCTGAGATGATAGGACTTGGTTTCACTTTCTTATAATCTTCAGGAGCATAAAAGATTTCACATGCAAATTCTGGTATTCGACATTAAAATTAAATTTGGAGACAGTAACAGGAGGAAAAGATTTTCTGAAATTAGCATGAATAATACTCCCAACCGCATGCTACTTAAAAAATTAGCAAACCCAAAATTTCAGGCTAGGTAGAAGAGTGGTTTGCAGTAGAGAATTTAGATCACTGGTTATTGTTATTATTCAGCCAGACCTGATCTGCTCACTTTCAGTATCTGATGTCTCCTGAGAGCTCTTTAGGACTCTCCCTTGACTGGTCTATCTTTACATGAATTTGAGAGGCTTCAGGGTGTTGATAAATTGTTTCCTTATTAGAAGTAAAGGCCTCCGCTGACAGGACTTTGTTCTGAGGAAGTAACTGGGGAAAAGGAGCCGTCAAGCAAAGGATTTGCAAGGGAAATCCCACTACCTACTTCTCAGCAGCGGCCTCTCTTTGCTGTCCAGAGCAACTTAACCGAGACCTAAAATTTCAGGTGGTTTCTATTCCTTCTAGCACACCAGATCCCTCAACGCTTAGGGATCCAAAAGGAGCCTTCTCAGGCAGAGCTACTGTATGTACAAGCAGGAGGCAAACGTCATCCTTTGGGCATTACTATGAATTTTACGTCGGTCCCGATCCTTCTCCTGCTGGAAGGAGCATGTACTTTGCACCCAGGCAAGCAGGAGCAGGCTCACGCCGTAAGCCGGGAACGGCAAGCGTTACTCCGGAGGACTGCACCGCCGCCGGGTTAACGAGGCTGCCAGGGTTAAGCAGGGAGCTGCCGCCGCCCCCGCCGGCTGCGGTCCGGCCCCGCATCCCGCCCCGGGGCGGCGGGGCCGGCGGCGCGGAGCCGAGAGAGGGCGCTGGCGCCTCAGCCAGCGGCGGAGCGCGGGGCTCCCCCGGGCGGGCGGCCGAGCGGCTCCGCCTGCCCCGGGCCCCGCGCTACCCGCTCACCCGGACCCCCGGGGAGAAACCACCGACGGCAACCGCGGAGGGCTAAAGAGCGGCCACACGCCCGGAGCATCTCGCCTGCTCCCGCTCTGAAAGACGCCCGAGGTCAGGTGTGTTCACAGCTCCTGGGTTTTAGGCAGAGAGTGAGACTCTTGTGGAAATAGCTAGTGATGGGAAAGTGGAAGTCGGAGAAGTGGCTTTGCTTTTTTAAAAAATAATTACATACACAGACGTCTTTCAGGGCTTTGAAGGGCTAAATTCTCATAGGAAATTGCACATACTGTAAAAAAAAAATTAAGTAAACATCCAAGATGTATAGGAAAAGACAACAAAAAAGCAATTTTCAAAGCGCAGTAGTTCGCCATTTGTTTACATCTAGTCTGGAGACACTGAAAACAGCTTCAAAATTTTTTTTTCTTTTCCCTAATGTGCTCTCCTGCAACTGGAAAGCTGTCGGCCAGCTCTGCCTGCCCAAAGACTCTTCCCTTCAGCCAAAAGGATTCAGAGAAGGCAGCTACACTGGCAGTGCACCTCACCTCCTGCCACCATGGGTCAGGGACATTGGGTCCAAAACAGCACTCCTATTGACATGGACATCCATACAGAGACAAGGAAGACTCCACAAAAGTAGAGATTTCCAAGCCATGTTGCAGAGTTTATGAAAGATTCACCTTTTCTATTGGGTTGGTTTCTTCAGTTTTACATGAAGCAAATTCAACTAGTTTTTACTTCGTATAGTCCTGAACAACATTCCTCCTCTCTCGCCCAAACAATTACTCTAGAGTTGCCTTGAGTATAGCTAAAAACCTGATTTTATAGGTCCTGCAAGCTTAAGAGAAGTCTGGTCCCCATATGCTAACATTACTACTTCTTAATATTTCATATGAAAAGCATTGTTTATTCCACTCTATTGTCTATTTTGCAATTAGGGGTTCTCCTGAATGTAGGTCACAGAGGCAACACTATATCTCATATTAGCAAATATTGCATAGCTGAACCAAGGGCTGGTTTCAGTAGCCTGTAATAGTTCTTTCTAAATTTTTCCAAAAAACATCTTTAGACCACAGCCTAAACAAAATGTTGTGATGGCTTCCAAGTAATTTTGGCTTGAAATATATTGATGATGTGGTTTCCAGAGCAGGGTCAGGTTTATAACTCAGTTTCAAAAATCGAGGTTAATTAAGGCTTCTGTCCCCAACACAGAAGCTGCAGGACCAAAAGTATTGAATGGTGTTGAATATTCCCTGAGGCGAGCCTGGGTGCCCGAGTCTCACTCGTCTTCTGACTCTCCAGCCCAAGACATATTCCTAGGCTGATTCCAGATTAGGGATTGAGCTAGAGCTTTGTCGAGGAGAACCAGGACCGTTACCAAATTTTATATGTCCCATCGGAAAAGCAGAGGACTGGTGTCAGTAGACTTTCCCTCAAATTTTTGGCCTGAAATACATTTCTACTTCGTTGCCTACATTAGCATGAGGGTTCCCAGAAACAGAGGCTGCAAGAGTCACGATCAACTTGACAGTTATCAGTAGATTGAACATCCCGTGCTTCATTTTGGCCTCAGCTGTACTCTTCATCTACCAGGGTAAGACTCGGGTTCCCCATAGTGGGT
Organism: Aptenodytes patagonicus; assembly: GCF_965638725.1. Classification (NCBI taxonomy): domain Eukaryota; kingdom Metazoa; phylum Chordata; class Aves; order Sphenisciformes; family Spheniscidae; genus Aptenodytes; species Aptenodytes patagonicus. Next base: position 35,474,308 of record NC_134953.1, read on the forward strand.
TACAGACAAGCTGCACATCTGAAATTGTTCGTAAGCTTCACATGCCCTGAAGAGGTAACCTCGGAGAAACAACAGCCTACTCCACCACGTACCAGTGGCTTCTACTGAGTACAGATACTTTCCCAGCCTGTGGGCCTGCTGTGGTTAGATAGAAGTTGAAAGGATCATACGAAGCTGAAGATGGCCTTCAGTAGACTAAAATACTTTCCACTTAATTTTGGCCTGAAATGGATTCCTATTGTTGTCAGTCTCCCAGATTCACACCTCCTGAATACATGCAGCAGAGCCATGATTATTACTGCAAGACCTCAGAAGCAAGCTAAATTTTCCAGTAAAGATGGGCTCCTAATCCACAGCCTACACAAGGGTGAAGTTCAGCAGAAAAGAAAGTACAGAACTCAAATTATGAAATAATTTTGCCAGCCTATAAGATTGGCTCACGGCCATCACTTGTAAATTCAAAGGACTTCTTAACTGTGGTCTGAAGCAAGTTCCCAGGGTGCTGTTCAGAGGTGTGGGACTAGGGGTCTCCAGAAGAGAAGCTCCAGAGCCAGGATTACTACACCATATTGGAAAATCTGGGAGAGTTAAATCGATATTGGTACGTGGAGACTCTGAAGTCTTTCTTAACTTTGGCGAGAAGGGCCTTTTGCTCTGTTGTCCAGACTGAAAGGCTAAGTAGGGTCAGAAGGCATAGTCAGGACTACAAGTAGGTTTTTACACTTTCTGTAGGGAGAGTGGAGGGCTGCCCCTCTGGATGTAATGAAACACCCTCCCCGTTCCTAGTTGGCCTAACCCTGAGCCAGTGCTTCATGCTGGCTCAGCCATCTCTAGGCTGGAGGGTGCAGAAGCAGAAGGGTTTCACTCTAGGCTCCTGGGAAGATCTCAGGGCTGGGTGACAATTGACAGGAATAAACATCAATTGCGGCTTCTTAGCTTTGGGGCAGGGGGACCTTGTGACAGCAAGGCCACAGGGCAGAATTAAGACCATTTCCACACAAGTGGGGCTTGCCATTGTCTTACTCCATTATCACTCATTATCCCAGCTATGGAGGACCTAAAGATGAAGCAGTGCCTTCAAGGCCAGGTTGCCCCCAATCTTACAGCCAACTTTTACTCCAACCTTAACCATAGACTATATCCAACCCAGACTATACAAAACTCAGTCAATCTCTGCTGGTAGCAGAGTTTATTATAGCAGTGCAGGCTCAGCAAGATAACTGCAGAGGAAGGGAGGATGTAAAGAGGTTTGATCTGGAAAGTAGAAAAGTACCAATAAGGGGAAAAAGCCAGGGAGGGAATGAGATCAGTATTTCCCAGGCATTATCAGCAGGCCTAGACACCACCAGTAGGAACGAAAAGAAGAGTAAGATTTGGTCCAGGACACGTGTGAAAAGGAAGCCTGATGGATAAGAGGACTGAAAGGAACAGAAAAAGCAGGAGCAGGTTGAGCTGTTTTTTAAAAAAAAAAAAAAAAACCACAAAAAAAAGGGGGGGGGCCAAGAGGAAGGGCAAGAACCAGGACTATATCTGTCACTTGTCTCTCCCCGCCCACTCTGAGAAGCTTCAAAAGAGATCTGGAAAGAGAGAGGAAAAAAACGACTGTCAGATATTACTGTTCCAGCCACTGAGTCATGGCAGGAAACTACTGATTCTGTAAACTAGTACTGTAAGCTCAGAGACTATTTGAGTTTTACCAAGGCTCGCTGCAAAAGGAACAAATATTCAGTGGTGAGGATTTGTCCCTTTCGTGATTCTTGGTGTTACCGTAAAACCGTTTCACCAAGCATGTTCAAAAGAAGCTGCCTTTATTTTAACATTTCACGTGAGTGCAGACGGTTCTTCTCTTCCTCTCTTCCTGCCTCTTTGTTTTTATTGCAACAGATGCTTATTAAGAGAAGGACATGGAGAAAGAGTAGAAAAAGCCTCCAGTCTTTGGGGTGCTACTGGGTGCTTGGGCTACTCCAACTCTTTGCTACTCCAACTAATTGCTGTGCCACAGAAAAATAATTTTATTACGATCATCTTATCCTTCCATCAAATTAGTCACTGACAGTTGTCACCATCTATGTGGCCTTTTCAGACAGTTGTCACCATCAGTCTCCTCAGTGCAGTACACGTGCAATAGGTGGAATTACTTCCACCAGGATGGCACAGCCATCCGAAAGGCCACAGGATGGCACAGGAACACAGCAAAGAAAAAAAAGCAGGAATTTGCTGTTGTGGGGAGGGCTCAGCAGCCTCCTCCCAGCCCCCTAAGAGAGCACCCTTACACTCCCTGCACTGCCCAGACCCAGCAGTCCAGACAGAAAGGCTCAGCCATGTTTTGGGGTTTTTTATTCCCCAGCAAGAGCTGACCAGTTAGAGCACCACAGGATTCCCAGCTACCAACCCAGAGGCACGTGCTGGCCATCCAGGCTAATTACATTTTTAATGGACAAGCCCTTTTGGAAAGGTCAGATGCCATCTAGTCCCAAAGCGTGGAAGAAAGGGAAACAGCAGACACTGGGGATTCAGAGATAACGGGGGAAGGAGCAATACAGCATGGGACTTAGATTCTTGGGGAACTGTTAGCTGTGTCCAACTCTTTGTTAATTAAAGTTTTTAATGACCCACTTCAGTTTTGCTCCTGTTGCCTAGGCATACCCACTATGGCTTTGCAGCCACCCATCACAGTGGACACTGCTAGGAGGCTCTTGTCCCACTTCAGGGGTTAAGGCGCAATGGGATGATTGCACACATCTGCTACAGTAACTCACTATACAACCCACTAAGCAACTTTCCAACTCGGTCATCTTAAGCTAATTGTTTCCATAAGTCCCGAGGGTCTGTATCCAGCTCCTCTGAGTCACAGCACCAAGCCTGAACCAGTCTTGGTTGAGTACAGTTCAGCAGAAGGACATGTTCTCAAGAATAGCCCAGTGCTAGGCCCGCCAAATCAAGGAAGTCGGTCATACCGGGAAAGACACTGGTGGCCCTCGCAACCTGTCCCCCTCATCCTCCACCAAGAAAACAAAGCAAAACAGAACTTGCCACATCGGGCTGAAGGCATTTAATCCAGTGATGCATAGAACAAGGTGATGCAGGAAAGTTGTAGGGCAACATCCTGCACAATCCTGTAATAAACTGCGAAGTCAAGGCTGGAGGCAATACACTTCATGGCAAGCTATGGGCAAGCACAAACACAGGCACCTGCTGTTGATGGAAGCACTGAAAAGCCTCAGGTGTGGAATTCCTCCACCTTTTCCTGACAGTAGGTTTAAAGGCTGCTTAATAGCTTTGCTGTTTTAACAAATAAAATAATTTGTGACATTACAGAAACTAGCCAGATGCTGTATGCAGTGCATCACCGTAACATATAGCATGGCTGAACTTCAGAACATTCCTGTCAGAGATCACTGGCCAAAGAAAATTCTATTCCTTTCTTGTTTGGGTTTACAGGTATTGATGAATTTGATGACATAATGATGATTTCCAGCAGGGGAGCAATATTTGTCTCAGTTTCCACACCAAAAGCAGCCATGGAAAAGGGCAAAGAATATAATGACTCAGTATCAGAGGGTGGAGACTAATTAGCAGCAGATCAGGAGCAAGCAGTGGTCTCTGGAAGAAGGTGCTTTCATGAGCAGAGCACTATCTTAGTCATCGCCTGTCTTGATCAACTGCAGAGGTTTCCATGAAACAAATGCTAAGGCTGCCTCACTGTCACAAACTGAAAAAAAAAACCCAACCCAACCCACTTTGGTGGGTTTTCTTCTTTGTTTTAAAAGAAGTGCCTCTGTTTGGGACCTTCCCTATTCCTTTCTTCCAGCATCCAGTTTATCCTGGCAGGGAGGAAGCCCCCCATAGTAACCAAAATCTCACCGTACAGCAGGAGTGCTATCAGTCAGTGCCTCCATCAGCGCTCTCAGTTCAGTGGGGACATATAACAAAAATATTAAGAATATGAAGACAGCACCATCCTTTCACTCAATGCAAATGAGCTACAGGGTCATTTCAGCAATTGCTTCTTTCAAGACATGCTAGTCCCCTCAGTGATTTCAGGCAACCAGTGAACTGATAGCACCTACCTTCTCACTGGGTCAAAAACACCATAAAAACATTTTATCTAATTAGTTATCACATTACTCCATCAGCAAGGTGAATTTTATTCCTGCTGTAACAAACCTGTCATTGCTCTGGGTTTATCAGAAAAGTACACTGACTACACCGAAAGATAATTCTTGTCTTATAAAAGATTTAGCTGATTTTTCTAGGAATATATTGGGAAACGCTGGCAAAACGAAGATTTGAATCTGGGTCTCCTAGTCCTCCTGCCTGTTCTTAATGGGACTCACTGGAGTGCCTCCTAGTAAAATTTTTTTTCTTCTGAAAAATCTATTGCTTGCTTAAGGAAGCTTAAATGCTCAAAAGCCCAAGAATTGATTTGTTTATTTTTAACTAAAATAGCAAGTGCATTTTTCAGGAGCTGATGTATGCCCATTCATATTGAGAGAGACTTCAGCAATTAGCATTTATCTTTAGTTTTGCAAGGCTGATGGAAAGCACTGACTTTATGAATTTTAAAGTCTCCATTCCTCAGGATAAAACCAAAGGTGGGGAGTGGAGCAGGGCTCCTCCTGCCATACTCTGCTCTCGGCTCGGCTGAGACAGCAGGAGGGTCAGTCAGGATACCCTCTGAACCAAAAGAAACTGGGCTGCAGTTTCTCCCCACCAGCGCAGGTGCCTCTGTGCAGCTCCCCGATTTCACAGGGGCTGGGAGGCACTCCTTCCTGAGATAACAGCCACTGCCTGAGCACTGCTGCTTTAAAAAAATAAAATGAACATGGGCAAATGCATGCCCTGTAAAATATTTTGAAAGGTTTTAACAATCACCTTGTTATTTGGTGACCAGGAGTTTGACAAGCAAAGGCACTAGACACCACCCACTCACCCCAGCTGAGGTCTGAACCATGCCACCAACATGACACAGTGATGAGGCCCTCCAGCTCTCTCTTGCCTTGTTGGCGTGTCATTACAGCATTTCCTTAAGGCAGCAGGAACTCCAGCATCCCATAAATCCTCCTCTCCTAGGCAACAAGCTGGTTGGCTCTCTATTTCCTACATTTCTTTGTTACTTTATTTCATTCTTAACTGCATAACTGGTAATTCCATCCACCAGGTTTTCTACTTTTGCAGCTTATGATTTTTTGAAGCAGCCAAAGGGATTTGGGAACTTAAATCTCCTGGTAGCAGTGGTTGGGCAGGCTTTTGCCAAAATCAGCTAGGCTAGGAAACACGTGGAAAGCACTCTGACACAGTGGAGCCTGGGTGACCCCCGTGAGTGCTCAGACAAGCTGAGGTGTGCAGCAATCTGTGGCGTGATGGAAATAGTGATGAGTAGGGACAGATCCCTTAATTTGCCTTGAAAATACCATCCACGGTCAGTTAAACTTGTTTCCTGGGCAGCCTGGCCATTCATGGGAGCAGGCCCTCAATTTTATACCCCTCCGCAGCCTGGAAGGACATGTCAGCAACAGCACCTGTGAGCAGCAGCCCCGTACGTAGGACATGCCCCACCGAGGCAGCCCCTGTGCCTCTCCTCAGAGGGCATGGCTGGTGAGAAGCACCCAAGAGCTGCCCACACTGTGTCGTCAGACCCATGTCCTTCAGAGAGGCCTGCCAGAATTTCACACCATGTCCAATGCTGTGCAGTGACCGCATGAATGTTGTCCCCACTGGTGGCCTCAGCCTCTTGTCTGGGGCATGAAATCTGCCAGCTAACTCCCAAACATCATCTCAGATAGAGAAGGACACATCCCCACAATCTCAAAGCTCATTCCACTCTTGTGACAGCTGCAGGAATTACTATGGAGAAAACCAGTACAGTACTGAGAAAGTACCACAATAAATGTGAGAAACACTTTCTCTCCCTACAGTTCATCATCAGAAACAAGGAGAGACCTAAAAGACCAAACAGCTTTCTTGGGTCTCGCAGCGACCTCCCACAGCCCACCACTGCTAGCCGAGCTGCAACCCACACACCTCTGAACTACTCACTGATCTTCGGCATGATAGCTCTATGAGCCTCAAACCAATGGATATGGTTGACTTACATATATAAATTTCAATTACATATAAAAAGCCAAATTCATTACACCTTAAAGCATGGCAGTTTTAACTTAAAGTTTTCAGGGTTTTCCCTATCTTTTGCTGGCAAGACCACTGTATTTTCTCATACATGTGAAGAAATCTTCCCAAGCAGTATCAGAGGGAAAAAGTATGTACATTTCTCTCTGTAGACTGCCCAACTTGCCAAGCTTGCAGTGAGTGATGCAGTAGCTAGGGAGCAGCTCAGAGGATTGAGCCTGTGCCTGCTCAGTGGGGCACGAGGATCTCCTCGCAAGGTGTCAGCAGACGGCTGCGTGCTGAAGGTATCTCCCTAGTGACACCCATGGAAAACAGCTGGCAGAAACCTAGGATGAGAATCAGTTGCCTGCACAATTTGTCCAACACAATTTAACCACCTCTGGGCATCTGCAACACCTGCATAGGGCTGAGACTGTGGCACGGGACATTTGGGAGGCCACTGCTCCTCTGCAGCAATAGCTGGAGTTCAGGCACCACATGCGTGGGCACCTCAAATGGCACTAGTCCTCTACATTTCCACACCTGAATGATTCCTCTGCAAACCAAACTAAAAGCAACTGGAAAAGCTGGTAACCACAAGAAATCAAGTTATAGCTCTCCTGTCTGCACTGTTACAATTAGAGCTTAGGGTCTGACATGTGAATATCACAATCTGATAACAATTACCAGGAAAATACCAACCTAAAGGGCAGTGACACACCCTCCCTGCTCTGTTTACAAATGTCACGGTCATATGAGATACTAGTCAAACACATCAGCAGACTAAAAATAAACCACAATAGGATATGTTGATAAAGATTTATTTCAAAACAGTATAGCCTTTTACATGACTAATGTTAATGTGATTTCAGACTAAGAAGAAAACAACCAATGTTGATTGCATGCTAACTGTGTTCAGAGGAGTGAAACAGGTAACTACCACCAACCCTGGCATTTTATTCTCCTATTAGAAAATGTTACTAGGTATATCAAACATTCAATACCATTATTGTTTTTAATATACTAGTGAGTGCTAGCTCAGGACACAACTATAAGGCCCACAGGTATCATTTTGGAAGAGGAGCAGCCATTTGCAAGCAACAGGGTTCATCCTTTCAGGACTGCGTGGGCTGGTTTCATGCACCAGCCAACAGACCCCGTATCACAGAGAGGTTAGAAAATGTCTGCCCAGACCTTTAAGAGGATTTTATTCCCAGTTAGGTCACCATCAAACCATTTTCACAATAGCATCTGCCACTGAACCACTGCTAATTAGTCAGTCCCCACTTCAGCGAGGGAGGAAGACGTGACAGCAAAGATGGAATTCTTTTTAAAAATGGCCCAAAAAGCCCCGATAAGGATTGCAGCACTTTGTGGCCTACACCATGCTTGTCACAGGGCAGGGAGAGGGAATCTGCATATCACAGCATGTTGTAATCACTGCGGAAACATCTTTCTCTTCTTGCTTCCTCTCCACCCTTGTTCAGAGAGTTAAGGTAAGATGGCAGAGCAGCTGCAGCTTTTAGGACATCCCATCTGGGGACCCAGGACAGCAGTGGTAATACTCCTTCAGTGTGCTCTACAGCCTCAGTTGCTCTTTGGTTGCTTTAATGTTTTCTCTATAAGTATCACTTCTCTAACTGTCGTGAGTAGCATAAAGAAAATTCATGGAAGATTTTGAACAGTTTGGATGGTATTGTAATAGGGGCCATACAACAGACAATGCGGTCAAGGATCTACTGAAGCAAATGGTTCTGCGCTGGGTGACAGAAGAATTGGGAGAAGTGACTTGACTTGGGGAGAGGGATTCACAGCTCTGTGAAAGTCTATGAAACAACTATTCTAACAAATAAAGCAAGTTTTCCATTCTGCACACCACAACCTCCAAGTGGAAAAGCAGGGCTCTTCCAGGGATGAGTTTAACAGGCTGAAAGGTCCATAGGGAGAAACACAGGAGCCCCAGGAGCGCTGGAGTCTGCATTTGGCTCTCTGATCCCACAGAGATGTCTGGACAGATAGAGCCTGATTATCTAAGCACATGAGCAGCTTTATTGGAATTGTTTGTCCATCATTCTCCCAAGAATATGGAGAGGGAAAAGAAGATTGCATGGTTGGGTATTCCTGCAGTTCCTTGGTGAGGACAGAAGTATATGGTCTGGGAGGCTTGGAGAGAGTTCTTTGAAAAGGGAAAGCAGTGTGTTTCAAATGAAACACCCACCTTCTTCTCTAGGATGATATACTGGCAATGCCAGAGTGCAATGGGCTGCTCCGCTGGTTCCCTGAAGACAGAAAAGCCTGAGTATAAATGGCAGATGCTCTGTCTCCTCTCTTCTACCTCCTTCCAAACAGAGCAGGCACCACAATGCTGAAGGGGACTGCTGCTTGCAGCAATAAACCCACGCCTTATGGTAGCCTCGTCTATCTGAAGATCTATAGCGTATTACTTAGGCTACATGCCCACTACAGCATCTGCCCGCTCCTTATACTACAAGGGCCTCCTAGAAACACTGAGCATACCGGTCCAAAAGTGATTTTCATTCTGTCTCAGATTGCAGTGACACCAGCACCGTGTCCACCCTCCTAAATGCATTCAGCTCAGCAGTTTACCAAACACACTTGGGGTCTGAAGGACCAACAGGGAAACAGGTTATCAATGCGGACAGCCTGGTTTTAGCAGTCAAAGATAAAATGAGGGTCATAGAAAGAAACTGAAACATTTCAATGCACATACTTATTCTACTGTTTTGTCACACATCTAAGTTGCATTAATCTGCAAATTATCTCTACAGTTGGCCACTTTCATGAAATAAACGTATTTCTGGTGAAAAATAATATATACAGCCCAACACCATGTGCATCATTCATGCATAGCAGGAAAGCATTCAGTGCAGTGGAAAAGGGTCATGTTATGAATGCTGCAGAACCCATAAACAGATAAAAGTTACATTCAGCTCCTAAATATTACAGGTCTGTCAGTCTGACCTTGGTGCCAGGGAAGGTTATGGAGCAGATCATCTTGAGTGCCATCACACGGCACGTACAGGACAACCAGGTGATCAGGCCCAGTCACCATGGATTTATGAAAGGCAGGTCCTGCTTGACTAACCTGATCTCCTCCTATGACAAGGTGACCCGCTTAGTGGATGAGGGAAAGGCTGTGGATGTGGTCTACCTAGACTTTAGTAAAGCCTTTGACACCATTTCCCACAGCATTCTCCCACACCATTCTCATGGCTTGGACGGGCATGCTCTTTGCTGGGTAAAAAACGGGCTAGATGGCCGGGCCCAAAGAGTTGTGGTGAATGGAGTTCAATCCAGTTGGCAGCCAGTCACAAGTGGTGTTCCCCAGGGCTCACTGTTGGGGCCAGTTCTGTTTAATATCTTTATCAATGATCTGGATGAGGGGATCGAGCACACCCTCAGTAAGTTTGCAGATGATACCAAGTTGGGCAGGAGTGTTGATCTGCTCGAGGGTAGGAAGGCTCTGCAGAGGGACCTGGACAGGCTGGATCAATGGGCCAAGGCCAACTGTATGAGATTCAACAAGGCCAAGTGCCGGGTCCTGCACTCGGCTCACAACAACCCCATGCAGCGCTACAGGCTTGGGGAAGAGTGGCTGGAAAGCTGCCTGTTGGAAAAGGACCTGGGGGTGTTGGTCAACAGCTGGCTGAATATGAGCCAGCAGTGTGCCCAGGTGGCCAAGAAGGCCAATGGCATCCTGGCCTGTATCAGAAACAGTGTGGCCAGCAGGAGTGGGGAAGTGATCGTGCCCCTGTACTCGGCACTGGTGAGGCCGCACCTCGAATACCGTGTTCAGTTTTGGGCCCCTCACTACAAGAAGGACGTCGAGGTGCTGGAGCGTGTCCAGAGAAGGGCAGCGAGGCTGGTGAAGGATCTGGAGAACAAGTCTTATGAGGAGCAGCTGAGGGAACTGGGGTTATTTTGCCTGGAGAAAAGGAGGCTGAGGGGAGACCTCATCGCTCTCTACAACTACCTGAAAGGAGGTTGTAGCGAGGTGGGTGTCAGTCTCTTCTCCCAAGTAACAAGCGATAGGACAAGAGGAAATGGCCTCAAGTTGCGCCAGGGGAGGTTTAGACTGGATATTAGGAAAAATTTCTTCACCGAAAGGGTTGTCAAGCATTGGAACAGGCTGCCCAGGGAAGCGGTTGAGTCACCATCCCTGGAGGTATTTAAAAGACATGTAGATGTGGTGCTTAGGGACATAGTTTAGTGGTGGACTTGGCAGTGTTAGGTTAACAGTTGGACTTGATCTTAGAGGTCTTTTCCAACCTAAACGATTCTATGATTAAGAAATACACATAAAAAGGAGACCTCCCACCAAGATGGCAGAAAGGTCAAACTAAAGGAAGAGGGAAAGGACAGCTGTGGATACTCAGGCACATATTCATTGAGAACTCTTCCAAGAAGATATCATTTCAAACATACCTCCCATACCAGGAATTTGCCAGGTCCACAAATAAATTTCTTTCTCTTGGACAAAGCCATCTACTTTGGAGAGACTGTCTGGTGGGCAGCTGGCAACATGAGTACCAGGACAGTATGATATCCCCTTGTGTCCTGCTAATTTTTTATTATTAGGGAGTGCTCTCCTTACGCAGAGTGCATGACAAAAAAATGCCTGTACAGTAAGGTAGATTCAACCAAAACCAGCAGCAGAAAACCTTTCAGAAAAAGATGTTCTTTCCAAGTACTTTTTACTCTCTTCGTAATTATACAAGTTCAGAAATTAACTTAGCATTGTGAAGCGTTACATCAAAAAATACATGTACTTTGGCACTTGTGCTGTGTTTGTATAGAGCATTGCTGAAAGCTCATGGACTTTCTGAAACATGCCAGCAATCCCACAGTGTAAATCTCTGCTTCAGTTGCGTTCCATTTCTCTGTATGGGAAACTAAACCAAAGACTTAGCACTCTACAGGACTGAGTATATGATAATCACCAAGTAGAAACTTGCCATGTTTGGGAATCCAAGACATCTCCCTTCCTTTCCAAGACATCTCCCTTCCTTTCCAAGACATCCTTTGCTTGATCCTGGCCAGCCATGGGAAGACAGAGAAATATATATGTCTGACTTGTCAACCAGTCAATAAACCACGCAAAAAAGTCAACCTCCTTTTTCCCCCTCATTTGTTTCCCACAAGCCTCTTTTATAACTTTTCCCTTCCACACACACCAAATACTTGAAAACCATGGGCTTCCCATGCTATTTAGTTTTTTGGTTTTTGTAATGGCATCTAGTGTGAAAATGCTTCGTAATATTGTAACACAAATGAATAGTTTCAGCCAGTCCCCTTCAGTACATACGCTTATTTACCTCATGTCAATGACATTAATTTAAATAGAAGATGTAATAAAACAGGAAAAAGTATTTCCTAGTATGGTGTTAAAAAGCTGATAGAAACATGCAATTACCATAGCATATTCATTTTTAATTACATTCTGTATGTGGTCATTTCAGACATGCTGGAAACAGAAGAATTATTCAATATATAATTTGGCAAATATATTTACAAATATATTCCAGAGACACTGCCACAAATTTATACTACAGGATCAAAGCCATCAGTTAAAAGGAAGGCAGTAGATACTAATCCTTGTGGTGGAAAAGCTATTTCAAAATGTGAACTCAACCATATCCTCTTTAGTATCAACTTACCAACATTCAATATAGTCTTCCTGAATCTGTAGAAAGCCTGAGACAACAGCTCAGAGAACTGTATAACTATACACTTGTATTTACTTTCAAGTAGTCAACACAAAGAGCAAGAGCAAGCTGCTTCCAAGCTTTGTGCTTTCCACAGTAACAGCTTAATTTCTGAGCTTACCTGTAGCTGCCATACAGCTTGGAGTTTGCTGCGGATTCATAGTTGTCCTCACATTCCCATCACACAGGTAACAGATAGGAATGCTGTTCTCTTCTTTCTGGGGGTAAACAAAAGACAGAGGCAATTTGTAGGCATTTATTGAACACACATTTCAGTCATTTAATTAAAGAGCGGGGAAGGGAGCAGGAAGAGAGGAAACAAAGCCAGTTTTAAATCAGCTTAATAATCTCCAAGGCCATCTGTCCACACCTTCACATACATAAGAGCAGTATAAGGATGCCATGCTGACAGTAAGTTGTGGCCAAAGTCAACAGAGGATCTACATACCTACATGGGCAAATTCTCATGGGCTGCTTGTCCCAAATGTTTTGCTGCACTGCTAAAACAGCTGACACAGAAGACTACAATGACATGGAAAACACCTGATCTAATTTGGATTTAGCCTTGGTAATAGGCCTTTATCACCACCACAGCAGGACATAACAAGACTTCCATAATTAAGTGAGCAACAAAGCATAATCCTGCTTTTCTTTTTTTAGTAGTTTCTTTATAATGGCACAAGAATCCCTGAAATGGGTGCTCTTAGCATTTACTATACATGGTCTGGTTTAAACTTAGGATTTTCATGTGCTAAAAGCAATGAGTCTTGTCCACTGAGGCTCCTGCTTGGCTGCTGCAGACTGCTGAGGAGCTAGCAATACCAAAGTTTTGCAAGGCATAGCACCATGCTCTGAGGCTGGTGCTCACTGCTCAGTAGTCTCTCCAGAAGCAGAATTACCATCTGTTTTGCTTATGTGCAAGTTTGGGAGTCCTTTCCTACCCCTCTGCAAGTGAACTTGCATTCAAAAACACAGTTTATGCTATTTTAGCTCTATTCAACCCAGTATCTTCTCAGTGAAGTCCCTGTAAAAAGAAATGTTGGTAAGGCCCTCAAACTCAGCCTCATCTCAGCGGCCCGCCTGAGGTGGCCAGGAGGGGCCAGCACCTCCTCAGCTCCTCCACAGCGCAGGCAGGGGAGGAGGACAGCCAAAAGCACATTAAGATAATTGAACTTAGATTTTGTTGAGAATTTAAAGCAAATGTTTCCAGAAAGGAGCATAGGGGAGAGTCACAAATCTACATACACTGCCTGGCCTCCAGCTGTGCCTGTGCAGCCGCACCCTCGAGGCGAAGGCTGCCCGGCCACGGCTGCATCCACACCATGCTCTGAGCCCTGACAGCAGCCCAAAGGCAGCCACAAACCAACCACCATCTCCTCAGCCCCTCAGGAGAGGAGTACCACATCCGCAGCCCTTTTATACCAACAGCCCCGCCTGCTGGGAGGACCCCGCCAATCATGCTGCAGAGCAGGAGAGGTGCTGCCCTATGGCTGCAGGGCAGGAGGCCCAGAGCCCGCCCACCGTGGGGCTGCCTTTCCCTGGGCCACTGGACCTGCGCACCTGCAAAGCCAGAAAATTCCCCCCAAAATAGAAATTAACTTCTCTGCAAGCGCCTGAGGGAATAAAACAGTCCGTGCAGTTACTGGAAAAGGGGCACTCTGCCCAAGTACACAGGAGATCCTGCTAGGAACATCTCAACGCCAGCTGAACACCGACAGCGAAAAAAATGTATGAAAAATGGGAGCTGCAAAAACGTGAAGGTCTGGTCCCAAGCCAGGTCTCCGGCAGGTGGGCCCCTCCCAGCTGCAGGAGCAGTGGGGAGACCTCGGGAAAAAAAACAGCTCCATTTAAGATAAATGGCTGCACTCAAGCTGTGGTGGTGTTGCTGGTAGAGCCCATGTGGCATTGCAGAAAACACTGGCAAGAAAGGGGAATTGAAAGTCTTGGAGGGGCTCTGCAAAGCCGCCTTCTCCACAGGCTGGCAGCTGGCCAGCAGCCGGCTTGCCCTTGCGCAACCGCTCCCTGCGGCAGAAAATACACAGAAAGGGCAACAGGCAGCAGGCGGCGGTCATGTGGGCATGGAGGTGTGAGGGGACTGGGTCGAGGAGGGACCTGGGACACCTCCCCTTCTCCATGGCCCTCTGGGACGCCTCGGTCCATGCCTACACCCGATCCTCCCTGCCTGCGCTGAGCCGTCCCTCAGAGCACCCTCCTTGCTAGCTGACAGAGCCCAGGGGCAATGGCCAGTCTTCCTTAGAGACATTCCCATCCCTAAATACATTTTCAGCACCGAGACCATCTCTCATTCATCTCTCATCCCAGGAGAAGCAACCTTGTGGGGCTCCAACTCCTGCCTGTTAGCTCAAGCCAAAAGGAATAACTATACACTAAGAATAAATACTAATTAACTTGAATCTTTCTTCATATCGTGATCTGAACCAGACGCTATATCTATCTTTAACTTTGGGCTGCTTTGAGATGCACCCTCTACCCGCTGCAGGCAAAAATAAGATTCCTTCTTTTGATAAATTTGTTCGTGAGCCTCAACAAGACACATTTCTTGGCGATACTGTGCTCTTATCTTTAAATACTGTGAACTCAACAGGGGTTTGAACGGCCGTATAGTTTGAGTGCCTCTAATACAAGAAGTCTCGTGATCGAGGAGAATTTAATCCAGCAACTTTCCCACGTCCTGCTGGAAAAAGAGGTGCAGTGAAGGTGAGTTACTTCTCGCAGCGAGGACAGCTTTTGCAGTGCACGTAGCATTGAATAGAGGCTGTCCCATAAAACCCAGCCAAAGGTTGCACGGGACCACAGCCAAGATTTACCCCCCACAATGCAGGGCAGAGCAGGATGGAAGCCCTACACTATCTCCTGTTGAGCTGGTTGAAATCAACAGTGCTTTATATGGGTTTTAGTATCATAGAGAGAATAACAGAACAGGGTTAAAAATGAAGATTTATTTCCCCGAGTATATCAACATTTTCAAAGCTGCTTTGTTTTGATTTTTTCCTTTGTTGGAAGCAGCTCCAATATTTTCTAAATTACTGAAAACCACTGTTGAAAGCTCATGTAACAAAGCTGTGCTTTTCATTATGACTGTTGGTTATTATGCAGGCAACATACATATAGAGAGGAAACTATACAAACCAGATTTACTGTAAAAGCCAAGAACTTCCATAAATGCAGCTGTGTTCTCTTGCAGAAAAATAGGTTATTTGGGGGAAAATATTTTTGGACTTCAAAAAACAGTGACAGGGATACCAAGCAACTCTTGGCAAGAGCTGTGCAAAGCTAAACTCTGCCCAGTTCTGCCTCTCAAGCACCTTCTGCGCAACATAGTCTCACATCAGCTAGGTTGGTAAGCCAGTATTAGCGATATAATCTTCACATCACTTCAGTGTGGACACAGAATTTTTAACAACCGTGCAGAAGAAGTCATAAAATTAAGCCTTCACCATTTTAAAGTTGCATAAACACTGTTTAAGTGGTTTAATAGCGTGATTTGTTTGTACAGCACGAACGTCATCTGTATATAGCAGCACAGTGAGTCCAAAGATGTGTCCAGCAGTGCCAGCTACCCAGGTGATGGCACATCTTTCCATCCCCAGGCCCTCCGCTGCAGAACGCCAAGGGGCTCTCAGTCTGTAGGACACGTATCTCTCTTGCAAGGCCAGAACATTACCCACCCCCTTGTTACGTGGGCACGTGAGGACCTGCTTACATGTCAATACACCTGGTTTGCAACTGGGTCCTCTGAAATAGAGACTATTATTGGTTGCCCTATGTACCTGACCGCGAGTGCCACATCCACCAGCACCTACTGCTGCTCCTCAAGAAGGGCAGCAAGGCAAGGAACCTGGGCTGTGCATGTCCCCAGAAATCATCTCAGCTGCCAAGGGAAAGGTGGAGGGGAGAATGCTCTTCCCACACAGCTAGAAAGCCTTGGAGCGCTAATCCCTAATAATTTCAGTTTATTGGCTCTTGCCTGGAAATGAGAGGAAACGGTGTACAGCTGTGAAGAGCTGGGCCAACAATAATAGTTACTTCTGCTCTCCTAGAAAAAAGCCCACTAATCTATGCTGAAGGAAAGAATAGCAGCTCCATCCCCCAGGAGAGCTGGAATAGATATTTGGTAGCCAAAAACATTGAGGATGAAGTACCGTTCCACCTTCTTGGTGAGTCCAACCACCATCCACCTCCTCTCTGTGTCTTGTGAAGTGGCTGCGTTTCCCAAGGTAGTAAGGCACTAAGTGTGCAGAGAGAAGCATAAGGGACAATCATTCTTACTAAAACTGATGGGAATTATATAACCAATGTTTTTTGAGAATCCTGCTAAATTTAATGCCTAAATTGCTCTTAAGTCCTTCTGTTTAGGGTATTGGATGGCTGTAAATCTCCAAAGGTACCTAGTCAGTAGGAAACACTGGCCAGAGTTTAGGCTACCTGAACAAAGTCCCAGGTGCTCATGTGTATTTTAGGCACATAAAACAACCTTTAAAAGTCTGGTCAGGAGTCCTTTCCTTGAACTGAAGGCTCATGCTTTTAGATGAGTCCCATAACCAAAGCTGCCATCGTAACAAATGCATGGGCATCTTCTTTCCTGGATGTGGGTGGTTTTGATGCCTGCACCAGTTATAAGAAGCAATGTCCTGAAGAACATGAAATTTAGGAAGATGAGTAATGTATGAAGTGTGGAGGCAGTGAGAGATGATCCACATATTATGTGCTTTTATTTAATAATTTATAAATAAACAACAGTTTTCCCCAAACTGCCCCTCAGCCTAGCAATTACATGTTGGCTGAGTTCTTGTTAGTGCTGTTCTTTTATAATAACAAACTGTTCCCAAAGCTTCACATATAGAGAGTTAGACAATCAAAGTACTGTGTGCGATTTTCCACTTAATTCATTCAGTTAGCTGCAATTAAAACAATACAATTCAAAGCCTTGTGTGTTTCTCTGAAAAAATACAAAACTTTAGTTGTTACTATTAATATATACAACCTACAAGAAAGAGTTAACAAAGCTCCTTTGTCTTCCCTGTTGTAGTAGAGTAATTTTCTTATCCTTTTCTCTAGATATCCTGGCAGTCATCAATATTTCTTTCAGTCACTGTTCTTCAAAAGACACACACTTTTCATTCAACTGCACAGAAAGAAAAGGAATTCAGTGGGCCAGATTCCCTCGGTGGTCAGATCCATTCACCGTGGCTGCCCGGGGAGGAATCTGGGTGAAGGTGCAGGGGTCTCATCAAGAAGAGAATTGAACCTATTTAGAAGGGAAGAGGTCACCATTTTAGCAGGCAATAATCAAATTTCTGTTCAGATTTTACCTAGATATTTTACATAAATATTTCATATTTCTGGAAAAGCAGTGTCTTCATGGCTACTGATCTCTGCTCACCCACTTAATATAAACAACATACCAAGTTTTAGCATCACTATAGAGCCATTCCTTTTTTGTTTTATGGGGCTTCGCTAATGAAACCTGATGACAATCTAATTAATATTATACCAGTTTCGCAGGTGCAAAAGAGAACAGAGCCTGTATCTTGGCCCACAAGAAAGTGTTAAGCCATCCTAATAGAGCAGCTGTGACTGCCTCCCATACCATCAAGCTCCCTCAATACTGGGCAGATTTCCATCAGCCAAGAACATACTCAGAGTGTGCAGTGCTCGGAGAGCAGCAACATCCCTGCAGTCCGAGAATGCGGTGTGTTTGTCCAAGTCTCACAACGTTTCCAGAGCTTCTATGAGCAAGGTACATCTCAACACTGTCCCGAGTAGAAGACTATACTCCTGATGTGATACTATTCGGTATGTTAATTCAGTATTTCAGCTCTAATTGTTGACAGAGGCTTTGATTCAGCCTACTCCTGCAACAAAATAATAAACCACTGATTTGGATCTGTCATTTTAATTATTATCCCACCAACATAAATGAGCGTTTCATTTAAGCTCAGTTCCTCAAGAAAGAACTATTGTGTCTACTTTGATAAGACGGTATGAAATTTATCCAAACATTTATCAAACTATGCAAAATCTTATTGGAAGAATATGTTCTAATATTTTGTGAATTATGTCCCCCAAGAAAAAGTAGCACCGAAATGTGTGTCAGAGCAGAGATTCCCAAAGTCTGGTCCAAAGGGAATTCACAGCTCATCTAGTGCTCACCTTTATTCTTTTATTCCAATACACAACAACACAAAAAGGAGATGGCAAAGTAAAGAACCAAAACCAGCATTTTTTTTTCCAGAAAGACAGAACTCTCTGCCAAACCCAGCTCCAATTACAGAAACACTTACCAGTATTTTCCTTCCTTCCAGTTACTGCAGTTCTACAAAGATGATATGCAGTGATGAATGACAAGGAAGGCAATTCACCGGACAAGGTACTTATTCCAAAGTTATTCTACTTAAAAGAAACGCTAATATCATACTCCTGGCATACGACTTTACACTTGAAGAATCTTGCAATTTGCGTATAATCTGGGTGAAAAAAATATAGTTGAAAGACCACATCTCCAACTGTTGATGAATGTTTCCAGGAAGTCTAACAAAAAAAACCCCCAACCATCTCTGCTTTGCACATGTTTTTTCCAAATGTGTTTTCTTAGCTTAGGTCTCTATAACAGAGATAACACTAGGCAGATAGCAACTGTATGTGTTCTGTAATAAACATACTTTTCACAAGGCATTTCAAGGCAATTGGATTACTAACAAACTTTATAAAAAGTTAAACTTATCATCAATGTATACCAAGGACCGTGTTATAACAGTAAACTATATACAGTAAGGCACTGTCCATGAAATCAAAGAGATATTTCACATCACTTTAATATACTGACATTATCGACCGACCTATAAATACCGGTAACATTTTCATTATCATCTACACTTAACCTTCTTTATGCTTTCAAGTGCCCTTATGTCCAATACCTGAAAACATGCAATTCAGTTCCACAGAGTAACTCCAAAAATCACATCAAGGAAGTTCTTTATTGGTTTCCCTCAATGACTTCCAGATTAAATCTGCTCTTCTATAAACACAGTAAAGGTTTTCTGTAAGTGTCTAGTCTAAAAACACACGGTTGAAGTTAGTAGATCTTTTCAGTCCAGCAACAAAGGACCACGCAACTGGAACGCAGCTAATAACTCTGCTGATGACACACATACCAGAAGAAAAATCAGTGCCGAGACCCTTAGTATCAGAAGAATAAAACCATATTTAAGAACTAAAAGAAGATTTAAGAACTAAAAGATTATGGAGCACACAAAAGGAATAGGTTTGTATATGAAAGTATCTACTTTTTACCTACTCACCTGTCAGACATTTGGCTTCATTAAACTCCCAAATATCAGTGCAAGAATGAGCATAAATGCCAGAATGCTAAGGTAAGGAACAGGCAGACATTGTAAATCTGTTCACAGTAGTGTTCCAGATGGGTGCTAAAATAAGAGTTATGAGCTACATTCATTTCAAGTAAATATAAGAGTATCTATACTCAGTTCAGGCCTTCTTTAGTCATCATCTACTTGGGAAGAAAGGAAGAAATTATAGCTTCTGTAGAACAGCAATAATTTTTCTCAGTGACAGAAAGTGAAAGTGAACAAACTCTGGCCCTTCTCCAGTTCAAGTCAAGGAGAGTTATGTGTGCGAATCCCTGAGGGTGACATCTATCCAGACTAATATGGTCGCACTTACCCACATTGTAAGCTCCCAGATCAAAAGCAGTTGGCTCAAGCCTCTGGAAGAAGAAAGGTTTCACAACAAAATACTCTTCCAAATAGAGGTTGGGTGCACAAACTTACCGTCTCTCCTTGTAACAAAAGCTTTCTTCCTTAAAGTTTGCTAGAAGACGTGATCTATACCAGTGACACCAGAAAAGCAATAGTAACTGACAGTGACCTTTCAGGCCCGTGCGTCGTGAATAGTTTCTGTTACAAATGGGTAAGTGTTCTTCAGGCCTCCTAGAACAGGGAAACAAAGAAGATCAAAAGAAACCCTGGAGTCCTCCAGAGTCTCAGCATTTCCATCTAGCTTTCCATTCAAGTATTTCTACCCTTGGTTATTGATACTAAACAAACCCATGGATGCACTGAATAGTAACAAATCAGCAGCAGCTAACAAAATTAAACTAAGCTAGACAACATTGCTATATTGAACAAAATAGATTCTTCCCTCAAACAGCAATGACAAGAGCAGACAGAAAAGCAGCAGATGTGCGGTGACACAGACCTTCAGCTGGGAAGGCAAATGGACAAGCCTTGGCCATTGTGTAAATTCTGTGGTTAAGTCCTGGAGGTTGTGGCTTCAGCCCCAGGTCCCAATTCCTTACCACAAACCACCAGAGACCTCTCTGAGTAAATGCAAGGCCAGCTCCTTCTCAGCGAGGCTCCATCAAATTTAAATATTATTCATGCAAGGGGCCTCCGGCTTAAGCATCCTGCCACAGGCATGGTTATTCAGCACAGCAATATGTAGGCACAAATGGGCTGGAGCATGAGAGAGCTGAGACCTGTTCAGCTTGACAACCGGTGAAAATGCCCTGACCACCTCCCATCCCCGCCGGCTGCCTGTCTCGTTGGACAGCCCCTTGGGAACACAACTCAGCTGCCTTCTCTGAATCAGTCACAGAGGAGTGCAGATTATTTAATATTGCTTGTATTCCAGGAGCATCCTGGGGACTTTAATCATGGTCCTCAGCCATGCTCCACTAGGCACTTTCCACGCACTAGGCGAAAGGCAGCCTCTGCACATCAGGGCTACTCTAAGGAAGGCCTGTCTGCTTGCAGCAGTACCTGCAGAGCAGCAGCTTTTGAACCACTCCACACTATGATGCCATTCCCAACATCTGAACGTAGCTAAATCAGCCTCTGTTTCTGAATACCGGGAACGAGGCAAACCTGCATGAGCACCAGCGGTCAAAGCCGCCCAACCTGTTGACACTGGAGCTAGACAGATGAAAGTCACACGTGGGACAGCCCCTGCTTTGCATTTCAGTGCAGATATACACAAAGAAAGGAGTAAGGGCAGAGCTGAGACAGTGGGAAGCTTGGAGAGAAGGAGGGTGTCTTACTTGAAATCACTCTAAAGAACATTACAAATCTGTTAAATCATTGTGGGTTACCCTGTATTTCAGAGTAAATTAGTAACTTTTCAGAGGGAGTGAAGAAACTACCACTCCACTTTTAAATAATGAAAATGCTAAAAAACCTACACTTAACAGCTCTAAAACTGCAGCAAGTCACCCACCAACACCCACTCCTCTTGTCAGCAGGCTTTTTTCAGCTTTGCCTATTATTTGTGTCAAGCCAGAGATGTTTAATGTTTGCTGCGCTTATCTGCTCAACTTTAAGGAGCCCCAAATGTTACAATATGTACCTGTGCCACTGACCTCTTTCCCCACGGTATTTTGATCTAAATAAGTAACAAACAGAGTTTCCAAAATCATTTGGATTCACTGGCTCTGAGTGCATAGCTGTAAAAAATCTGCTTTAAGATTAACATCCAATTTTATTCATGCCTGAGGCTTCACCACAGCATCTATTTTTGTAAGATTAACAGCAAGATCCCAGTTCTTCAGAAATGTAAAGAGTAACAGCCAATTGTAAAAGGAAGATGATGTTTCCTAACCTGCCCTGCTCACATCCAGGAAGGTACATTTTCCTAGCCCTTTCCATGGTGGGTGTAATTTCTATTTGCATTTTTGCACCCACAAGATGCAGCATGTGTATTAGTCCTTCTGCCTCCCATTAGCTGAAATGCATTTCTGATGAAACTGTGGGTGCCAGAAAATACTAACACAAATCTCCCATGTGCAAAGCATCCCCTGAAAGACAGCTTTTACTCTGGAGGAGTTAAGAAACAGCCATCTTCCTATACCTTGCACAACAGCATTTTGAATCATCTAACTTGAAAATACAAGTATAGAAAATGAGCACTTGATATTTCAGCTAATCCATTTGAAATGAATATACATGAAAACACCTTTTTGAACATGGCAATTGGAGGACAAATTGAGGGCCATTTTTAACCTAAACAGCAGAAGAAAAGTTGCTTTAAATAGTGCCTTTGGTATCTGTCAATTAGAGCTATTGCATTGCTGTCAACTTGCACTCCTCCTTTAGTTCCAGCTTTGCTCCATCCTACACAGATCCGTACAAATCAATTGCCTCTTGCAAACATGCACTAACCACTGGAAAGTGAAATTAATAAAGTGCGAGAAAAGCTGATTCATAAAGCTGACACTCCTGTGCCCAACAGCTCTGGGTTTCTCCCCTCCAGCTAGCTGTTTGAGAAAGGCAGGCAAAGTGGTAAAAGATTATCAAATTGCAACTGTCATTCCTGACAAAATGCATCTCAATGCTGGAAGGAATTTTAGGTTTTAAGCTAAAACACGACCCCAAAGGGTTCCTCAGAGCCTGTCAATATCTGTACCTTGGATGGAAAGCTACCACTGAGCGCAGTGTGTCCAACATATAGAACCTGCCACGAAATGAAGTTCTTCATAAGAAAGCTCATCTCAGTCTTGGTTGGTAACAATAACAAGGAGACAAGATGAGACCATCAGTCTCAATTGTGAAGACAATGTTTTCCTCCCATATTATTCTGTCTGTCATGTTCCCTTCAGGTTCCAAAGGAATCCCTGTCTCATACATCATTATTTCCCACAAAGCTTGAAAGCCTTCAGGGGGGCTTTCTTCCTGCCCACTGTACCAGCCTTGATGTCTGAGTACCTTCAGAACAGTGACAGAGGCCTCTGCCAGCAATAAAGGGGAACATCTGCATACCAATTAAACTGCTGAGCGCTGAAGAGTTAAAAAAAAAAAAAAGGGGGGGGGGAAAGCCTTGAAAGTAAATCTGAGCCAAGTTCTAATTAATGCCCTAGGCCCCGATTCACCACAGCACTTAGGCATGTAGTTAACTTTAAGCATGTATTTAGTTCCATTGAAGTCAAAAGACAGCATCGAAGAGGCAAACTACATTAGCACAATTTAATACTCTTTGGGCTAATTAATCAGCCATAAAAATTAACTATGAGAACTGTATTCCTTATTTCCCTTGCTGTGGCATTTCCAGATAAAAATACTTGGATGTGGCTGGAATAAGCAAAAAGCACTACCTTGTTTGGCTGTCATGGGCTGCTAAGTCCTACCGCTGTGAAGGCCAGTCCCTAAGAGCAGCTAAAGGTACTGAGCTCTCTGCACATCACAGCCTAGTGTCTGTGTCCTCTATGTGGTGACAGCATGCAGGCACAAAAGGTACAGCCCTTGTCCTGAGGAGCAGTAATCTAAGAAACGAAAAGAACTGGCAACAGATGAGCAAAGCCATCAGGCAATGGAGGGCACATCAGAGACATCTTTCCTTTTCTCTATAAAGAGGCATTTGTTCACTGCAGTGCATCAGTGTTAGCTGTGCTCGGAGGTGGCAAGGAAGGGCAGCAAACAGGGCTGGGTAAATGAGGGAAGCTGAGGGCAGATGCGAGTTTGGAGGCAGAACTGGTGAGGTTACCAAGAGAGGCAATGTCAGGCAGAGCTGGCAGGAGACGGGCAGTGCTGGTGTCTAAAGGGTAGGCAGACTGGAGTCTGGTCCAGCCCCAAATGTGGGCAAGGGCTAAACTCTCCTCGATTTCAGTGGAGTGGACTGAGCCCTGTAAAAAAGAAGCCCAGAGTGCGATCTCCAAATAGCTGAATAGTCCCAGATACATCCAGACCTTTTCTCCACTTGGTAAGCACAGCATGGTGAACGGCTGCCAAACAACCAACAATGTACAAGCTAGATTTGCCCCGAACATGGTCTTCAGGGGCCCAGTACAACCAATTTTTGAGCTCCTGTTGACTTCACAAAGGCATTTGTACAACTAACCATTCTGTAAATCAGGATGCAAGGAGAAAAGTTGGCTGATAAGGGTCTTCTTGCTAGGATTTCTGCAAAAATGAAACTACAGTTTGACAAAGTATCATTAATGCTGTACATAGACCTATAAAAGCTAGGAAATCGAGAGCTGGGGACATAAACTCCTGGCTGACAATAATTCGTTATCTCATCCATTATGAAAACAAAAAAGGACAAAAACAACCCCCCAAAAATTATGATGCCATGAGCATAAAAGAAAGTACCAGCACAGCTTTTCAGATTAACTTTGAATTTCCTTGCTTTCATTGGTTTAAGAGGTCTATTGTTACTCGCTTTTTTTTTAATTGCAGATACTAAAAATTCTTTTATCTTTCGAAGTCCTTAAAGTCTGTTATATAAATACGTAATTAAAGCCTCTTTCAACTGGGTATAATTTACTCCATAGTTTACAACAGCTGCACTAGAGCTATTACAGTTTATCATTTAAAAGCCTAATTAGGGGCTTCTTAATTAGTGGATCCTTCAGTCACTAGACTGTGACTGTGTAAAAGATGCTTGGCAGCTATCGCATGTTACAAATCTGCATGAAATGTTTGCGTGAAAACAGGGTGAGTACAAATCCAAAAAGACATTCATCGTCCCTGCAGGTCAGCCCATCTGAACATGCAAACCTCCACACTACATCTACACTCTCCTCTCTAAGCACGTGGCTGCTCTGCACACAGCCTTTCCCTCGTGCACATGTTGTTGGGAACCGCCAGTGCATCCCGAGGCAAGCCCCCAGCCTAGCTGAGCTGACCTGCTACGACAGTCCACTCTGATGTGACCATTCTCATGTTCAAACACAACCGAAAGAGAGGACGGGACTCTGCCCACTGACTGCTCAGGCTGGCTCTCATGTGGCTTGTCAAACGCTTTCTCCAGCAAACGCAGCTCCTCGCTGCTGCCGCTCTCTCCCTCAGGAGCTCTGCACCATGCTGGATTCAGTGGGCAGTCCCTGTGTGGTGCCAAAAGTACTCACATCACTAGAAGGAGGAAGACAGGATTCAGTTACTGCCTCTTATTTATAGCCAGCAACACGGATTTCTCGTTAATCACCACCAAATTAGCAGTCAGTCACTGAGATTTTAAGCGCAATATTTGCCCAGAGAAAGTACTGTAACTCCTTCATCCTTCCCCTCTGGGTGGCATGGTGCGGGGGAGCAGCTGGTGGAGCCATAGCTAGTCTTAACAGGAATCACTCACTGGAACGAGCCTCATATGAGCTCCGGGCTCACAGGACCAGCGAGGAAAGAGCTTGTCCAGACCATACTCTGGAGGACTGGTGGGGTTTTGTTAAGCTTTCACCTGCTTGTAACACAGCTGCTGTGTTACAGAGGGTCAGATTTGAGGCGTGCCAGCATTTGGGAGCATTGCTTTAAACAATACAGTGACAAAATCATGAGTTTTTATTGACTGCAAGATAATATAAATCAGCTATTGAAAACCTGTATCATTAGTGCTATTGCTTTCCAGTGGTAGATAGCTGCAGTAATGGATTGGCCTCTCCATCTCATCCTCCCACTGGAAAACAACATATACAGGACTGATCAATAACCCGATCTACATTACTTGTAGACATGTCAGGTGCAAATATCTCCCTTTCTCAAAGGTTTAAAAGACCAGATATTTTTGCAAAATTTAGGCCAGGCAACAAATTGCTTTGGGGAAATTGTTGTTATGGCGGAGAACAGCATAACCAGATCCACCCACATTGTTACAAGGAAGTTTTAAATAGACAGGCAATAACTATATTATATGCATGTATTACGTTGCGGGGTCAATAGCTCAAGATGTTCCTTTGCAACAGGATAAATTTCCATTTGAAAAGCACTTTCTATAATATTCATGTCACCAAGGAACCTCCGTTTGACAGGGAATAACTAGATTATTTCATCATGGGGTTTGCCACCAATTTCTACAGCTGAAATCCTAAAATACCTTCAAAATCAATATGAAAATCTACTGCCATTACTAGGGCCAGGATTTCATCCTATTGTGTCACAACATATTACCCACTTAATTTAGTGTTGCCAAATCTGAAGTCAATGGAAACTCTACAGGTCACAGCCTTGTTTCCCCACGGCTCAGTGGAGAGCCTAGAGAGGTGTTTAAGGGCCTTCTCTATACAAAGATGGCATCACTTTCACTCCATCAGTATGATTAAAGCATGTACACAAGTTTCTTCCCCTTACCCCACTCCCTGTCACTTGCACACGCACAGACGGGATATATTCAAGAAGATTATAAAGCGGGTCGGGGGGAGCTGAAGCACAGTTATTTCACAGTTACTATGTTACAGCCTCCAAGGATGTCCGTGGACACAAAGAAGTGGATGTACGCTGGGTCCTGGCTGTACACTGAGTCCCACTGCAGCACTGACATCAAGGCAGTCTTTTTGGGGGAGAGCAGACAAACACTAGCCAGGGCTTTCTGAAAGGCAAGCTGTCACCTTCTGAAAACCCTCATGGCAAGCCACCTACGGACTCAACTGAGAACTTCACAGAGACATCGTATTTCTTTCATTTGAGCTGACCTTCCTAGAAAACTTTGCACTCCAAATTCCTGGAAATCCTTGCACTCTAAATCAAACACCCTTTTAAACAGGTCCTTGTTGTACAACACAGGTTGCATGGCCCGCATGGCACTAATGCCTACTTTCTTCATTAAGTTTAGTGGCATCCAAAGTGATGCTATGGAAATGATTTTATCTGATTTCATTTTGCGTTGACTTCTGTGACACAAGAGCAGGGATGGCCTTTCAAAGGGGAAGAGGCCATAGTAACATAGCGGCTGGGTTCAGGTAGCCACAACCATAAAGCAGAGGTGAAGGCTGAAGACAGAGGAGAAAATAACATCATGCCAATATGTTTTATTTTCAATTACTTCAACCCAATTTGCTGGCTGGCCCCAAGCAAGTACCATGAACCTCCTTGTCTTTGCAGCAGGGCAGACACGCTGCACCCCACCATGGAAAATGCTGGGAGAGCAGAGTGGCAGAGCAGCCAGCGGCTTGGTGAGGCCAAGAGCCCTCTGGAGCACAGAGCCTGCAGAAGCCGGGCAAGCGTGGCACCCCTGCGGTTCCCAGCAGGACAGCTCACCACCTCAGCTCCCTCAGCACGGGAGCACCACAGTGAGGAATCCAAGCACCTGCATGCAGCCCACCACTGTCCCAGCTGCGCAGGCTGGTGGCTGACCTGTTACAGCGCCGGGCCTGCTGCCTGAACCGTTGGGTTCAGAAGAAAGAAATGTATCCCCCTGGCAATCAAGAGATCCCTTTTTATGGGGGCAGGATCATGGATTATCATTTTCTGTAGTCCTCTGCTGTTCTCCTCATCCCCCCCCCCTTTTTTTTAAATAAATGAAAACACACCAGAAGAGCTCAGCGTCTTCTTTCAAAACTTCTCTATTTCACTAACTTGTTCCAACCTCCATCACAGCTCTTTCCTTGTCAGCAACTGTACCACTGTGCTATACCTCTGCCCACGCACAAATGCACTGGTTGAAGGTATGAACTGGAATCTCTCTGTTAAAGGAACAAGCAGGCATCCCAGAGACTGACACAGCTGCTATTTGCATGTAAAAGAGGAAAAGAGGTGCATGACTGAGCCCAAATTAGCATGAGCAAAGCCTCCCACCACATTTGCAAACTACAGCTTGCACAGTGGTGCTAATAGAGGTGCACACTTTCCTCACAAAGAAAGATTTCTACCTCAGCTATAAGGAAACTTGGCTAACAGTGGTTCACCGAATATAGCATCACATGAACTTTTAAATCCCTGCTTTCCTAAAATTTAGAGTGCTAGAAAAAGAGAAACACAGTGGATACAGAGTGAGCTGGATATGCCCAGGTTTAATTTCGTCTCTACTTCCGGCTTGATTCCTGAAGCTGGCTACCTCAGCGAGAGTCATATTTTCTAAGGCCTCCATCACTTCTGTACCCCTAGATTTTTGAATGTCCAGAAATATTCACAGTGCTCAGTGCATCTAAAAATGAAAACCAAAATAAGCAGGGCAAATGCAGATCTAATGCTCCACGTCTCATTTCCATCTTTTGAGAAATGAGGACCGTTAACCTCTTTTTCACCATCAGCTCTTTCAAAGGGATGCTGTGGCGATTCATTTATGTCTGCAAAGTCTTGCTGAAGACACACACTTCATAAACTATAAGACTTCCAGATATTAACACAATCTTTGTCTCTTTCTCTGGCTGTATACACACATACCTAAGCATCCATGCCTGTGCACATACCTACTGAGTCATAAAAAGAGGATTAGATGTCTCAGTAGACTATTTAAGCAGTGTAATTTTTTTAAGAACCGTCCCCCAAACCAAACTGCATTTTGAGGTCTTGTTGCAGAGAAGTTATAGACTCTCTCTACTTTATCACCATACTTTTATGGGAGCTGTTGGAACAATTCAGTGCCTCCGCTACTTCCGCAGTAGGTTTAGCTCATCTGAGAGACTAGAAAGAACAGTAAATGCAGAAATTAATGGTAATAAAAATCAAAGCTAAGCCATACGTGAAGAGAAACGAATTCTAAAATGAAAAATTCGATTACACAGTACCTGTCTCCTGTCTTGATTTCCTCATTATACGTAGAAATTAACCCTGTCATTAAGTACTTTGATCAGGCTGTACATAAACAGCTTATAACGGCATGAAATCTACCACAGCAAGCAGGCAAATGAACAAGGGGAGAAACACTGACATTTGGGGCTTCTGTCAGACATCAAGTGCTGCTACTCCCTCAGGGCCAAACTGCTAGAGTAAATGGGGTTACTCCAAGGATTAATTGCTCCCTCCTGGTTTGCACTACTTCCAGAAAGTTTCAGTAATAATATCTAAGAGGCTATCATTTGGAGATCAGTAGCATCATTTTAAGATCTTTGAGAGATTTATAAATTGGGCCGTTGTAACTGCTCTTAGGCTAAAACTCGGTACAGAAATTCCCAGCCCATGACGGAGCTGAAGCAGTATGCAGTCAAATTGGTCCAGGTTTGCATAGCTCAGAAATGAGGTACGGCACCATTTCACATACTCCAGCTCCAAACATTTGTCACTTAAATTTGGAGAATTTCCAGGCACTAATACATATCATAAGCAAGATTTCAGGGCAATTGAGGGTTTTTTTTCTGGTTTGTTTGTCAGGATTTTGGAGCAGAAGTTGCTTTCTTCTGGGATGCATTTAACTCAATGTAGCTTTACTTAGTTGTGGTACTAGCTAAATTCTTTGTATGTACAGATTGCTACACAATCAGAGGTGGTCAGGCCAACAGGACCTCTTCCCAGCTCTGCCCCTGGCCTGCCATGGGTCCCTTACCATCTCTGAGCCCTGTTTCCAAGCAGCCGTGTTTCCTGTTGGCTTCTTCCACCTCTTTGCTCAGGAGACCCTCAGCATGGAGATGGACTGAGGGTGGCCAGGTACAACATCCGCCCCTGAGCACCGCCTGGAGGCACTCCGTTTTGTTTAGAAAGTACAGTTCAGATGCTTGCTCCTCTCTGTTCTCCTAGCTTAGCTGTGATGGCATTTCTGGTGATTTGCCAGTTATAGCAGGCACAGACGTAAGCAAGAAATCCTGACCCAAGAGAGGCAAAGGCAGAGTTTCCCACTGTCTTCAAGATGGCCAAGATTTTACCTTTAACATCCTA
The DNA here is from genome assembly GCF_965638725.1 of Aptenodytes patagonicus. Lineage (NCBI taxonomy): Eukaryota > Metazoa > Chordata > Aves > Sphenisciformes > Spheniscidae > Aptenodytes > Aptenodytes patagonicus. The sequence goes on from NC_134953.1 coordinate 35,503,694, forward strand.
ATAAAAGCTTGGAAAAACACGAAGCAACCCCACAGATTATTTGTTTCTTTATGCATTGCTAAACATACTGCAGAACAGGCATTTTATTATTCCTAGAAGCACTACAGTCCAGTATTTCCTCTGCTTCTCACAATCCATTATTTTATCCCATTGCTACAATCAGCTCCAGGACATTATAGCAAGAAATTGTTCAAAATGGCTATCACCACAATTTAGACAAACTCAGTCCTAGACCAAAACAGCTCAGACAAAACATCACAGGCACTATGGAGCTTCCCAGCATATTGTTCTCACTCTATAAAACTGCATAACTGTTCTTACTCATGCCCCACATAGCAGTTGTGTGCACACAAAAACAGTCCTTTCCAGATCCACAAACACTCAAACACTCCTTTCTGTATAGTCATGCGAAGAATGAAACCATGTGTGCTGGTTTTGGCTGGGATAGAGTTAATTTTCTTCATAGTAGCTAGTATGGGGCTATGTTTTAGATTTGTGCTGAAAACAGTGTTGATAATACAGAGATGTTTTCATTACTGCTGAGCAGTGCTGACACAGAGTCAAGGCCCTTTCTGCTTCTCACCCCACCCCACCAGCGAGTAGGCTGGGGGTGCACAAGAATTTGGGAGGGGACACAGTCAGGACAGCTGACCCCAACTGACCAAAGGAATGTTCCACACCATATGACATCATGCTCAGCATATAAAGCTGGGGGAAGAAGAAGGAAGGGGCGTACGTTTGGAGCAATGGCATTTGTCATCACTTTGTCAAGTCACCGTTATGTGTGATGGAGCCCTGCTTTCCCGGTGATGGCTGAACACCTGCCTGCCGATGGGAAGGAGTGAATGAATTCCTTGTGTTGCTTTGCTTGTGTGTGCAGCTTTTGCTTTACCTATCAAACTGTCTTTATCTCAACCCATGAGTTTTCTGACTTTTACTCTTCTGATTCTCTCCCCCATCTCACCGGGGGGAGTGAGCGAGTGGCTGTGTGGTGCTGAGTTGCCGGCTGGGGTTAAACCATGACACCATGCCACGCCAATATGGGTATACACCAGGCAAATAATACTATAGATTTGGATAGACTTGGAGGCTTTGACCTCAGCTACAGAGGGGCTGGGCACTTTGAGGTAAAGGTCTGTAAAGGTGAAAGGATGAGCAGTCACTCACCAGCCGGGCAGAGATCAGAGGGCTCATAGGAGACAGGCGGCAGGGAGGAAAGGTGCTCGCAAAGGCAGTTTGCAGGGGCTGGAGCTAGCTGGAGGCAGCATTTTTACATCTGGCTCTAATGAACCAGACCAAACTCTTTCAGCACGTGTAGTCCTAGTAATAAAGCAAATCAGACATTTCTTTTGAATTTGCAGTTCCTGTTCAAATTCATTTACTCGCGTATTGCTGGGTATTTTGCCTACACTAAAAGTTGCAGTAGGGATGTACCTGAAATTTCTAGCAAACCTAGAAGTGCCTAACAATCCAGGCTGCAAATGCACATTACATATACCAACTACCATATCATTATCATTTGACACTTTTACAATATGTCAGCTTCCTTTCTAAAAATAATTCACTATTAATAGCAATTTTATGTAACTAGCATGCCAGGGATTTCTCGCAGATCCCATCCCTGAAGAATCCCCAGATTCAGCAAGGTAATCAAATCTCATCTGCGAAGTCTTCTAGTGATTACTCTCTTTCATTCATCTCTTCAGTGGTCTGGAGTTTGCTCTTGCTCCCACTGAACCCTGTGACCAAATCTAGCCTTCCTGGTGAACTGCAGTATGCAGAGCAGATTACGGGCTCCAGTCCTGACCAAGCAAGACATTTTTAAGCATTTCTTACCTGTAAGTGTATGTGTTCCTTAAGTAACGAATGACATCACCTAAATGCACAGTCAAGCACATTGTTAAACACCTCTCTGAACAGCTGGTGCTATAACCTGGGAAAGTTCCCTGGCACAGCTTTGGAGCTACTCTAGAATAACTCACGAGTAATGTACACTGGCACTGAAACGTGTAAGTCAGGAAAAGCGTAAACAAGAGGAGCAGAGCAGCTATGGCGGAACTGCTTTTCAAAATGTACTCAATGGCTATTGGAAGGCAAGGCCAGAGCACTCGTTTAGGTTTAAAACTGAACTTGGGAAGGATGGCAGCTGCTCAGGGACCCAGGGCGAGTCACAGAGGGTATGTGAAGAAGCTGGCTTCTTTCAGGGAATAGTAAAAATCGTAGTTAAGATAAATGAAGTTTCATTAAAGGTTTTTTTTTACTAAATCTTTGTTCCTGCTGTTAAACTGGATTTAAAGCAGTGTGGTAACTTTATTCCACCAGCAACAAATCCCAGCCAAGGAGAACAGCAAGTATCCATATGCAGTTGGATCTGCCAGGTAGGAACGTCTGGCTGCAGAGTAAGGAATTACAGTATGGCCCCCCCTTGCAGGAGGTGAGGCCTGGGGCCAGAGTCTCGCAGATATAACCAGGACACTCAGCACCTGCAGCTGCCATTGAAGCTAATGGGAATTGTTGGTACTCAGCACCACTGAGGCTTTGCCTCTATGAGAGGAATTTATGATTTATCATGAGTTCATCGATTACAGCAGGAGTCCGCCACAAAGACACACCCTTGAAAGAAACTTAATTTTTCAGTCCTCCCCTTGGAGTACACGTACCCGTATGGGCTTCCCTATATAAGATGATGTATGAACCCCAGCAACGCATCTGGGAAGTTGGTTATCTCGGTACACCCCCAACATTCCTGTGAGGGAAAACCTCTCCAGACAGCTGCAAATTAAACACAGGTCACACATTGGAAGAACATCACTTTGATAGGTCCAAGCCTTCCTGACAGCAGGTTGGGGCTTGTGGCTAGAAGAACATAGGCCTATTGAAAAGCATGCTAAATGCAACTGCCTTCAGGAGGCGATAAATGTCAGGAAAGCAGTACACAAAGCATTTCCAGACCCGAGTCAGAGAATGAAAGCATGAAGCTCCTTAGTACAAGGTCTAACTCCCTTTCATATCTGCAGGCCTCAGAGGTGCTGTCAGGTAAAGAGCATGAGTTACGGGTATCTACAACATCTCTTCTTGGCAGTCTTTATCCTATCACTCTGCCATTGCTCCTCTGCTAAACAGCCAGAAAGTCACGGAGAAATATTTCTTCCCCATTCTATCTGCACATGCTCTCCAGAGATTGAATAGTAAAGAAAGCAGAAAGGAAAATATTACCACTTTCAGAGGCCTGAACCTATTATAGAAGTCCTCATTTCTTCATGAAAAGTATCATGGTGCACCTGCCACAACTGCTTCCATTCAGAGCCTTCTCTGCTGAGGTGCCTACTCAAAGATGCAGGAATCCTTTGGAAATGGGGCCTGGTTGCCCTCTCATTTTCCCTGCAGTCTGTATTTGCATTCAGACTTCGTGACTTCTGATTGCTGGCTAGGAAAAGCTGACAATGATATGCCACAGGTTTCTTAACAAAAATCAGGCAATCTTGCCTTTTGGAAGTCTGTCCCTATTCTCTTTTGCTCCAAAGAGATTTCATTGCTCGTTGCATGGAGCAGATCTTCAGTGACTGTAAATGGACAGTGCTCTGTTGAATTTTTTGGATTGGCAGTGATTAACAGCACCCAAAGATCCTGCACACCATCCCAGCCACTACTTTGCATATTTTACATTCTCTTCCTCAACACAGTTAGGTATCATGACTTAGAGAACAGAGTCAGTAAGAATTGAGATGGTTTTAAACTGGGCATCTTTGTTTCCGAGGTGTAAAAATGATTTTTGGCTTGGGCACTTGGTTCTCAAGTAAACAGCCTGAAGAGGCCATGGAGGATGAACTGCAGAAACTGATATTCCTTTCTGTGGAATGGGATAAGAAAGAGCTGTGCCTCTAGAAAGGGCTCACTCGATAACACTCTTCCTTCATTTCCAGCTGCTGTAATGAGCTGAACACTCCTAAAGGGACAGCTCTTGAAATCCTCATGGATTACTTGTGAAGCACGTATTAATAAGTTGTATCAAATGACTATGATCATGGTCTTTTTTACTAAGTGCATTTGCTCCCCATAATTACAAACTCAAACAAGTGGAATAATGGCAGTAACACACTGTGTGTCAAAGATAACAGTGGAACAATTACTGTTGGCTGCCAACAACCTGGATCAAGTCAGCGAGCCTACAGCACGAGCCTCTCCTGCCGGGTCACTGCCACCATCAGCACCAGTTCCTACAGAGCATCACCTTATGCATTAGACAACTCTCCCCTCATCTGCCATTTAAATCTGGCCTAAGTGAATCACTTGGAAAGAGTAGCTGCATGTGCCATGACCAATAGTGGTCACTCGGATGAAGTTTTCTGTTGGTAAGATTTCCTCTGGATTAGGAGTCTGAATATCCCATCACCGCATCTGAACAGACTGTTCCCTAGCAGAGAGGAAGATTATTTCTGCTCCTGGGCAGCAGCCACAAGGCTGGTGGTACAAAAGGAACAATTGTCCAGATTATACTGTAGTAATTCAAATGGTTAACTAACGCACAGGAGAATAACTCTCCACACAACTCCAACCTTCCCTGCTCTATCATCATCACTAATCAGAAACACATTCAGGTAATTTCTGTCATTGGTTCCAAGTTAAAAGAGAAACTAAAGACTTTGCTGATCTGAAATTGTTAGTGCTTGGCTTTTAAAAAGCTCTTCAGAAGGCCCCTGACAAATTACTTCAGCTTCAAAGAAAACTTCTTTTTCGGGGAGTCAGGGGAATGTTTTTCAAGTAGTTGGTGGAACAAAGGTGCTCATGATTTTCCTAGGAAATATGTGAAAATGAATCAAATAGTTCCAGGAGCAGCAGACCGCTGCAGCCAGCTTCCTTATTCATCTGTATCCAAAGGCTGGATTCCTTGGTACGAAGAAGGCACAAGCCATAGCTGACATTTCCCGGTACCTGAGACTGTCATGACATTTCTTTCCCAAGTGCCTCTCTCCACAGCCTTTCCTCTCCTGGGCCTATCTCCATTTTCTTTTCTACCCCCACGTACGTAATTTCATTGAATTTGGTCAAAAAGGTATTTCCAACCACCTGTCAAATTTGGATGAAACTAGTCCGGATATCCAAAGAGACACAGTAGGAGGGGCACACTTGCACTGGAAGCCAGATTTTAGTGGCATGCTGAAAACTCCCCCAACTGTTCAGCACCTGCATTGCTGTAAGCCTGAAGAAGGGCTTCATCACACCTCCACAGTACCAGATGCTCTGGGGTGGGACCCCACAGAAAGGAGCACAGTCCTGGCAAATCCTGTGCCCTAGAGACTGCCTCAGCCCCAGCCCTGTACTCCAGAGCAGCTGTGTACTCCAGAGGCAGCTACTCCAAGCAGCAGTGTAGGAACAACCATCCCCTGCAAACGGAGGCCCACCTCTCACTGCAGCAGTGGGCTGAAAGCAAGGCACAGGGCACTTTCATACGAACAAAGGTGGGGATGGCATTCCCATTCTTCCTTTTAATGCCAATATGCAAAACCCAGCTACCTGTGAGAAGATTAGACCTTATTCAACAGGCCACTTACTTCCTCCTGTCAGCTAAGCTTCCGTTGTACGGCCAGCACATCAGATGAGATTTCAATGTGGGCAAGAAAGAAGCCAGATACAAGTCTAGAAGTAAAAGGGTTTATTTCTTACTGACCAGCTTGATAGCAGAAGTGCCATGGTCATTCTTTCTACTTTCAGGGACCTTTTAAATAAAGTTCCACTCCAGAAGCCAAGCATGAAAGGAGAGGAATGAAAACTCTTTGATAGATAAGATATTACAAGAGACTGTCAGAAGCTTGGTAGGAGAATGAAATAACACTCTGGATACTGTCATTGGAAACAATAATGAAAGAGTACACCATTTTCTTAACTGAAGTACTATCAAATCTATGTTACTGCCACACAACATATTTTTCGTCCAAAGGTGCCAATTTCAAGCTATGACTATTGATCTCTTATCTAACACTCAAAATTAACTGCACTACTAAGGAAAAGTGGCACCAAATCGTTTGAGAACATCAAACAGTAAAAAGCCAATGGGGTCAAATCAAGGTCAGAATTTGATGAGTAGGGTGTCAGAAATTTAATCCATTTTGTCTAAGATAATGTATAGAGCCAGTATTGGGGTTTTTTTTCCCTTTCTTTTCTGTAATTTTTTTAAGCCAGCTTCTCTCAAAAATATCACAAAACCAGACCTCAACCTTTTTTATGACCTTTTTTCCATGACTGGAGAGAGAAAAGATTAAACGGACTGAAACACAGATGGCAATTATGCCTCTGTTTATTTCCTAATGAGTCACTAGATTATTTTTTGCCTTCTGCCACATCATTTCAGAATACAAGAAAACCTTATCTTGAAGGAGACTTGAGGAGACAAAATAACACTGTTAAAAGTCCCAGTCCAGCAAGATACTTAACTGCGTTTAAAAAAACCCCAAACCTTTAACCATGAGTGAAGTCCCATTCACTTAAACTCAAATTCAGAAATGATGGGTAAATCTGTTCCACCAACTGGTGAATGTGGTGGCTATCAAATTCATTAGTGGTCTCATGACAAAATATTCAGCAGCTCTTATAGTCACATGTTGCATTTACATCTCAGCGTTTGGAGAAAATTAAGTCCAGAACTATGGCTAGAAAAGGCTTTCCCTCTGCCTCCCAACCACAGCCTGCAATGCCCATGCCCCCTAACCACCTCCCACTTGAGTCCGTATCTCCCCTTGCCTGCCCAGGATATCCCCCAGCCTCAGAGACTTGTCCAAACTCACACCCAGCTGAAACCCGGATCCAGAAAGCCTGGCTACCTCCCACACTAGAGGCAGTACAGCTACGAGCACACTGACCCAGCACTGGCTGGGCTCTCAAACTTGGCTGTGGCCACTTTGTTTTAAAACCCAGGCTGAGTAACTGATTTGATAGTGGCAACACCGTCTGCTTCTCATATCACAGTCTAGTAATTAGCATGCTCTTGAAAGGAAGCAGAAGATACGTATTCTTCAGTTCAAACCCATGTCTCTCACCTCCTCAGAAGGTGCCTTAACCACAGGGCTTTGGATAGGGGACTCCCCTCTTATCCTACTGAAATCATGCAACAAAAATTCAGGCTTTGATCCTAAAAGGGCCGAATCTTCAGCCCAGTGATTAGGACACATGGCTGGAAGAGATGAATCCTTTATCTGAGGACTTTTCATATGTTTTAGGCAGTAACTGGGGGTGGATAATATGAATTTGGATCTTGTCAGGAAGACTCTGAGTGTGACCTCCCACCTCCTACCAGAACACACAATATGCAAAAGAGGATCCATTTTAAAGGGAGAGCAAGACATACACTCCTCTCTGAAACAGTGCTACCTCCGTGCTGGAACACACTTGCTTTCTGCAGTAGTAGGTAAAGACATCTCTACTCAGGAGATGGCTGGTGCTTCAGAAACACCCATGTCCTTGGAATATTTCTGTTTCCTGGCTCTAGGGGTTCCCCCTTCAGCATCTGGGGATTCCTGCAGGCATTGGGGAGCCTCAGGCTTATCTATCCTAAGGAACTCCAAAGACACGCACAACTGGTGTGGTGAAAAGAGGGCACAGTTAGGTTGAATAATTTGTTACCTAAAAATGCTTCTGACAGATGGCAAGGCTGTTCTGGAACACTGTGAACATAACAGATTTTGGGACAGGGTGCTGAAGAGAACTGATTTTAGTGAAAAGTTGGATTTTTATCAAAGTTACCTTTTTCACTCCGAGTGCCTGCTTTGCATAGAAAATTGCAAAGAAATTTCCAAAATTTGATAAGAAATTGAACATCCCAGTGACTTACTGGAGTCATGGCTTGGATGTCATTATCCTTCACGGACCATTTCCTGCAACTGGACTCCATGTCCAACAGGCATCATTGCCAGATGTTCCCATGATATATCACACAGCACAAGATGACAGAAAACCATCATTCACATTAAAAAAGCCCTGAATTTAAGGAAGAGAATGGGTCATTTGCCCTGAAGACTTGCAAGTTCCTGAATCTGATGTGGAAACCAGTCGCTTCTACGTTGCTTTCCCCCCCCCCTCAAAAAACCCTGCAGTTTTCCACAAGAAATAAAATATTCCCAATTCATTCTAATTACCAATGCATTTTCAGGCTACATTCCTAAAGAAATGAGGCTTAGTTGTTGGCACTGTGTGCCCATTTATCCAATGGTCAGTTCTGCATCCCTTCCCTTCCTGTCTCCTCAACGTGTTTAGAAACTACCCGACAGACAGGGAAGGGGGAAGGAGCTGTGAGTGCTGGGTGGGAAGAGTAGATATAAAAATCCTTAGTTCTGTTTTGATACTTTGCAACCACAGTACAGATCTACATGACAGATCAGCAAGTCTCTGAGGTTTGGGAGGAAACACTGCCAAAAGATGGTGTTTCTTTTCCTTTAAAAAAAAAAGTTGAAACAGTTTATTACTAGGTGTTTTATCGCATCTGAAACTTTCAGTTTCAGTACTTACTTATGTGACGTATATACCAAGTAGAGAAGGATCTTACTAAAACCTTCCAGGATGAAAAACTTCTCGCTAGCCAGTCTAGACATTTTCTAGCAAATACAAAAGTGGGATTAGATGGTGCTGCTATTCTGACTCGAACAGAAAAATTAATTAAAAGAAAAACAACAGGTAAACATTAGCTAAAAACAAGATTAGTTTGAGATGGTGAAATGCTATAATATAGCTTACTGAGGTAAATCCATTAAAATTCCACACACTTTTTAAAGCATATTTAAAGCATGTATTAAAGTATGTATTTGTTTGTCTTATGATTATGTAGAAACTTTTTTTTAAGTAAGAACCTCATTTAGATTTCTAAATTAGAGTGGAAACCAGTCTCATTGGCTTCTACTTGCTACTTAGCTTTCTACATATCTAGCTACTAAGTTAAGAGCTTACTGAATTTGTAGTGTCTACTTAATCCCTTAGCTAACTTTAGACTCCTTTTCTAAAAAGTTTCACTTAAGTGAGATGAAAATCACTGATTTCTGACACTTTACTGCATAGCTAGGAAAAAGGAGCATGGGGCATGTGGCACAGCCTTAGGGAGATACTTGAGTTAAATTATACACATCTGTCTGCCCAAGAAAAGGTTTTCTATTTGTTTTGGAATGGACTTTTGATTATTTCTTTTTTCCCAATTCCTGGTAATTCTCCTGGCTTAGTTTCTACATACATATTCCACAGAAGAGGTAAAGGTTACCGGTGTATTAATATTACTTTTGTACAATGCTGTATGTTTGCAATTAGGCTCACTCCCACAATGATTTCCATATCTAGCCACTTGCTCTTCTTATTTCTTGATAAGTGATGGCCCCTATCAGGAAGTCGGGGGCGAGTCTGTTACTGCTTTGAGTAAACAGCCTAAAGGTCATTTTAGATGTTGGCTTTGACACTCTTGGTTCAATAGCCACCCACCATAGCTGTCACCAGTAAGCTGAAGTTAACCTCATGGAAAAATAGCCTTTAAGTGGGTCCTGTTGTCTCATCAACAGAACAACCCACCGGTGGGCACTTAATGGTGGAATGAGGAAAATCCTATCAAATTCTCCTCACTGACACCTGACAGAGGCATTTGGTCTGAGGTCAGGATCCAAGTGCTGTAGGTCTTCCCTGAGGTCTGCTAAGGTTATGGGAAAGTCCTTGAGTTAATGGGATCTCTGAGTCCCAGTGTGTCCACAAGGGTGCCCCAGTTCTCCTAGCCGGTGCTCAAGGACCTTTTTAATGAGATTTCCCATAGCAGAAATGAAAGCAGCAGAAGGCATCCCAGCTACATACACACAACTGACTTCTGCAGGCACAGCTATGTACACTAGAATGTGAAGGGCTAAAACCCACGGCTAACATTGGACCCCCACTTTGGGTGTCCACCAGTACAGCTGTTACACACACACCACCACACCCCAACCTTGACTTCTGCAGGTATTGTTTCTTTCCTTCTGCTCCCGCAAGATTAATCAGTAGGAGGCACAGCTTTGCCAAAATAGATGCATCCACTGCTGGAGTGTATTGCCAGCACACACCACCAGTGAGCCTCCATCAGTAAAAGGTCATTACACTACTGACATGCCTGGCCACCTTCTCCCACACACCTCTTCAGCATGAAAGCAGGAAGAACCCAGCAGACAGGTCTAAAGATACTATCGTCCTGCAAAAGGAGAAGAGTTACATGACTAGATCTAAGATCCAGAGCAAAGGCCAAAGTACTCACAGGGCTGATACAGCAAATATGCCTCGCATTGACCCCTCTACAGATTGAAGTGACGCATATCCCATGAGGGACACCACCACTCAAGGTAGAATCCAAAGTTCACTACAAAATGACCACTAAAGCCCTTTCAGGAAACTTTCCATAAACAAAGGCCATTTTCTTCCCAAAATTAGGTACTTCAGATTCCTAGGCTCTCATTTTAGGCATCTGAAGATAAGTATTTCAAAGGTGATGGAACAGATGACTCTCACTGAAGTGGCAGGTAAAAAGTTACTGTGGATTCAGCCCCCTAGGATGTTGTTCTGGTACTGCCTGGTGCTTCTTCTCTCTCCCCTCGCACCAGTGACCAACCAGCTTAGTGGCAAGGCATTTTGGACACGCTTCATCCTCCCCAGCCTGAACACAGTACCTCCAGTAACTGAGGCACTCTTGGGTCTTGCAGTGCCAAATTGTATGCCCTGCTGGAAGACACAGTCTGTGTCCACTTTACAAAAGTGAAAAAGGCACAGCACAGCCCAACCCTCCTTGTCCAGCTAGAGAGATAGGTCTGGGTCTCTCCTATACAACAATGTTGACTGTTAGTAAAAAAGGGATTTACCCAAGTGAGGGGACAGGTTGTGCTGATAAACTATCTCCACTTCTCTGTTAAGACAGATACATGCTCGTACATGTGTTCTTAAATTTCTACATGAAGTGCACCTTGTATCATCTTTGTCTCACCACTGCGTAGTTAAAAAAAAAACAGAACCCTGAAGAACAGCTAAGGGAAGACAGCAAAAATATGTATGTTTTTCAAAGATGCTGCTGTCTTTTCAGAGCCAGACACCCAGGCTACTGCATCCACCAGCCCCTTTGCTTCAAGACACACACATGACAGTAGCTACCAGAACATCCTGTTCATCTTTTCCACCACACTTTGTGGGATCCAGCTGTAGCCATTGTGACCTCTGGTGCTTCCCTCACATGCAGCATGGGCTGTTCTGCTGCCCCTAGAGATGAAATTTCTGGTTTTTAGAAGTCATTCCTAGCACAGTTCACTCAGAGTGGCATTATCAAGCAGGTGCTAATAGATAAAAACTACTGAGGACACATCCCATTGCTCTTTTTCCCTCCCTCCACTCCATGACAGAGAGCTCAAGGCTTCAGAGACCTCTGCAAGAGCAGTCAAGCCCAACTTCCACAGAGCCCTGGTATTGTATAGGCACAGTCATAGCTGTTTTCTCCAGACACGGGGCTCCATTTTCCAGTACATAATTTTCACTTTGCACTAAACAGACAACAGAGTGCGAAAACTCCCTTTTTTGGGTTTGACATTATCGTACATACAAGAAAACCATCTGCAGTTTTCAGCTTCAGCTTTTGCTCCAAGTTGGGATCTTTCACTTACTTTTCCCAATACGTTTTCCAGCCCAGACACTAATTCAGCCTACTCCCTACTCCAGCCGCTCTCCCCCTCTGTAAGCAACGTCTGTTTTCTGGCATGATGCAGGAGTCACTAAACAGCACCTGAGCAGAGTGCTTATAATGCCAAGATGCCGTATCACAGAGCAGGCTCCTTGAATCCAGCACTTACCCAAAAAGGGCACGTGCATGACAGCTGCACAGCCCCAGCACTGCTCACTCATGAAGGGTAGAATAGCACAGGTGGGACTTCACTGCAGTCCGATATCACAACCTGTCATGTCTTTCTAGTTAAAGGAATCTGGGTAAAGAAAACACAAGCGTATTTAAGCAATAATACCTTCTGGGAATGTCTAGCAACAAGAAGTGTTCTGAGGAAGGAGCTGTCTCTCTGGCCCTTACCCTCGCCAGTCAACAACTCCCAAGCTGACTGAGTTAAAATAGCTGACTTAAAAGTCATAACTGCTATTCTCAGCAGTAAAATACAAAAATGTTTTTTTTTAATGTACCTTTTAACATGCTGCAAAGTTAAACACAGCTTGCATGTTACCATGGATATAATTTCATGTTTATAAGACTGGTCTTTCCTGGCAGCTAAATGCCTGCATGGGAACAAATAGCAGAGCAGGATTTTGTTTGGCATTTTGCTCCGTTTATGATAACAGCTAACTACTTTTTCTATTAACAAGCTTTTGATTTTACTGGAGTTTCTCTAGGAACAGAGTTCATCTCATTGGCATTAAACACATTACAACTGATCCTTCAGTTTGTGTGAGCAGAGCCCTGAACTCAGTGGCACTAGTCATGAGAATCAGGGCCATAGGATCAAGTCCTCGCATGTTTATGTATCTGCCATGGCTGATGTCAGACAGTATACAGTACATGAAAACATGCTTCATCTCCACCTGATGAAGAGTCCACTCCAAACCCAGAGTGCAGGGGTTGAGCTAGATCTAACTTTCATTCAGAGTGATAAATTCTGACTAAACTCAGGCAGTGAAGTTAGGTTTCCATTTGACGAGGGGGGCAGTTTTATTCCACAGGGTCCCAGGAAAAATCTCCAAAATAGAATTGCTAAGTTCATTCATATCAACTTGAAATCAGCTGCATTTACGAAGAAAGGCTAATGGAGTAAGAATAAAATCTAGACTGGCAGGAAGGTAAGTGTTACCAGTTTAGAACACCAAGTCTAAATGCCTCCTTCACATCCACATTTAATTACTCATGCCCACATCTATTTCAAAAACTGCGTGTGTATTCCTAGCCCTACTGAACAACTTCTGTGGCAAAAGTCACCTGGTCTTCAGTGGGCCAAGATTTCACCCCTTAGTGAATAAGCCCAGGAACAGCTTTTGGCTGTTGGTTGGTAACGTGTAGGATTGTAACAACTCAGCTGCTACTGCTAGAAGATCTGAAAATAAGATGTAATTGCACAGATAAGTCTGGGGATTACACCACATCATGTCCCTCCAAATCACGCAGCCAGAGTGTTTACCTGTGTCTGTGTGTTGCTGTCATGAAAAGTTCAGTACCTATTTCAGTATCAGAGATGCATATCAGTCAACCTTGACTTCAGCTTTTGAAGTGGGTGGAGAGCAACACCACCCCTTTCCTGTACTGAAGTCTGCAACAAAACTGCATTTTACTCACAAACATATCTGTAGTTCTGTTGTGTTCTGACTTTTAAAAAAAATAATCTCATTGGACAGACACCACCAGCAAGTTTCTCCACTCTGTGGAGTGTCTTCACAGCCCTCCCACATAGTGAAAATGACTCAGACAAAACTACTAAATTTAGGGCATTGGTATTCTATGTGTTACGCTGGTGTTCATACAAGTAATGCCTTAAACAGTAAAATTCTGAATTAAGCATTCAGGCATCTTTTCTGTGCTGCATCTGCCACTGAAACAGAATGGCAATGAAGGTGGGCTGAGGAGGAGGTTATTTGGATCGTGATTCAGGTTGTGTTTTGGCTAGAGCTAAATGTGAATTTGAATGAGGTTTGCATGTACTTTTAGAAATATCTATTGACCCGATATCGTGATGTTTGATCTCAAGTGATGAGATCGTGCAAGACTAGCTGCCCTTGGGAGATTCCCTTCATCTCAGGCAAGAGACTGCAGGCTTTGACTCACAAATGGGGATGATTTCTCTTGGGATGACTAGACCAATTCCCATTTCTCAGCATTCAACTCACCCATCTCTCTGAGGTTCCCCTCCTGCAAGGACGGCTCATGAAGCAGCTGCTGAACTGCTGGTTGCAAATCCATGCAGTCAATTAAATCGGTACTTCCGTAATTCAGTGTAAAAGTACATAGAATTATTGCAGTTTTATAATTTGCAAATCACCCCCTGCTTCACAAGCAACAGCCATCCCTGTAGCAGGGGCAAGGTACTCTGGAAGAATGCAGTGGTAGCCAATTAAAGGTGAGAAGTTTTACAGCTATCACTCACAAGCCAGGGCTTTGCCATGAAGTTGGCCATGTGGTCACCACCCAGAAAAAGGGACAGGAAGTCTCTGGCCATAAGGGGAGCAGAAGAAGCAATGAGAGGTGCGGGACGAGAAGAGGAAAGGGAGAAAGAGGAGTGCTAGAGCACCTTCTTGGTTAAGGCAGTCTTTCCTCTCCGCTTGCCTAAAATTGCCAACAAATCAGTGTGAGATCGAAGTCAGGCCAAAGCCAGGCCAAGAGACCACGCTCTCCTTCAGGCTGACCACAACACCTGCTGAAGCCAGCACGAGTTTTGTGTGGGTATCTCAGGGAAGGACATAGAAGCAATGACTCATCTATTAATGAACTTTGACTCTTTATCTGTTTGCCAGATGTCTCCAGAAGGGCATGGCTTTCTTAAATATTTTTGTTTTTTGAAACTGCTGAATAATCTTCACAAATACAGTTCATGATCTGTTACCCAATTAAAACCATGCAATTGCTAGGAGCAATCTGAGCTGTTTACACTGCACACTTCCATCACATGCCCTTCCTTTGTTCCTCATCATTGGAGCATAACTCTTTAATAAAATTAGGTTCATGCAAAAACATTTTCAGATAATCTGCTGTAGCCTCCAGAAATGCTTATGCTGGTCTGACGTGCAGTATTTCAACCTGGGAAGTAGGGCATCCTTGTCTAAAGTTCTGCAGACCACGTAAAGAATAATTCTTTTCAATACAACCCAGAACTCATACTTGTATGTACACCTGCCCTGAGGAAAATTTCCATAGTACAATGTTTATCCTTGTCCGGACTCCACCTGAGAAGCAGGGATCTTGAAAGTCCCCAAAGTGCCCACTTAATAGAAGCTTAAAAATCCATGTCTAGAGGGGATGTGGAGGGATTATTTAATCTCTTCCCTTGCTCTAAGGCAGAATGAATCACTTAGACCATCTCTGAAAAATATTTGTCACCCTTGTTCTTGCAAAACTTCAGTCAAGAAGATTCTACTTTCTCCCTAAGTAATTTGTGCCGTGATTTTACTACTCATGCAATTAGAACATTTTTCCTAATGCTCGAGCCATGTCTCTTTACCTTATCACCTCATTAGGATATTTGTCTAAGCAGACAACGCTGAGTGGGTCAAATTACCCAGTCTTATTACCCAGATTTTGACTGGTAATGTAGTCAGAGAATATAATGAAGGATGATGTTGAAAGCCAAGATCAAGAAATATATCAAGATCAAAAGAATAGCTGTATGATATCTACTGCTCACTCTTTTTTCCTTAGCTAGCTGCCCTATAAACTGGGAAATTAAATTAGTTTAACATTAATTACTCTTGCCAATTATATTTTTTAACACTTTACAATCTATGTCTGTACAGACTGCCTGATAGTCTGTTCCACTATCTGTCCAGGAATCCAAACCTCTTTCTTAAGTGGATTCGCATTTTCAGCTTCATTAACATTCCCTTCTTTAGATGCACAGGCAAGCCCTCCTTTGTAAGACTCAACTAAAATAACTGCCTGATAACTTCTACCTTGTGAAACAGAGTTGCCTCAACATATCCCAAGATGGTGATACACTGTTTTTTTGCCATATTGCCTTTCCAAGCAATATCCCGATAAAGTGTCCAGTGCCACTGGGCCTTGGCTACTAAGCGCTTCCAAGAATTGATCAAAAACATCTTTCCACTCCTCCCAGGGAGGTGGCTTAGACTACACCCACCTGCCACAGAGGCTCGTTCTTTCTCTCTTTCTAACTTCACCCAGACAAGTTTGTCCCTTGTTTATCCCACAACTTCAGAACAAGGATGGATAATGCTTCTCCATTTCTCCAAGCCTGTCCTTCCAGAATGAGCTATGCTAATACTCCCATCCTGTGACTTATCCCAGCAAATTTCTAACACGCCTATTAAGTACTTAATTTGATTCTACACTACAACCTCAGGTCCTTTCCATTTTTCCCATGTTTGTATTGACATTGCCCTCTTAACCTTCCAAAGGTGCTACTGTAATATTCCCTTTTTTAAACTTTCCAATGTTTTTCTGCAATGTGTTCCTTAATTTTTACTTACCTAGGTAACTTTTGCACCGGTGTCTTTCACACTGGGCCTATAAAGCCCTCTTCTCACTTAGGCTGGTGTATGGTGCAATGCGATGGACTCCTATTTCTTCATCACCTAAGTGCCACCTCTCCCCAACAGGCCTGTGTAAGAACATCCACTGTTATGTGGAAGTGAGGATCTCCTGTCAACAGCACCTGAGAAATTCATACCCTTACCTTCAAAATCTCCATTAGCAAGTGCCAAATATTTTATTTCCACACTTTTGATGAAAAAATGAAGTGGTTTGGTATTCCTGAATTGAAACATTTCATTTCAATCAGTTGGACCAAAGCAAAATATTTTGCTTTGACCCAGTTTGACATCAAACGGTTTGTCTCATCCGTCCAGAGCAAGGCTCTTTGACCAAGCTTTTTCCCATGATCCAGCACTACGGTAGGTAAGAAGGGAGACTGCAACGCACCCTTGGTTAGGTAATGCAGGGGTGGGGGTGGCTGTAAGAAATAATCAGGATACAATGCTACCTGTCCCAAAAATACCACAGCAGTTCAGGCAGATGGCTCAGACTTAATATTAAGTAACACACAGCAATCCAGCTCAACAAACTGTTTTGAAATGGACCAAACTGACTCAAAGCAAAATATTTCAGTTATACCTTCCTGGTGAGTCCTTCTTAAATCACAACTTCACAGAAACTTTGCATAAAAGTCACTTCAACACCAAGTATTTTTTAACATAATATAATTAGCAACTGTAGAAATAGATCAGTCATGATGACTTGCTGCACAGGAAGATCAGAATACTGATTCATACATACTTCATATACATTGAATTCCTTCAGGAACTCAGCACTTTTACATCTTCTCCATACCATGACAATTCAAAAGGAGGTCTTTGCTCTCCAATAGCTTGCACATGATGGGAAGTGATGCTAATCATGAGAACAACCAGAAAATTCTTTTGAGCCAATTAGATGGCACCAGTCACAATGACATTAGTCATCCACTCCTCAATCTGAGGAGAAGGAACCAAAATTATCATTCATCTACTCCTGAAGCTGCAAAAGACACAAGGGAAGTGTACTGTTTCCCATTCTTATTGCAATCATCATCACACAAAGTGACAGAAGCTGCTATTTTCTGCTCCTGTTCTAGGAGAGCAGTGGTTACTCTGTGCAGGCTTCAAAAGAGATAATTTGATCTCACTTAACTGCTTCATTCTCCTCCTCCTGTCCATGCCTGATCAGCACATGACCAAGAAAGGAAATGGGACCAGAAAATGTTACACAGAAAGAATATATACAGCCTGATGCCATTAGCCTCTGCAGCATATAAGGGCAAGGCTACTGAGATGTGGCTGCTTGTTAACAGTGATGGTGACAGAAGAGAGAGTTGTCATATATGGTGCCGTGACTCTGCATACCAGTGAGAATAACAAGAAAAGCATGAGAAGTGGTAACTGGTGTGTGGAAAAGTGCACACAAAAGGAAAACCTCACAAAAAGTTGATAGTGAAGCATCAGGAGAGGTTAACTGCAGAGGGTTCAAAGCGGATGACTTCTAGAACAGATCCAGGAATAACACTGGAACAGAGAGACAGACTGCCCTGGAAGAGCCAATCTAAAAACCCACACATCAGTCTTTACACTGCTGAGATCAATGAGATACGTACCACTTATCTCAGCAAGCTGAGAGGTGGGGGAAGTCCAGGAGGAACTGACAGGCAGGAGAGGCTGACCAGACCCTGTGTCTCCACAGCAAGATGGTTTGGGCATTTCAGAGGTGCTGGTGTAGCAATCTAGCTCACTTCCACCCACAGCCAGGAGACCAGACTACCTAGCAGCCCTGGTGAGCACAGAGACCTTTGTATATGATGTTGTCCCAATGTGACAGGCACCCTTGAACCGCTCAACAGCTACATACATCTCCAAGGCACAGGCTGGCCAGCTCTGGATATATCAGCTCTTGAAGTCCCTCCAACACTTTGTTATTGGAAGACAGAGGTAGTGAAAAAGAGGATGAAAAATCAGAAACATCAACCCTTCTGATAGAGGGGTAAAGAGACCAAGTTAATGGTGAAGTAATATTCTAAAGAAGCCAAGGAAAGACCTGTGGCTTGGAAAGCCCAGACGCCTCCAACACGTCTGGGGAAACTCTGCCAAGGTTTTCATGGCTCCTCTGGGGTGACATTTGGGTTCACTGCCCAACTAGAGTTTGCCCTTGAAGGACTTTATGGGATAGATCCTCAGCTAGAGTAAACAGTGCCACTGCTTTCTAGAAGCATGGCGATTTTGAGCAGGAGACAATTATGCCCCAGATCTCAGACTGGCAGGGAGGTTTTCACAGGGGAGCTACATCTGACAGCTTCACAATGAAGGGAAATGTTATCCGCAACATGAAACTCCAATTCAACAAACAAATTTGAAACTGACTTTAGAAGAAGTCATGTTAACAGATGGTACCAAATCCAAGTGGCAAAGATCACAATTACTTCTTTACATTTCCCATTTTGTCTTTTTGTGTGTGTGTGCACTTCAGCCCCAGAGAAACAGATTACAACTCAAGATGTGGAGCTAATTAAACTATAATATACTAAAAGGAGATTTGGCTGTGTTGATAAATCTGAGTGTGATAAAGCAAGATAGTCCTCTGTAAACACTGAGATACCTCCCCAGGATTTTTCATAATTATTAAATAATTCAGATTATCTCCAGAAGTAGTCTTAAATTTGAATGCCAACACTAGAGAGAATGAACTAAAACATGCCTGAGCTAGATAAATTAGATAATCTAAGACCATATATATGTATGTATAAAAAGATGACAAAGAGGGACAACTGGAATAGTTACTGTGTACTGCAGTTGTTGCTAGACCTTACCTTTCCACAGACAGCTGTACTGAATCCAGTTTCATACTCTTCAAAAGATGGTATCTAAAACTTCCTGATTTGTCTTTCACACTATGCACTAGAAATAACTTGACCACAGTGGAATAAGACTCACAGCAGCCCTCTTTCTCCCAGAGAAAGAGAGATCTTCCATAAACTGTAAAGATACATTTTTAATTATGTTCCAGTGCTCATTTGTAACAAACGCCTGTTTGCACCATGCTAGCAACATAAAAGGTCTCTCATTCTGAGGTGGCCCCTGCTTTGCCTGGTATGAATAAAGCAACACTGATCTAAGAAGTGCTGATGCATCCCACAGGAAGGGGAACAAACTTTCAGCGCAGAGCATCTTCATACCAGCACACTTTTATCTTCCCAATAGGAAAAGTGCTTCAGTAAAGAAAACTACAACCTCTAACTGACCTAGATAGACTGCTGGCATGAGGAAACCAGGAGTGAGGTTTCTGACAGATGAACTCAGTCCACCTTCTATTAGACTTTAAGATTTTTCCACCCTAGCTGTCTATGTACATCCTGCCAGAAGTCACAGCTGCCCTCGCAGAGTCAGCAAAAGGGAACCTCTGTCTGTGTCCCATCATGCAAGGGATGCTCACTGAAGATGTGGCAAAGGGGAGCTCTGGGCATATACAGTATGCTCAAGCATCTGCAGCACATCGATCTGTCTGTGGGCAACAGCTGCCTTTGCAGACATGCAGCACTCCAGGCTCTCTTTATGTTCATTTGCATCTAAATGCTGCTAGTTGGAAATTAAACTCACACTTCCCTGGCTCTGAGCAAGAAAAGCATGCCCCTTTAGCCTAAAGTTAATGCCTAGTCTAGGCTAATCATCCTGGCTCTCTCCATCACCAGCAGAGGCAGACAGTATTGCTAGATGATTCACTGTCTTACATACCTGATGAATCACTCTGGCTATCTTCAGTGATGAGGGAGAAACAGAGCGTGCCCATATACCTTGCTTAGACTAGATCCCTAGCCTTCAGACAGCTCAAGTAGGATAAGATACATCCTACCTGGATGGTCTTTTTCTTTTTAATGTGTCCAGTGGTCAAGACAAATGAAAAAGGAACTCAGACTGTGGCTTCTTGACACAATAACCATATAAAACTATCATGAAAGCAGTAATCAAACAGCACTAATATTAATGACAATAACATAAAAGGTAATTCTCATAGAAGTCAACAGCTGTTCCACATGAAACTCAAGTGTGCCACAGCCTACCTGTGTGTAGATGTGTATCACACCTATGCACAATATGAAGGCCACTGCCAAATCACATGCTGTGTACGTTTTCAGAGAAGAAAAGGAACCATTGGCCCAATGGCTTGGAAAGCAGGTCATGAGATTCCTTCTGCATGATCTTCGTATCCTGCATGAAACTTTCTGTCCAGAAAAACACCTGTAACCCTGCCCTTTCAACATAGCTTTGTTTTATTTCCTTGGCTTGGCTTCTGCAGTACTTTTAACCCTTCCATAGGGAGTCTGCTTGGGCCCAAGGTGCATAGCTGGGGAAGTGGCAGGGAAGAACAAGGCTCTGCCAGTGTGAAAGCAGCTAGACTTTCTCCTGCTGGTTTCAAAGCTCTCGCAGGGGGGCACCAGGCAGGGTGGGCTGCCAGGCTTCTCTCCGCAATAGCAGCATTGCCAGGAAGCAGAAATGACCCAAGGGATCCACAACATCATACAGAGGTACAAGATTTGCACGCAGTGGCCTTGTGTTCCAGTCACCTTGGAGCAGCTGCCCGTTTTGCAGTGGGGGTTTCTGCTATGCCCATGAGAGGGCAGTTCAAGCCCCAGTGGAATAGGCCCAGGGGACTGGATCAAGTTCAACTGGCTCTGAAACACCCAGCTGTGTGGTGTGACATGGCCCTTTATCTCTTGGGGCGGGGGGGAGGGATTTTGTGCATTTTCATTCTAAACACATAAAGCAGGTAGCTAGATGAAATACAGCACAGTCAGGCTCTGAAAAGGCTTCTTCTAAGTGTGAAGACTGCAAGAGACATACATAATTCTTCATTTAACACTCCGTTGATCACTGACTTGTGGATTGTTCTCCCTCTGAAAAATTCTAACTATTCTTTTTAAATGGGAATTTTGACCAGAGTAATTGAGATGTCTTTAAACATAGATTTGGCATAGAGACTGCAATGGCAGTGAGATACCAATCTGGCTGGGCTTGTACCTATCCTGTGGCTGAGGCAGAACAGGAAATGCCTGTGTCAGCTACAGTTGAAAAGAAAAAGGGTTTCTGTTTCAGTCAGCACACAGCATCAAGGCAGTCAGGCACTGACTGCCCCACTAGGCTCCCCAAGCTTAGGAGAGCATCCCTCATCAACCAGCTTTTAAAAGATCAGTCACATTCAAGCGTACGCCACCAACAGAAATATGCTTATTATGCAACATAAAGTGAACACTTTGAGAGCACTGCTTACAGCAGTTTGTCCTGTACAACTCCTTACAGGGTCCTATTCCCGAGGCTTATAAATTAGCCAGGCTGTCTAGACCAAGTTCTGTACGTGCTGCAGGTAGACACACCACAAACCAAGAGCAGCAGGAGGACACAGTCTCTTCCCTGCAAGTATTTCATAAATAATAAAAATCAGCATATGAAAGATGGGAGAAGGCTATCAAGTGTACGCAACATTCATGACTTACACCTAGCACAAATGTGTGCACACGCATCAATTGACTTTCTTTTCACTTGGTCCACATTTGGCCTTGCAATGTTCATTCAAGTAACAGAACTGCTTCAACTACAAAGTCATCCTTCAAATAACATTTTTCAATTGATAATATGCTCCCACGCTTTAATCAACCAAACTTTTAACTACCCTTTAACCTAGTATTTTCATATAGGCATAATACCAGAATGGTAGGGAAAAGAAAATATTATATATCTGATATAAACATATAGTTTAATAATTGACAGCAGATGTCAAAGTCAACAAATCACAGAGCTCAGGCAATGCAGTGTAGTGCGTGTTTTCATTCCATGTTATTGGTTTCTTAACTTAGCAAACAGGGGATTTTTGACCGCATTTAAAGAGGAAATCAGCAAATCAATACTAAATTTTCTGTAGAAGGGAGAAGCATAAAATCACTCAAGTTACCACAGAAACAAATTTAAGCAAACTGGTGCCACAAATCAAGTAATTAGGCAGAAAGAAGAATTAAATCTCTTCAAAAACTATTGATTTATGATACTATGTCAAGTTTGGGACATAAATATTTATTATCTTGCAGCCTCTATTCCTTCAACACTTAGATTAATTTTATTCATGTCATTCTAATAAAGGGGAACTCAGCTAAGTCCAAGTAGTGAATAGTAAGACAATACTCTGTTACATTTGTCTCTCCCTTGAGAAGTAGAGAGCACATTTTATGTCAAATTATTCCATGCACAGGGAATGCTGCAATACTGGATACATACAACCTCACCACGGATTACAGGATTAGACTCCTGTGTATACCCCGGAGCAGTCTAATAAATTTAAATTAAACCGCCATCAAGTAGACAGGGGCAGTGTTTTTACTCTTGTCCTAGAGCACATCAAGAAACATTTCCTTATCTTGTAGCGATGGTCAGTTACGTTTTAGTTCTTTTTTAACCAGACAATAAATCACATCCTTTATGCAGGTGTCACCACGCACGCAGGCAACTATCCATCTGTAACTCAAAAAACAGTACTACGGCTACCAAATTTCAGTACCTGCTAATTAGGCTGAGCCTTTTAAATTACCTGAACAATTGGCATACAAAGAATAAGATGGATGCTTAACTGATCCCACAAAGAAATACCATCTGTCACCTGACAGCCAAATTCATTAAACATGTGACATGTATTAGCACCAGGATAGTGGTGCGTACATGTGTTAGTTATGTAGATTATTGTTCTCTACAGAAATTACGTTACTCCAGTGAATAGAAATATGTCATTCAAACAAACAGTGAATAATAGACAGTGTAAATCCATAGGTTATTGTGGGATTACTACAGAGGGTCAAATTCTGGTTTTGTAAATATATTCGCAATACTTGCTAAACTCCAAAAAATATGAAAAAAAATCACGAATCTCAACACAGAAATAGCACGGCACTAGTTCAGCATGGCACTTTTAGGGAAATCATGATTTCAGTTCACTGGTGAAGAGGGTTTTCACTGGACACACACACAAATGAAAAACAAACTAAAACCACATATACTGAACTCACCCAATGAACAAAGCAGGGCCAATACAGAGAGATTTCCAGTTGCATTGCTGCCATGTGCGGGACTGAATTTCCTCAGAGGGCACCAATATCATAGGGTAGCAATCTGCCAAAAGGGTTTCACTGCCAAGGGCTACTTCTGTAATCAAATCTGGCAACCATGTGTGCTTTTGCAAACATTAAAAAATTATGAGCAGAAAAGGAGGGAATGAAAGTTTCCCATCGGCTTCTTTTGTCTCACCCTTACTACATACAAGCTTTGCTCAGAGCTTTGGAGAGGCAAAGCTGGGAATACTTGCTCTGATGCTATCCTTCAGAGGAGAGGGACTTTATTTCTGTGCTAGATTAACGTATTGCGCTATGTATTTGCCTTATTACCAAGTTCTTCCTGCCAAGAAGCAAGTTTTCCTAAATACCAGAGCAGACAGAGAACTTTGAAGGTTTAAATCCTCGTGCTCTTTTAGCTGGGCATCAGCAATGACCATTTCTTCAATAATGCACAGTGCAAAGGGTTGGTGTTTTTACTGCAGGACTATAATCTGATAAGGAGCCAAGACTCGAGCCAAATCACAGCAAAAAGAGAAAGAAGAAATAGTATGTCTTCCTCTTTTTTTTTTTTTCCCCCTTCCTCTACACAGAACATTACCAAACTGGCCTTTAGTGTTAAGTTCAGCTCACAGAAATAATTCTTGAAAGCCCATTGGTGGAGAGTCCGTTTCCTTCTCCTTTCAGGTTGAAAAGGAAACTTTCTGTGAGTTTACTGTAATGGAGTGTTTGTCTGTATCAGAAACAGCCTGACCTCTCCAGCCACAAGATGAAATACCAGCAGCCCACTCTGTCACTAGTTCACTATTAGGAAACTACATGGGAGGAAAGACACAACATAAAATTCACAGGGAAAAAAAAAAAGAAAGGGAAAAAAAAAAGACATCGGCAGTGGTGGGAGTGAATGAACAAGCTTAATAACGAAGCCAGTAAAAAGGAAAATACCCTCTGGCCAATTGATAATAAAAGGTTACTTGAGGCAAAGGGTCAGATCCTGGGCAGTGTAAAGTGGCCCAGCTCCTCCAACCTCAGCAAAGCTACAGTGATTTATAGCAGCTGCAAAAAGCCCCAGGAGACAGAAAAACCCAGCTATAAAAATGGAAGTGGAGGCCCACATTTTGAGAAGCTTCCACTCACTTTTAGCACCAGACTGAGGTACAGAGGTGACTCTGAGGGTTTGTTTCTGTGGGGGAGTTCCTGTGAAGTAAGCTGAAGTGTGAATTTACACTGCATTTACTGCTGGGTCTTTAAGTAGGCTGTAAATTCATATCCTAGCCTATTTTGCAGGGATTTCCCCAAGAAGATAAGCCCTAAATTGGCCTCCTAACCATGGAGGCAGACAAAATAAATAGATGTTTTAAAAACTGCAGACCCACACAGGAATCTCTCTATTGCTTGCAGTGGCAAGTGGGTACCAGATAGTATATATTGTAGTCCTGCAAGTGCATGGTGCCCTTCTTTCCTCCATTCACCCCCAAAGCCCCCTCCCATCATCCCTCTCAGTATCCCTCCACTTCAAGACACACCTTCGAAACTCCTGGCCCTGCCTCAGCTTCATGCCAGATTTGCTTGGCCCCTGGCTCTTCCCTTCCCCATTCCAGTTCCACATCTGGAGGTCCATGTTCTCCTTACCTACTTTCCCCTGACTCTCGGGGGGAGCAGTAAAACTGTCCTGGTGCAAAGGTGTCTCCTCCTACCAGTTCCTTGCCTCCGAACCAACCTGACCACATCCTGTCCATTCACGCCTCACCCATTTCCCAAGGCACTGGATCCTTGGGTTAATGGATGCTCTTTAAAACCTCCTTCGGAAACACAAGGTTAACTCTATGCAGACAAATGCCATGAAGCTGGGCAAGATTACTCACACTTTCTTGGCTGAAAGATGCTTTTACATGCAGCCAAATGGAAGGCCAGAGGCCTTCAGCAGGAGACAGAGGAAGCAGCTAGTACGGTCACAGCTTCATCAGGGTCCTCAGGCTGGGCGGTTTGGTCTTTAGCAGGCTAGGGTGAGCAGCTTGCACCACACGAGGCCTGTGCCATTTCCCTGGGAGCCGCAGTGAGGCTGTAATAGAGCAAAGCATTTATGCCTTGGCTAATCTGGGACCTTGCACTGCTTTAACAGCTGCCTGTGCTGTTCTGCTGTGCTGGGTCAGGCACTCGCTGCACCAGTGTCAGCTGTGGCCGTACCACGCTAACACACGGTGACAACACTGTATCCTGAAGGATCCTTTTCAAGAAATCAATTTAGTAATATCCTCTGTCACCTGATGCAAACATCAGGTTTCTCAAAAGCAGCTTGGAACACTCCCCTTCAATGAAATCCCTGATTTTGCAATGCATGAAAAAGAAAGTCAGTTAACACTTAGAAGTTTGAGCCCTAAGATCAATAAGGGAAGCAAAAAGGCATAAAACATCTTTTGATATCAGCAGAAGAAACCAGGCACAGTGAACAGCCATCACATACGCGACAGTATTCCGTACCATCCTTATCTGCTGGAGCAGGTAACAGCGGTCTGAAGAACAGGAACCACTTGCTAACAGGTACAAGACTGGAAAAGCTAGCTGACAGATGTAGGTCACAGAGCAGAGACCCTTCCAGCACTTGACTAAGTCTAAGTTTCGTCTTTGATGCTTATGAAGATTCTGCACAAAAAGCATCTCTGAGCACAGAAAGAGCTCAGCACCCTTTAAGAGCTAAAGTCTATGCTGCAGACCGTTTCCTCCGATCCATCACCTCCAGCTTTCTTTGTGCCCCTTTTCTTTTTACCATCTGCAAACATTTGTGCAATTGAGTCGTACCAGCAAATGCACTTAAAGAAAGCCAGCGTCTGAGCTTCACAGAACAGTCTTCAGGGAAACTGAAGTTTATATTAGCTCAGGAGCATTTATTTTGGAAGTGTCCGTGCAAACAGACAAACAGACATCCAAACAGAAAGCACCACCAACACAATAAGAGCACCCACACCCCAGCAAGCCAACACCGTGATTAACAATGGTTCACAAAACACTGTTTCACATCAATCCACGGAGTTAAAAAAGTAATAGACATTTGAAAGGTACATAAATACCAGAGAACAGCAATTGCATCATCAACATGATGCAAGTAGAAGAGAAGGTTGGATGCTCTGGAAAATTTCTTCTGTGTGAATTATTCACTTAGCTGAAATAACTTCTCTTTCCTTTTCATCTTGCCCTGTTCAGGAAGAAAACCATATATTTGAATATGGGGTACCATATAGTATCCTCCACATACAGTACAGCACTTGCTTTCCACTCCAGGACGAGACATTCAAACTGGGCCAGTCATATTAGGAAATGGAGTGCGAAAAGGTGGTTGTGTTTTACATTCTGAAATGTGAAAATCTGAGGTTTCAGAGATTATTATGGACGTTACGTTGATCTTATTCCCCTATGGGCTCCACATGCAACATGTCCACTATGACCAGACTCAATCTCATGCACGGCCAAGATGACACAGTATTAGTGCCATGTGGAGGTGGACAGAGAGCCACTCTTCAAGTCACAATGCACGTAGCAGTGGCTGCATCAGCTCCCTCCTGATTGCTCTACTCAAAGGCTGTGCTAGAAAGTAAAACAACACCCTACGTGATAATGTTATGAAACCTTGTCTCATTGCACATATGCAGAACAAGGCTGAACTTTCACTGCAAAGACAACCTTAGTTCAGGCACTTTGCAGTTTCTGAACACTCGGTGACCTGAATATTTGTTAATCAGCTGTAGTGTTGTTAGCATACCCATACATCTATGTCCTGCACTTTGGGTGCCCTGTACCATTTTAGAAGTACCGGTATTTGAAAAGAAGGACGACCCCACACAACTAGCTTACCTCAGCCCACAGCCTCAGGCAACCCATGCAGAATCTGAGATAGACAACAAACTACTGGAGTACAGGGAGAAAATTATGGAGATATAGGAGAGTAATGTAAAAAAGAAAGCAGACAATGGGGGTCACTGCATGAAGGGCACTCTGAAACAAACCTGTACATACCAATGTTTCCCTCTGCTGAACAACAAGAAGACACAGGGTGTGAAGGGAGTAAAGCTGTGTTTTCACAGAGGTAAACTGTAATAGGTTTCCATCTTAGGTCTCAAACCTATCACAGCAATATTTTGTTTACTCATATGATGTATCATTTGGGATAATGTATCTATATAAATGTACAAACTTTTGAAAGAATATTTTATGGTTTTAATTTTCAGGGTACAATTTCTTTCATTTGTAGATTTCCCAGGCTATAGATCTCCTGTCTAGCAGCTCTCTCTTGGTGTTTAAAACTCCAGAGCCAAGCTACTCTAAGTCCTTACTGAACCTAGCACTTACACGATAGCAGGGATAACCACCAGCCCTAAAAAGGGCACCCCAGAGAACTCAGTCATCAGAAAAAATCCAGCAAGGCAAAGGAACAAGGCCCTTCACGTTAATTTAACAACCTACTATCCCCTGAAATCACTGTCAATACTAACCTATTTATCTAGCAACTAAACAAATGTATATGACTTTCCTATGCAAGAACACACTGATTAAACCTTAAAACATTTCAGGCAGGGCATATTTCTCAAATAAAAATCAGACCTTATTAAACCTCAAAGGAAATTCAACATAAACACACAGCATCAAAAAGCCAGGAGCATGTAAGAATTCAGTCTTAGTTTTAGTCAAAATTCAGTGATTTCTTTTCAATTGCTTCAGTTGCAACATTTTCAGAAGTATAGAGAACTGTCCTTTGAGAGCTAACCAGTAAAAAGAGCACGGCTCTCCTTCTTACAGAGTCACGTAGTAGGGAGGCCTTTATGCCCTGCTAAATGTAAAATATTTTAGAAAAACAAAACCAGGAAACAAACTGGGATTTGGTCAAGAGTTCATGCTGGCTGAATCACTGTGGTGTGGAAACCACCAGCTCTAAAGACGGAAAGTCCGAAACCATGCATTCCCTCACAGAAAGGGAAAGAAAAAAAAAAAAAAAGGCATTAAAGACCCATTTGGCTTGCTGGTAAGCTCCCCCAACATCTGAAACACAGGAGAGGCTGCCTATGGATAGGTGCCTTGACCCTTTTCCTCCTCATCTCTCTCTAAGCACAGCCAGCAATTTGATCCGCATCACAGTTTTTCATATTGGGTGCAGTGAGAATTGTTTAAATGTCACTCCCTGACTCAAGATGCAGAAATGCTGTAGGGTCAGGGCACTGCTTCTTCCTTCCACATCCTGCACCTATTGCCCTCTTCTGCCTTTCCCCAGGAAAAAAAATTCTACATACTTTACAGATTGAACATGACCGGTTTCTAAGTAGAGATTCGTTCAGTCTTCTCTGGATTGCCTTTTTTTATCTGAGAGCTTCCAAGGAAATATGGCTCAAAAGCAATTAAGGCCAACTGTTCTTGGACAAAGACATACAACAATCAGCATATTTAGCAAGGCAACACAGTCATTTTGAAAGAGGCCTGGAAAATCCTAACATTGTTAAAATTTATCTTCACAACTGCTGACAAGATCTAGTGAAGATGTTTGTGTTCTGCTCATGCATTTCATCGTCTTTCATAAGCCAAAATCTTATTAGCAGATCATTTTAGCAAAGTTCAAAAGCCAAACTGTTGTGTATGCCCATTGCTTGTAGCAAGGATAACAGTTCTTGACAATAACCTATTGTCCATACATTTTTTGCTTTCCTTGTTTTCAAAGTACTGGCATACATAAACATGCTATACTTAGGTACTAATCATCACATTATTTGACATAATCCTGTCACTAAAGCTAAGAATCCTATCAGCTTTCTGGTAACGCTCAGACTCACCTTGTCGCTGTATCTGCGGCAGCCTTTTTGGCTGTGCTGGATGGGACGACCAAGAGCCGCAGCAAGAAAGGAATATAACTGTGCTGCAGAACAAGAGGAGAGCTAGTCCAGCGGCCAAACTTCGTAAGCTGAGGAAACCCAAGATCAGTTCTGCAACATATTTCCTTACACAGACTTATCTACATCATTTATTCTCTCTGTGCCTCCGCTCTGTAAAATGGTACTTTTATATAACAGGCTCTGTGAGAATAAATACAGTATGAAGTGGCATACTGACAGGGAACGTGGAAATACCTCTGAATCTATGATAACTCCCCATTACCAACCAGTCATTTTTAACACTCAAAAATGAATGATTCCAGAGAAAGTTACAGTGGAAGCGACTCACAAAAGACTGAAGAATCACACTGTTTCCTCAACCGAGTTCAGTTTTGTGAGTTTAAATTTAAAAGGGTTCATTTACCATAGTGATTCCATTTGGAAAGCAGTCTTTGAAAATTATAAGCAGCTTTCTACAGAGCAAACTGCCAGCTAGCAGCAATGTTATTTCATAGCACTGGTCACAACGACCAAGGAAGCCTTTCAAAACAGCAACGCATGTTCCAGGATGTCTTGAGAAAAAGATCTATAAAAACCGCGCATCGAAAACCTGGGACTCTTGTGCTTTCACTGCTCTCAGCTCCACATGCTGCCAGCATCTGTAACATGAACTACTGCATTCTGAGTACTCCCTCCGCCCTGTCCCATGTCACTACTCCCACCCTAAAGTCTGGCAGGGTGCATCTACATTAGTGTTCAAGTTTGGAGCAGCAGTGCGCTTTTGAAGCCAGTCCCTCAAATGCCCCACTTCCCGTGCTTTGCTTTGCATCACGGAGCAGTCCCCGAGCGCACAGACTGGATTCCTTTCAGACCAGGAAGGGGTACCCCGGCAGCACAGGCAAAGCACACTAGCTGCATGCAGGATGCAGTCCAGGGGACCTCAGTAGAGCTGCAGCTCTCCGGGTTCACTCCTAGTTGCTACTATACTTGCTTGTGGAGAAATTGCCTCAGAGTATCAGACACTCATTCTCCTTCAGGGAAACTTAACAAACCCTTTCTACTCTGTACAACCACCCAAAACTCACATTGCTCCCCTCCACCCTCCCAAAAAAGCAGCTTCATGCCTGTCTTTTCAGATATTTACGCAGCCAGCACCTCCAGTGGATCATAACATTTGAACTGTTACCGTCTTGGACTGGTCTTTGTTAAAACTGTCTGTCATCATTTAGGTCCCTGCTCACCTGCCAGTATTCTGTCACTCACCTCTTCCCTTTCACCTATTTCTACTCTTCCTTTCTTTCTTTTGGACTCTCTTGTTCCGTTTTATGATTTTAGTTACGACTAAAGCTCGCACTCATCGCTAACACCAAATTCATCTGAAATAACTCCTTCGTCTTCTGTGATTTCTTTGATTTTATGTGACTGAATTTCTATGCAAGTTCTACCAGTGCAATCTGGAACTTCACGCTATCTATAGAGAAATCATCTCCTCTTATTTCTCAGATAGCTGCAGCATGGTCTTTTGCTTTGTGGGCCAACCCAGGACCGCAGAACTGAATGGAAGGACCTCAGCTGACTGCAACAGGCAGTCCCCTAAATGCACTTAATGAAGTCATTCAAACAACTGATACTATTTATGTTAAATTTCATGACTATATGACATTCAGAGATAACCATGTATGTTCTGTGTCTTTTGCGAATATATTTTTCCTATTATACAATCTGAAAAAATACTGGGTTTGTTCTAATGTAATTGTAAGAATCAAATTTATATACAAGACCTTTAGAAAACAGAGACCCACCTCTAAATGCAAAGAACAAACATTTGCATTACCTATTTATATTAAAATATGCAGAAATTTCCAAAGTATTCAGTCAACTTATAAATTTTTATAACTTCTTCAAATTGTTAACATTTTTTTAACACACAGCATTATTTCAGCTTTGTGGAAGGCTCAATAACAATCTTTCTGGTCTGGAAAAAAGGAAAGAACATTATAATAAAGAATGCAGAATAAATAAAAACAAAACAGTACAAGCCGTACATCCACGCATACAAAGACAACTTTCATGGTGAGCTATAAGCAATTATAATAACACAATGTGCTGCATGTTGATTTCACCAGTGAAAAGAATTTCTCCAGTTATTGAAGACTTTCCTGGCAGAATTTCAGAAAAAAAATTCTGACATTCTCCCAATCTGACTTCTGTGCAATGCAAGTCATGCACATTTTAAACACTGATGAATAATACTGCCTTTCTTCTGTGAACTGTTAACAGCTGTAGAAACTATTATAGCCTGCTTAAAATCATGTCTCTGTAGTCAATACTCTCCAGACACTTAGCAATACTAAAGCTATTCCTGGGGCTAAACTAGAATTGCTATGTGAGTACAAAGTTTGATTTATGTTGAAATGAAACAACAAACATCTGATCTTTCCTTTTTTAAATAGCCATTCATACAAACGCGAGTATCAGCTGCATAACTAGAAAGTGATGTACCGAATTTACAGAAATTAGACAAAGGAAGACCACCCACAGTTACCTTCAAGAAGAAAAGATTTGTCAGAGGGTGAAAGGTTGCTGGTGAAGATACTTTGTACAGTCGTGGCTGCCCTCATGTCCTCATGGTGAGGCTGTGCTTTATGAGAGTGATGTTTCATGAATCTAATTTTTCAAGTCTTCTGAAAGACACAAAATTGATCAGCAGCCCAGTACCGTATCTTGGCGATGCTGATCATCAGCTGCTCTCAGACTGATCACAGGCTCAGTGGACTGCCTAATAAAACCGTCCAGATGCATCCAAGAGGAAGTCAAGGTCTCTGTGTGCTAATGTTATTCTTTCGCATCCCAAAGCACAGGTGGGAACAGAAGAAATGCTCAGTTGTGGTTCCTCTGACATTTTTGAAATGATGACTGGGAAGAGAGAGGAAAAGACGGCAGTGGAACAAGAGAAAACCTTAAAACACATACAAAATTTCAGGTACGTTCTACAGATTCACGTACGTTACTAAGATGTGCTGAAAATCCAGTTTTGATTCCTCACTCCAACAAACTGCCATCAAAGTTCCTTTATTTTTTAATACATCTTCACCTTTCAAGAAATGAAAACACATAAGTAAATACAATCACATTTGTGGGGGGTTTGTGATCTCTGACAAAGATAGCAATTAATTTGACCAATAACAATAATAAAGTGAGGGTAAGACTAACTTGAAATAAGACACTCTTCTTCCAGAAGAACATCATAAATTGATCGGGAAGAATTTAACAGCCTCAAATTAATGCTCCAACTTCTTCTAGATTAATATTAAATCTTTAGCTGTTAAAGTATCTAGAAAGGTGAAAGATAAGCTAATTGTTCAGCTCATTACTAGTTTTTCTTCTGTCAGTAAGTTACCTTTTTTAAAGCATCACATTTGCATCTTCATATCAGAGCTCTTTAGGGAAGTTTCAGCGTGCACCAGTATTTCCCCATGTTGCACAGGTACCCTTCAGCTGCCCTAGGTTTCATCAAACAGAGCTCTCCACACACAGCCCCCGTGCCTGGCTGGGGAAAGTGCCACCGGGTCATGCCTATGGCAAATTCAGTGTTGCTTTCCGAAAAGCCTCTGTTGTTAGTTCCACCAGCTAACCTTCACTCCAGGGACAGCCTTTACTAAAAATGCACATGACTGGTGCAGCTGCCCAAGGATAGGAGCTCACTCTCACTAAAACCTGCATTGCCCACCACTGCTGTAGTGGGACTGTGCAAGACTGAGGACTCCGGAGGCAAAACAAAGCTTGAAATTCCAAATGCAGATCTAACACACAGTGGAATTGCTGTAATTCTCTTTTCTTTCATTTCAACATAAATCAAGTTCTTGTGCTGAGCTTGAGACCACTGTTATTTTTGGGAAAACTCCCTTGGACTTTGCTCAGGACCCCAGTTCACATTTACACAGTCCTATCCCAGGCTGCTCCCAACCCCTCTGCTTTTCTTCCTCCCTACTAATTCTCTCGCTCCCTCTACTTTCCTTATTCCTTTTGTTCTTGCGTGTCTCCTTTTCTTCTCTGTGCTTTCAGCCTTACCCCATGCTGCCCTCTGGGCTAAGATCTCTCTCCCTGGGAGGGCTTTGGATGTCATATCTCCATAAATCTCGGGTAACACTCAGATTCAATGGGAGTAAAGCTGACCCATATCATTGGGTCTCTCTTGACAAGTATCCTCTGTCCTTCCTCCTGCCTCTTTGAACAATCTCATCCTGTCTTTATTTAGCATCTGTAACTTCGCTCCCTTCTTCTCCTTAGCTGTTGGGCCTACATTTCATATTTGCTAATTTTGCCATACTTAGACTGAGAGCTCCTACAGGCAGAGTACAAAGTTGTTGGATTTTTCCTTCCTTTGTCTATAAAATGGTGTGCTATTTAAATGTTTTCCCATAACAATGGAAAGAGATGATCAGTTTACAACACTAAAGCATATGGAAGGAGAAGCAGTACACTTAAGGGGGAAGAGGACCCACTGTTTTCTTAAATGTTAATAGGTACCTAAGAAATAACTTTTTTTTTTTCCAAAAACACTGACCACATACAATGCAAAAAGATATTGTTTAGGAAAAAAAGCATAAAAAAGGCACCAAGGTTACTAGTAGCCATTGTATCCTTTGGTCCGGGAATTTCAGCTGGGCTCTGATTCTTAATTCAGCACAGTCACAAGGCAACGCTGCAATTACAATCCTCCGGGGACTGTAAATGAAAAAAAAGTTATGTTCAAATCAACCGATTTCCAAGGTCACGCATTTGAGATCAGGGCAGCAGGGAACCAATCAGCCTTACAAAACTTACAAAATAAGTACAAGCCGTGCAACTAGGAAATTCTCACAGGTATTCTCTTAACACCAACTTGATTTGCTAAACTCAATGGTCAGTAGTTCCATTGAACAGAGTAAGAAAAATCAGGCTGTGGGTTACAAGGGCAGATAATTTACAATGGGAGGCTGACAGTGGACCACATGGAAAATTAAGCAGCTTGGACTGCAGACAAGCTTAGAGAGAGGGTGAAGCAATGGCTATTTTGAGAATCCCTATTGGGCACAAACCAGCATTCTGCTATGGAGTGCTAATAACATACATGAAACACTAACGGCTGCAACATGGGTAGAAAAAGTCAAATAACCTTTCAATATAAAACAATAGACTTAAAGTGATTCCATCCATCACAAAAGAGAAATGAAGCTGGAAAATCTCCAGCATGTAGGCACTGTAAATGTGAGAACAGAGCTTCCCAGCAATGGGGTCAGGAACTTCTGATCCTTGGCACTAATTCTGGAATGAGAAATCTTTTAGACAGGTTACCTCCTTATCTGCCTATATGCAGAAAACTCACTGATAACTGAAAAACTCTTAAGCAATCTTCTGTGCTGCTTTTCTATTACAATAATTACACATCGGCTGCTCAGAACTGAATGGTATCTGCTATCATTATCCTAACACATGTAACTATCCATCCAGACATTTACACTGCGCCTCTCATAGTGGGGAGGGACTATGAATATGAACACACAGGGCAAACAATACAATCAACACTTCCCATTTGGCTAGTATCGCTGCGTTAGTGCAGTCCACAGGCAGGTGCTGTCATTTCTGACAAGGCTGTTGGGTAACAGTGACAGGAATCTGTCCGATGCTGCCCACACGCGGGCCATGTCCCCCACGGCACGCCGACCTACTCCAAAGAAGTTTCATTTTAAAATTCTACTGAACATGTTACAAATACCAGCTGGCAACGTGCAATGTGTCACAGAGAAAGGGAAAGGCGTAACGGTCAAGAAAAAACAACAGGGAATTACCCTCCGAGGGCAGCAGTGGGCTTGCCGCAGCACGTGCTATGCTTGGTCGGAGAAACAGGTTGGATCTTTGTGATGGAGGGACGCTTGGCCCATCAAACAAGATAATGGGCAAAGGCTCCTCTGCGCTTCTCGTGCAATTCCCTGACCCTTCGGTTGCCAGAAGATTAGTGTTGTCATAAAGATGATTTAAAGCAGCCTCAGGCTTTGCCAAGAATAAACGACAAGTGCCTTTACCCTCACAAGATCGTATTCACACCATGCGCAACTCCTTTTTCCCCAGGAAAAAGTCCTGTGCCAATGCATAAGAAGATGCATGTCAAAGACCTTTGACATTGCCTCAATACAACCACACAGCCTGCTGTCTGTTCTTCCCTTGGACAAGGAAATTCCGAGGGACCTACTTACTCCTGCTTCCTGCCTTCTTTACACCACTTGAGGTGCAAAGCCGACAGAGGTGAACAACCAGTTACACTTCCTAGGCAGGCAATAAAATATCGGAGGGTCTCAACTAGCAGAAAAGCCTTTGCACACCTAGCCATGGCAGCTCAGAACGCTTCTGCTCCCATGCAAGAGGTTATCAGACCCACAGCAGAGCTTTAAACTTTAAGCTGACTACCCACCAGAGCCTGTGAGACAAACATGTACGCTCCCTCTCCCCACCCAGATGCGAGCAAGCTCTCCACTGCCGGGGAGGGGGTCGATTGGATAGGTGGCAATACCTTCAGCTACACAAATAGATTTGGGAGAGCTCTTCTGCAGCATGCTGGGAGCTTGGGTTCAGTACGTTATGCAACGAGATAATTCCAGTATTGTCTCTTCAACAAAAAGTAAAAGGTCTCTGAAATGATGATTTTTGCTTTTGGAAATTATATTAAGACCAGTGCAGAAACTGGTAGCAAAGAAGTGATTCATGAACACCAACAAAGTGATTCACCAGCCCCTCACTAGGAAGTGATATCATCACAGCACATCTCCATGAGAATGGCAGAAGAGAAGCATTGTTTCACAGGACAGGAAAGTGCTGTATTCTCCAAAAGAAAAGTATTAAATCTGCAGGTGTGTATGACAAACAAGAGGGGGCAAATTGTCAGTGCTCTGGGCAGTGAGTCAGGTGCCCAGCACGGTGACTACCAAATGCTTGTAAGCACTACTGAAGAATACCAGAACATTTCCAGTCTGGGCTGGGGTAAATTGCAAGCTCTGGGTATATTGTACAATTACCCCACAGCCCAACCAGATTTTTCTCTACCTGATCCGTCACTCCTCGCTCCATCCCTCCAGCCACAAACAGTAAAATCCTTTCTTGCTCCCTGCTTAGCAGCCACATAGTGAGTGTGCTCTTGCATTCTCTTACCTCAGTCCCACACTCTCTCTGACCCACAAAATTGCCTCCGCTCTCAGTCTTGCCAGAGATCTATACGCCTTAACAGTATGCCTGCTCCACCCCTTTGCCCTACCCAGCACAGCCACCCAGGTGCTCCAGCGCTTCTCAGGTCGAAAGGCACAGGGCTGCTGCACATCCAGCTGGCCTAGGGAACCCCAAAGCTCTTCTGATCCCTGTGCTACACCGATTCTCACCTTGTGGCTCACACTAAGGAGAAGCTGAATGCACGTATGCAGCTGCTGGGGAGGCAGAAAGCGAGGGAATTTTAGGTTTCAGCATGTACGCCACATGTTGTCTTCAAGGGTGACGTGCAGGATAACAGTTTTTTTCAGTTCTTAAAACTGTACCTTGTGTTGGACATGACCATGCTCCCTGCAGTTATTCTGGGCGGTATCAGCTTGTCAGCACCTCAAAGCCCTAAGCATGCTGCACTTTGCCATGCCTTGTCATCAATGATCTGCCCCTTGCAAAGCAGGCAGCAATAGGCTTGCAGCTACGTAACTACCAAACTGACGATGACAAGCTGACATTGCCCAGATTAAGAGGATTTTCTTTCTGTCAGTCTTATTCCTTCTCCTCAGCCTGTCCTGTGTGCCAAGATGTCAAAGTACTACCCCTCCAGTTCACCTGATAGCGATGCTTCTTCCTCACCTACAAAACTCCTCTCAAAAAACCTACGCTTATAGCACCTGACATCAGCAGCCCTAGGCATTTGAAAGACAATAAAACCAGTGCTGCTTTCCTCCCCAGCCTGCTGCCCAGCTGTGCCAGAGACGAGGGACACCTCGAATCCAGGGAACTGCCAGAGAAAAGAATGGCGAATTTTTGAATCACTCAATTTCTCCAAAACTCCTTTAACTCTCTGCAGGAAGACTGGTGGGCCTGCTGCTGCACGGATCTGCTGGCCCACAGCATGCCAGAGGCTACTGTCAAATCAAGGCTTTAGGAGCGATCACAGCACAGCAGGCACGTCCAAGCAGCGCCGGAGAAGTCATCTGCAAGGGAGAACAAATCCTGTGCCATGCAAAATGAAAGCAAGCTGTAAGTATTTATTCTGCTATTGCTCCTAAACCCCCAGGGACTGGCCTTTTAATGCAACTTGTATCCTCCAATCTAGTAACCTTAGTTCCCTGCGGACTGGTGCTGTAGATGTATAAACAGGGCTTAGAGCTGAGCAGCTCTAGGATTTCTGATGTATCCAGCCACACTTGGTGCCAGCCGGAGCAACACGAGACTCCTCATGCAATCCATCTGCTTCATTGGGTTCACCTAGAAAAGCAAGCCAGCCACCCACCAGCCTTCCAACTCAGCCCTCAGTCACACCCAAACAGCAGCGTGGAAGGAAAGCTGCTCTCTCTGTTCCAGCAGTGCCCACAGGCTCAGGTGCAGCGACAGACAGCTCCTGTCCCAGAGAGCCTCCATCTAAAAGGACAGTCAAAGGGAGGAGACACACACAAATGGGGAACCTGATTGTGTGACTTTTCTGTGTGGTAGGGCACAAGAGAGACCATATTCTTGATATGGTTTCAGTGTTTCTGTATATTAGACAAGATGATAGGGGAACTCAATCAGCAACAGGAAATGGAAATGCCCCTTCCTTTGGCCAAACACACAAAAAAAGCACTGGGCCTGATTTTCCCCTGGTGACACTTACTTAACATCAGTGTAACCCAACCAATTTTCACAGTTACTCCTCATATACTTAAATAAGAAGAAAATCTAATTTTCCGTTTGGCTTAGGGAAAAAGATACTGCTCTTGGAGTAAACAAGCATAAGTAACCTGTTAGCAAGCATTTTAGAGAACATTTCACTGTGGTGAACATATTTCCTCAAGTTATTTCTATGATCTAGATGAGCAGCAACTGTTGTACTCACCTCTTCAAAAATTATCAAGTATCATCAGTTAATGAGTCCTGCATTACAGTGTTTCCATCCAAAGAGCCTCCTTGTTGTGCATATGCACCACTTCGTTAAAGTCATGGAGGCATACCCCAGACAGAGCAGGCTGGAATAGATCACAGATACCCATTTTATCTCAATTACCCAGAAAAGTGAATGGTTCACTTCTTCTGTGTAATATAAAACCTCATGTACCACAGGAACAGAAGCTTAAAGGCCACATAGTACTTTCATTTTGTGTGCGCATCTTCCAGTGATGTCAGCTGGATGCGAGCTTCTGATTCTCAGCCAGTACAACTTTTGCCAGGAAGTATTTTCAGACATACCCCATCAGCTCTGGGCTCACACTTTCGTCCCAACAAAACTTGATGTCTCTCCACACCATCCAAACTTGTACTGTCACTTTTACACAATAGAGGGGGGAAAAAAAGAGCTTGCGTAAGTAAAATTTACTTTGTTAAATTCTGGAGGCTCTTTGAAAGGTAAAAGCATTTTTAAATCTTGGCCTCAGGTAAAACATTCTCTGCTTGCAGGAGTTTGAATGGGATGACCACATTTCTAGGCATAGGGACAGCTGATAAACTGTGGTAATCTCGCCACAAGTTAAGAATTTAACAACATGATGATGGCTTAAGCCAACAGGTATCATTTCACCACAGGGCGTGAGAGCAGAGTTCCTGAAGTTCAGCTGGTTCCTGAAGCACAGCTGAGGAGTGACAGTGTGTTAAGCTACAGCAACACGATTGCTTGCAATTGTCTCTTTTATAGTCTAAGTGCTAAACTATCCTTGTTCCGAGACATGCATCATCTTGCAAAATATTGCAAGAAATGCAGGGCACAGAGCAGAAGAAAGGTTATCTTTAACTTGTTAGGCTTCCCACAGAGTTTTCAGATTCTGCACGTAGATTTAACCAATTTTATCATTTTGGTTACATCAGAACATCTTTATATCAAAACAACCAACTTCTTGTTATCAAACTCTTTTTTTTTAATTCTAGTTATATGCCACCCCCTTGAAGTAAAATAGCTCAGATTCACACATAAAGATTGAGATGAGATAATGGAAATAAAAGATAATGAATCACCTGGTTTTGTACACAAAATAA
The DNA here is from genome assembly GCF_965638725.1 of Aptenodytes patagonicus. Classification (NCBI taxonomy): domain Eukaryota; kingdom Metazoa; phylum Chordata; class Aves; order Sphenisciformes; family Spheniscidae; genus Aptenodytes; species Aptenodytes patagonicus. The sequence goes on from NC_134953.1 coordinate 35,543,067, forward strand.
GCATCTGTAATTACAAAGCAGCCAATGCGCTGACTCTGCCTTGAGTTACATTACAGACTGGCCCCTTGGATCCCAGGACTTAAAATCACCTTTGCTCTCTCTGTCACAGGTCAAGTACAGCTCAGCCAAACCAGGAGATTTGTGCCAAACAGTTTGTATTTCCAACAATTAAATATTGAATTCGCCTTTTATAAGTCACTTAGGAATCACGCTTGCACAATTATTTGCATACACAGCCACTTTATTTCAGCCCCAAATACAAAAAGCTATTAACAGTTAGCCAGATTCTGCTCTCGCTTGCCCTAGTGCAAAACCACGTCATTTCCACTAAGATCAGTGGAGCCTGAGTTTTGTACCACACATGGGAGAGCAGAACTTCTTTTTCACTGAGGCAACTCACATCACCGGTGAGTTGCTGTGCCTGTGGCACACGTGGCCTGGAGGCTTCCGTTCTGCTGCACACACTGCCTCCTCTGCTCACCGTCCTTCTAACTCCTCTGCAATCCCACTGTATCCCTCGCGGGCCTTTATTTTAAATGGACCTTGTTTCACAGACAGACCAAAGCAGGTTACTTATTCCCCTTAATTCAGTGGATTTACAAGAAGCACGCCAGCTGAGGAACACTGAACAAAAGACAAAATTGTTTCTACAGTGTATTTACACACAATAAAATGAACCAATCAAGCAAACAAACTGTACACAACGTGCCCTATTATTAATTGAAACCCGAAGAAACTCTCTTCAGTACTTCCAGTGCTTATAAATGCATGCTTATGTCCAAAGTAACCTAGAGCTTCCAGCAGTTACTTAGTCCTCAAAGCTTTGAGCCAAGTTTTCTCCACAGTGTTTACTCCCTGGGGCTCACGGGAGGTAACAGACAACTGGTCTCCAACCCTGTTTTTTCAGAGCCCTCCGCGCTGAGGGCAGACTTTCCTCATTCTTCCTGACTGACAGATCACCTGCTTTAACTTCTCCTGGACTCCCTTCATCTGCTGTACATGTCACAGCCACTGCCACACTCCCAGGCATGGTGCCATTCCCTGTGCAACACCTGGCCAGTGAGGGACAGGCGGCTAGGTGCCAGGAGACACCAGGAACTGTGGCACTGGGAAGCAAGCACTCTGCTGCCAGTCAGGAGGCAACTACAAGTGCAAGAGCACGCACAGCAACACTCTGAGGGAACAGAAATCTTAATCCCACTGTCCCTGCACGCCCACGACAGTTGGGTTAGGAGTTACTGTTCTGCTCTTCCACAGATACAGCGTTTAGAAGTTCATGACCATTGCTTTGTGCTTTTATTTCTTTCTGGTAATGTAATAAAGCAATTCCAGTTATAAAAAATCTGACTGTTAGCGACCGCGATGAGGTATGTCCAGAGGTACAGCCCTCTGTACGTAACACGCAGAGGGCGCTGGCCAAACAAGCTCTCGTTCCTCGCAGCAGGCAGTCTGACTTCAGACAGGATTCACACGCCACCCCATGCAGCAGCACCCCACAGGATTATGTGTCCTTCTGCAGACGCAGTTTTCTGCCACCTTGCGTGACCACATCAACAGCCACATAGCCCGAGAGGCAAACTCCCCCAAACCTTCCCCTTGCATAAAGGGAAAAGTCATTTATTACACAAATACGAGGCACAGTGAATCACCCCAGCTTGACTACTGACCCATGGCAAAAAAACAGTGCTAGTTTCAAGGGCTTTCTTCTGCCAGCCTTCCACGGAATAATTTAACTGTGGAAAAGAACTTGACGTGCCACAGCACAGTATTTCTGATGCTAATTCATGTGTCTTTTTTTCCCTACTAGAATTCACAGAAGCAGAAGATTGTCACATTTTTCAAGTGGGAGATGCAAAGAACTGGGTTTCAACTCCCTGGTAAACCTGGAAAACAAGGCAAGGGGCCAGCTCCTCTGTGCGCGAGCCCCCAGTGACTCAACTGAAGTGTGCATAGATGAGGTGAGAACCAAGAAGAGAATCGGGTAATCCCATTCCAACCGTGTACAGCCAGATTTGTAAACAGAGAAACTGGCCACTATTTTTGAAGTAGAGTATTATCATCTCAGTAAAGCAGCAGTATGACTCTATGCATTCAACGTTTTAATTATCAGACAAAGCCAGGGTAAAAGCACATCAAATTTACAAAACAGCTCTTAACTGCTTGGAAAGGAAAACTGTAAGGCTGCTTGGGCAACCTTGCTTGAACCTTCTTGTATAAGGAATCAGTGGCTGGACACTATAACATACTGTTTCCCTATAATGTAGTATGCTATCAGCTTCAGATCCTTTTGTTCTGCCTCAAATACCGCTATGCTGACATGGCGTATATATGGTTTACGCGTATGTTTTTTTCAGCACAAAACAAGGAACAATGCTGCATTTAGCATTCAGTTTTAACATTGTGTATACATACACAAACATAGATGCAGGTAACCTTGAGAAATCAGATACACGTGTGAAAGAAGTTTCTTTTAATACTCTCCCGAATATTTCTCACCATTACTGGAATCCCTTCTGAAGTCCCCCTAGTAGCATCAGTATAAGTCCAAAAGGTCACATGAATGAGGCCCTCGCTCCCCCTGCACACCAGGAAGAACTCACCCCAACACTCTGTAATAAGGATAAAGCTTTTAGCTTTAACTCAAAAGTCACAAGGACTACAGCCTACCACAGGAAGACAGCAGAAGAGATCAAGGGCATCCCCAGAGACTCTGTTAGGTGAAAAAAAAGTAAAGCGCGCAAAGTTACTCAGCTGTTTTGTGGACTTAAGGTTCTGCTGGCGTCCTTGTAGTATCATAAATTTAAGTGTATACATAAAAATACAAATACAGTTACAACCCTGCCATGAGTTCCATGCGAACAGCTCTCTGTAAGCAATGTCAACTCCTTCTATGTGCAAGGCCTTGCCTATACAGGGCTCTCTGCAGGATCAGGACTGCAAACTATGTACATAAATGCTGGTAAAGTATGTTTACATAATATGTAAATAGATAAAGAAAAGTACATTCACACCAGCTACTGAGGGAAGAAAACATCATTTTTCTACTGCTAAAAGTACTGAATCACTTACCATCTGGCTTGGGAGAAAAAAAAAGACTCAGTCCAATTCAGCTATGAAGAAAATCCTGTCTAAAAAAAGTAATCACATGCTAGATCCCCCCAAGTTCAATTTCCAATCATTTTAACATGGAGACACGGAGAGTTTTGTTTTCCTGGAGGGGGAGGGGGGGAATAGTACGAAAGATGTGTGGCTTGTTAGGCCCTGATCCTGCAAGCTCTGAATACTTAGCTATGGGGAACAGTGGAAGCTGTTTTTCAGTAAAAAGCTGAGTCTCTGCATCAGTTTCTGCTGGGATGCATCCTAATTTTCCAAGAAAAATCTGCCACACTTTTGCTACCATGCTGTGAAATGCAAAAGTAAAACCTAGATACTAAATATCTGAACTAATTTCCCTTTATACCTTGGTAACATTTGTGTTTTTTCCTCAATCATCTGAAGATATACCTGTGCACACTGTAGCGTAGTGCAGAAGTGGTACGTTACTAACAAGTATATTATTCTAACTGAAAAAGAGCATGTGGTCATGTGAATACTCCAAGTACTAGAGCACAACCAGCAAAGGTCATGTTTATAGCTCTGGCAAGCACGTGTCATTTCCAAACTTGTGACTTTTCACTTTGTCCTCAAACACACCATTAAAATTACTTTCTTCATTTTTAAAGAAACTAAGATTTTTATATCATCATTTCAATCCACACTTCAAAACCTAGCCTACACGTAGCACTGATTTTCCAAATGCCTTTGTATGTTCCCTTTAACAGTTGTTCATCCCGCAAATGTATGTCATGGAACCAAACTGCCCTGTTCCCTCCTTGCCTTATTCCCTGCACGTTCAAATACCAACTGACCTCTGCGTCTGCTTCTCTGGAACGTCCCCCTGACCTCATTCACTGACATTTCATCCTCACTGGCATCTCTTCCTTCCTTCCTTCTCTTTTTCCTCACCACTTTCCTCTACTAACTAATTGCCAACATTTTCTAATTGATGTTCTTATATTTTAATACTTTCGTCTTGGAAATAGTCAAATCCTGGTTAATAACCACAACTCAAAGAGGGATCAATACTGTTGCATGGGCGGCTGTAACAGTCCTGCGTGTCCTGGCCTTTTTCTTCTGCTTCCCTCAGTCTACCTCCCTTGTTCAAACACTTGCATAAAACTTACTTCCTCCTCCCAGAGGCCTCGAGTTCAATACGGACCCTTTACCTATGGGACAAAGAAGGATTTTACTGGATTTACCGACTAACCTAAACGCTACAAACACCTGAAAACACTGAAAGAAATTTCCCTGTCCCACTAAACACCTTACCCACTAAATTTTACCGTTCACCTCTTTTTCTGCTGATACATGAATAATAGATACATGAAAAAATGTATCTATTATCTATTTAAAACAGAAAAATGTTCCTTGGCTATTCCTTAAAAATTACTCATTCTTTTCTTCTTAAATTTAGCACTATTGATTAACCCTGTATAGATCTCCACTGGGATAAATTTGATCCCAAATCATTAAGAAATGAAAAAGTTCTCTCTGTTGCTGAAAAGAGATTCTTAAAATAATGAGTTACATGTATAACCAAAGGCAATCAAGTTACTATGGCTTCATGCGCTACTGCTTATCACCTGTGTGACGACCATAACCAGTCCTCACTCGTGACCGTGAAGGAAGGCTTAGCTTAAAGCCAGCCTGTGCTAAAGCATTTTTGGCAGTGAGGGAAGGCTATGAGTGAACACCAAGCAGGTTACAGCGACTCAGCTGCACAGCAGTAACTCTTTAAGCCACAGAAATAGGATTACCTCAGACCTTGCTAGTAAGGTTGCCTAAAAGTTGGTGTGTGATCACTACTTAGCGTAGCACAAGCAGTGGTAGACCCACACCTCACACCCTCTGCGACCCCAGTTAGTAAACTATCTACTTCCAACTCTCAGACTCCAACAGAGCAGGATCACACCCTACCCTAGAACAAAAGTCCTTGTATACCGCACCTATCTCAAAGCAGGCAAAAGTAAATATGGCACTGAATCAGTGATAATGGGAGAACAGACAAGCACCGAGAGAGAAACATAAGGCTTTCCCTGCAAGGGAGCAGCTTTTCTCATCACTGCCTGACGGCGCGGACTCTGCAGAGGCTTCGTACGCTATGTGGGCCTTTCCCCTGGGTCGCATCAACAAAACCTCCTCTTGCCATTTGAAAGCCAGCTGCTGAGGGGAGGGCTGAAGGCCAAGGGAGCTGCTTCCAAACAGAGGTGACTTTGCAAGCTTTCTCCCACCCTCCACTCTCCCACTGAGCGACCAAACAGGACCCTCGGGATTCTCTGAAAAAGTAACAGAGAGAGGAAAAAAAACGAGTGGAGGCCGGAGGGGCCTTATGGAGCTGGCAGCCAGTGACGGTGACAGAATTCAAAGGACCTACAGGGAAGTGGTTTCAAAAACGGTGGAGAGAGCCAGGCTCTGAGCCCGAGGAACTGCCCGGTGCCGGTGGCAGCGAGCACCAGGTGGCTCCTCCCCGGCATGCCTGGAGCGGCAGGGAGGTGCGACACAGTGCCCCACGCCCGCTTGCTGCCCATGACAGCAGGATGGACTCCGGGTGCTCCACTTCACCGCTAGCCAGGACCTTCCAGGGAGGAGACAAACCCCCCAGGCTAATAAAGCACCAGGACTACAGCCAAGTATGACTTTCGTTCTGTACCAACTATCCCAGGAAACAGATTTCAACTTTCCCAACAGGTAGTGTCAGCATTTAAATTAACAGTAACTTATATCAATAAAATGATAAATGACTTCTATGCATTTTGCTGCTTTTGAATGCACTTAGGTAAAATAAATATCAAATTATTTTAATACAACCAGAGATAAAGATAGGCAGGGAAGAAATCACAAGTAAACATACCACATCTTTAACTGTGTCTTTTCTGCTGTCAGGTAAAAGTCTAGAAGCGACGGTCCAAATTACGGTGTTCTGTACATTATAAGATTAACCAGTTTAATCAATGATTCCCATTTGTTTCTAATTACATTCTTCATAACATAGTATCCATACACATTCCTGTTGATATTTTATTTTGAAAGTTATGACAGTAACAAGAAAGAGTGATAATACAGCTTTTTGTGGACCCAGAATTACACTTGCAAATTGACCTGCGGGTTTCTTTCATCTCAGCAATTATCAAAAAAAAATCTTTTTTTACCTTCCTACCCCTATCTGAGCACCCAGGATTGCGGACACTTCAACAATATTCTTGAATATATTTTTAAGTCTCATATAAAGGTCATATTTTTCCCAGATGATATAATCAGGTTATCTTTAGGAAACATTAAAGATACATGAAAAACTTAGAAATGTCAAGTACTAACTTTCCACAACCATTAGGGCATTTCTCCCTCCCTCTCTCTTGTTGTCACGGCTGCATACAACTGGTGAAAGTATCGCACAGCTCCGCAGCTGCGGTGGCTAAGAGTGACACCACGCAAGCGGCTCCGGCCAGAGATGCCTTCCTGCAAACTACATGCCGAGAGGGGAGCGCATGAAGGGAGGGCAGTTTCTAACCACGCTGGTAAACGTCTTCTTCCTCACACCCAGGATCGGTCCTAGACAGTCAGAGAGTTCAGAAGGAATAAGGCCGTGACTAACTCACAGTACCCATCACCACAGTCTAACCTGGGCGGCATCAGAGCCATCAGCACCGATCTGATTTGCACCAGTGGAGCTAAACTCAGAAGATCAGAATGAGGCTCGTTATCTCTGCAAATTCATGCACAGGGAGTTGCATGCTGCACAGCTTTTCCTACTCTGAGTCACTCCAACTCCTGCTCTAGGCTGTTCAGTAGCAAACTGTCAATAAAACTCATTAATGATGTGCTTTATATAGAAATAGTGCATTTAACAGAGAGGCTACAACAAATGAAGAGCGCAGCAAGGGGTGAATTACGTGGTTAATGGAATACAGGATGTGTGTCAGTAAAGAAGTGGTAAAGGTGGGTGGGAGTCTTAATATTACGTAGATCTCCTTTAAGTTTGGTATATATATGAACCTAATTCCCCTTTTGATTTCAGTACAGTTATATCTAGCACTCCTCTGTGTTTCTACGGATATATAAATTCTCTGATGAATAATTGATAACCAACTTTCTTTTACATAAGCCATTACTGGAGAGCCAGCAAATATTACAGACATGTTGTTTGTCTTCTGAATCATGTTTGGCTAGCGTTCATAACTCCTTGATTGGTGGTAGCTATATAAAAAAAAATAATATATACCTTTGCAGAACCAGTGGCAGGAACAGCACAAAAAGGATATTCTTTGACACAGATTCTTATTTTTTTTGTCCTATGTAAACACACATCTGCAGCCGTTGGCAACATTATAACAGAGGATGGCTTCTGTACTGCCTGTCCAAGTTCTACACCTTGTGAAATATTCTAGCATCATGACACGACATTTAATTACAGCTAACAACTGCCCTCCTAAGCAGGCAGCTGTCATTTGCGTCCATTCAAGACTGTTGTTTTACCTGATGGTTACAGGTAATTTTAACTTCTCAAACCAAATTAAGAGAATCTGGGAAGCAACCCCTAGAAGAAAGTGAAAACAAGCAAGGGATATGTCACAAACTTGGGGGGAATTGTAATACATAACAGCAACAAAGAAGCAAGAAGCTGTAAAACTGTCAATCCCACAGGAGAGTTCAGGTAGAAAGGAGAGGAGCCCAGAAATAGGGGGAGGTGGGCAGGAGAAAACAGCTGTAACACTTCTCAACACATTCTCTTTCTGCGCCTGGGGGAAAAACCCAAACACAGCAGGAGACCAAAATCGTAACCTGAACCTGACCTCCCTCACACTGGTTGTATCATAAAACCACTGGGCTGAACTTTGGTCATTGCATCACCCACCAGCAACTACACCGCGATTTTTTTTTCTTTATGTGCACTCAAGATGGTAGACGCTAGCTAAGAATATGGCCTTTCAGAAGAAAAAACATGTCAGTTTAATTGTCAGCTGGCTGCACAGCTTGCTTTTCTTTTGAGTTTTTGGGGTTTTTTTTAATATTACTGCACTGAAAAATGTGGGTGTGATACAGCATTTAACTGGAACGTTAAGTGCCAGGGACATATTTTCATCTGTATCTGTTAGAAATGGAAATCAATACAGTAGTTGATAGCATTGAGGATCATAAGGTGATCAGTTATGCAAAACCTTATCACCAACGTAACACGGCACTGGGAATGTTCACATAAAGATGTTCTTAAAATCTTAATAAACATCCTTGTACACAGGACGTGTGATTCATGGTTTACAGAGTGATAAGCACTAAAAGGGTCAAGTAACTTGCCTAATATCACTCAGTGTCAAGACCAGGCTGAGATCAGAACTCAGGATCCTGGTTTTCCATGCCGATTCTTACAACTGCATGCTACTCCAAGTGCACAATGTCCTACCAATACCAAGCATTTCTGTTTCCACAAAACGGCTTATTTTTGTGCTGCATAGAAAAAGAACCAGTGTGTTCAAAAGTGAGCATTCTAGCAATCACGTGCAAGCATAAAATGTAATTGCTGAGGCAGGACACAAATGGATAGCCTAAGCCAATAGAGAGATAATTTATCATTATCACTGATAACTGCCAAAAATTCCAGTCCATACCTCCACAATTAAAGTGACTGTCCCTGCAGAAGGGGACTGAATAGAAGAGCACACTGAACATGGAGACTTCCAAACCCCTTGGCTTCTGACAAAATGCCAGTTGCCAATCAAGGCAGCAGCGGTGAGACTGTCGGTGTCCTCAGCAGTCCACTCCAATACAGAAAGGCTCACAGGCCATTAAAGACTCTGCCTCTCAATTCAAAATGTCTGCCCCCTCATCCTAAGCATCCTGCCAGGCAGACCTGTTCCTGCCAGGTATAGAAATGCTCACCTGATCTTCACCCCATGCTCCCAACACTGGCACTGGAGAGAGAAATGACTTAAAACATCAGGGTGTGAACACGAAACAGCTGAAGATTGCAATGCTTTGTAGCTTCAGGTGGAACTCGACAGCAGCAACTCGAATGAACATCCTCCTCTATGAAGAGGAAGCAATAATGCCATGACCTAAACTTGCATTCTGTGCACCAAATTTATTTATAGAGGGAGGGAAGTAGGTTTGGGAAGAGAGATTCAAGTCACCCATCTTTCTTTACAGTATTGGTGTTTCATCCTCTACTGGGCCATCACATGCCCACAAGATCTGTATTTCTGATTCATGTACAGTATTTCTGATTCATGTATAATATGAAAGAATACTATAAGGCCACATATATCTTACGTCAGTTTAATGCATCTCTTAAGACTTGAGTTTGCCTTTAATCAAGAAAACACATTGGTTTACCTTGTTTTTAAATGAAATTTTTTAACTTGGTGGGCTGCAGCCACTGGAATCCTGTTTGATTGAGTATTATCATTCAGCTGTTTTTCAGAATCCTAACCAGCTGGGCCTAGACCTACCATGGTACTTAGGTGCTGAACACCCACTTAAATAATTGAACTCAAGGTGGTATGAGCCTGTATACTTTTGTGATCAGAGCCTAACTTTGTTTAACAAATCCCAGCACTAACAGGTTAATTTCTGACTTCAAAACGACAATATTTTCTAGGCATGATCTGCTATGCACAGTCATGCATATTAGAAAGAAGGTAATGGGATCGTTGCCATAGACATATAAATTAAATAAAACGTTGCGTGTAATGCCCTGGCAGAGTAAGTGCTGTACCCTTTTTGTACATCAGCCTGAAACAACCACACACAGGCTCCACCAGGCTGGAACTGAGCCCAAAGATTATCCATCCTTTCTATCACACGTGGATTCTCCAAGGATCAGCGTCTGGAACTCCATGTGCTCGTTCGATGTTCATCTGTGGTTAAAGATAATGAATTCAGATACAATCACACTCAAAAGTGACGATAAGGAGACACATCAAGGAGAGCGCGTGCCATACAGCAAGACCTCGATTCAATACTCCAATGGGAGCGGCAGTGTCAGAAAGTAAGCTGAAATCTGATAAATTTGCCAAAATGGCTTAGCTGTAACAAGCGATTAGTGAGCAAAAATAAACTGTTCATGTAGTCCGTTATACATCCATGACACTGTACTTGCGCTACCGTGCTCAGTTGTACATGGCCAAACTACAAGCCAAGTAAAAAGTTCCTCCTGCACCTCCTCCTCACCCTCCCACAGCTATACGGGAGAAAACGCGCGGCACGGGAACCTTGTTTATGACTGTGGCTTCCCCGTCCCCGGCAGGCAGGGCACTGTGCAGACCCCCGGGCGGGCGAGACCGCCCGCCCGCCGGGACCGTGGCCGTGCCTGTGCCCGGGTCCCCGCAACCGGCGGGCGACGCCCCGCCACGGCGGGCCGGGGCTGCGGAGGGCGCTTCCCGCGGCAGCGGCCCTCTCCCGCACGCCTCGCCTCGCCTCGCCCCCCGCGGCGCTAAGATGGCGGCCGCTGGCGGTGCCGCCGCACACCTCCGGGAGCCGGCCGGCCCCGCCGCCCCTCGCACACCGCCCCGCGGGGCGCAGCCCCCGCCAGCCACTCACCTCCGCCGGCCCTGCTAGGAGCCGTAGTCCTCCTCCCTCCGCCGCCGCCGCCCCCCGGCTCCGCGTCGCACGGGCCACCCCGCCGCCCCCGGCTCCGCGCCCCCGCGAGACCCTGGGGAGCGGCGGGGGTTGCGAGGCGCCGGCGGCGGGCAGGACTACGAGCCCCGTGGTGCACGGCGGCGCGGGCGCGCCTGCGCGGCGGGGGCAGGGGGAGGAGGCGGAAGCGGCGACGGGACCGCCTGCCGCGGCCGGGCCGGGCGCCGCCATGCCCCGGGACAACATGGCCTCCCTGATCCAGCGGGTGGCGCGGCAGGCGCGGATCACCTTCCGCAGCCCAGCGGGGCCGGCCTTCGGGGAGAACCTGCACCGGCTGCAGCAGCTGCTGGACGAGGTGCGCGCCGAGGACTTGCACTTGGCGCCGCGGGGGCCTTCGGCGGCGGCGGCGGCGGCGGGCGGGGGGTTCCCGTGGGCCGGCGTGGTGCCGCCCGTCAGCTACATGCACATCTGCGAGACGGAGAGCTTCAGCATGGGCGTGTTCCTGCTGCGAAGCGGCGCCTGCATCCCGCTGCACGACCACCCGGGCATGAACGGCATGCTGAAGGTGCTCTACGGCACGCTGCGCATCGCCTGCATGGACACGCTGCCCCCCGCCGCCGCTGCCCCGCCGCCCGCCGCCGCCGCCGGGCCCTGCCACCGCGCCCTGTTCCGCTCCCGCCAGCACTACACGCCGGCCTCCCCGCCCTGCCTGCTCTCGCCGCACACTGACAACCTCCACCAGATCGACGCCGTGGACGGGCCCGCCGCCTTCCTCGACATCCTGGCGCCGCCCTACGACCCCCAGCACGGCCGGGACTGCCACTACTACCGCTTGCTGGAGGGGCCGCCGGCGGGCGCCGAGCCGCCCGGGCTGCCGCGGGAGGTGTGGCTGATGGAGACTCCGCAGGCCGCCGACTTCTGGTGCGGGGGCGAGCCCTACCCCGGGCCCCGCGTCTGCCTCTGAGGCGGCGGCGGCGGCGGCCCGGGCCCGGCCGGCCTTCTCCCCGGCCCCGCGCCGCCGGGCCCGCCTCACGGACCGGCCTGCCGGAGCCGCGCCAGCCCCGGCCCCGGCGGGCAGCACCGCCGGAACCACGGCTGCGCTTTGCCTGGTGCCCCGTGCCCCGTGCCCGGCCGGCGGGACCGCGGGTGCTGGCTGGGGCTCCTCGGGAGCGCGACGAGTCAAAGACTTACTCTTTCCACAGTCCTGCCTGGCTTTATGAGTCGGGGGCAATACGGCGCCAGAGCGCGTTTATTTCCTTTGGGCTGATGTGGAGGAGTAGCACGGTTAAACTTCTGCTCGACTGAATGGTTGGGGGAAAATAATCCAGCATCCTGTGTAAATAGTTAGGGCCGCACATCAGTGAGGGGGGATCGGGCTCCGGCAGGGAGAGTAAATGCAATAAGAATTGTCGCGGAGTGCCCCGACTTCCCCCGGAGGGGTTCCCACCGCCAGAGCAGGCCGGCGCCGGTGGGCCGGCGGAGTGTGCCCACCCAGCCTGGGCAGGGGGCTGGTCTGGCTGTAGCCTTTGGGGACTCCATCTCCAGAACGAGTCTCAACAAGAGCTGTACCCTGCTAGCAAAAAACAAACCCAGAACAACTCCTGAGCCAGGACATGCTCCTTCAGTAAACGCCAGTGATCCCCAGGGCCGGGGTTGAGGGAATCCCTGCTCCGAAGGGACACTGTCAGGTTCAGAATTACTTTTTAACAGTTCTTTAAAGCGTTGCGTATAAGATCTTGCTGTTGCAACTGAAAATTACAGAGTACGTCTATGCATATTTCCTTCAGCTAGGAGAAGGAGACTAGTCAGCTGCTAATTAACCTCGCTTGGAACCTCTCACGCAGCACTGGCGGAGGGTAGCGGAAACTGTGGGCATCTTAAGAGAAAAACCAACTATCCACTGTTGTGTCGTGGAAGCTATTCTAGAAACATGACGTATTTGCAAACCCTACGTATACAGCAGCGCGCATACCCTAGGTACAGATAAGATTTGACCTGATGTCTTCTCTTTAAAGTGTGGTCTGTGTTTTTATATGGACAAGTGAACGCTTTGGGCTTTTGAAGCCTTGCGGTTTCCCTCTTTATACTATTTATAAAGACTACTTTTTCATAAGGCTTTTAAATAAACATAGCATAGAAGAGACACCATGAATTTTACCTTGCTATGATGGAAGCAGGCTGGAGATGCAGTTTGTCCACGGCAGGGGATGCGATCTTTCTAACAAGGGAGAAACTTTTTCTATAGGTGAAATACTCCGTCTGTACTGCAGGGACTGGTCTCGTGCCCGTTCATCCTAACGCACACTTTGTACCACAAACCCAGGCCGGGGCAGCCTTGGCCCTCTTGGCCACGACGTGGGAATGTGAATAAGACGACACAACTTGCCACCAACCTCCTAAGTGATGTACCAACCTGCTCCAGAAGTCATTCCACGACTGGCTTTAATTTTTCTTTGTGTATTTATAAAAGCAGACTTGTTTTTCCTGTACAGTGGCTTGTATGTGTGGATTTCTAAATGATTCTGATACGGCATTGCTTTTTTTTTTTTTTTTTTTTTGGCGGGCGAAAGAGTGAATGTAAAATACAGTCAGCATTATGCATGCACAGATTAATTCTTTTGCAAGGAAAAATTGGTGGAAATTATTTCAGGCAATTTCCATTTATTCTTACAGCACTTTAAAGTGTCTGATATTTCTGCAGCTGGCTTACCTGTTTTTCCTGGAATTCCCCTGCAGCTTAGCGTTAGTTAATGTGCAACAATTCTCTATCGAATGTAGTCATTAACTATAACGCAATGCCTCCCTGCGTTACAGCCTGTTTCTAACTCTCTCCGATGCTAATGAAGACCATCATCCTTTTTCAGAAGTCTGCAAAGAAGACGGCGTCGTGCATGCAAACAGCTGTACTGGAAAAACAAACTGCGACAGAGAGCATGTTTTCTCTCATCTGCTTTATCCTCCCCTTAGGTCTTTCTGCTTGGTTTTTAGGTTTTTTTCTCCGCGTGTAAAACCTAGTCGAGATGTTTAATGGGATAGGACTTTAATGCATCTTTCCGTAGAGGACAGCATGGTCCCTTACACGGCGGAGTGCTGTTAACAACCGTGGCAAAACCTTTTTCTTTTTTTTTTTTTTTTTTAATAAAGGTGTTAGCATCAAAGTATTAAAGCCAGGAAAAATAGCAAAGAAAACCTGAGATGCATTAAAGAAAAGCCTCTTTGTGTAACTTCTTGCTTACTCAGTAATTGAGACTTACTTCGTATGTTCTGGATATCTGTAAGCAGAAGGTTTAAGTCTGTAATGCCGTTCCTTCTCTCTGCAGTCTGGTTATTGTGTTTTCACAACAGCAAAATTACTGTTATTGCTGAATTATAGAATAAATACAGAATATCTTGCCACTGACCAGTCATTACTTTCCTTCACAAGTACGACAGTCTTGATCCAAGTATGGTACAGAGCGCAAGTTTCTTTTGCCTAACGGTCCGAATGGTGCGACTGGCCTTTCTTTGAAAGGCGATGCTTAACACTGGGTTCTCAGCCCAAATCTTCCACCGGCACCCTGCAGACAAATCCAGGCATGTGCAGTATTACCACTTTTGAAGCTGGCTGTTACTGTAAGGCAAAGGCATGGGTTTAAGACCGCTGATACTATTATACAATGTAGGGTTCTCTTGTAGCTGTATGCTAGTCATCGGCAGTTTCCTTAATTCACCTCATTTACAGTTTCTGTGTTGTTTATCTTGTTTTGCTTTTGACAGGGGTTTTAATCTTGTAGCATGGCTGCAGACAGTAGTTTGGAGAGTGCGAGTGGAGCCTCAGATGGTGCGCCGGGATAGCCGAGGTCCCAATTTTGCTCACGACGCTCTGGCTGCGACCGAGCTGTGGTTTATCCGAGGCCGTGGCAGCGGCTCCGGGAGCCCAGCAGGCTGAGAGCACTGGATCCCTGTCCACCTCCCCATACCCGCAGCCCACCGATGCCGACCAAGGAGGCCACAGCTCCCGTGGGGTTGCGCTCCCGTGTGACATCCCTCCGGCAGCAGGCTGTGGTTTCTCTTGGGGGCCAGGAGCACACAGGGTCAGGTGGCGAAGCTGCAACCCGCCAAGAGATGCAGCAGGGGAAGCGAAGGCTTACTGTGCTGCTAAGGTGGACGACGGGGTGGAGAGTGTGGTGGCTCTGGAGCTGGTGTTGTTCTGTGGCTTCTCCATCCCGCACAGACTGGTCTGTGCCCAGCTTTGGAAGCCTGCTTCATGTCCGATTCAAAACCAGGCACATGGCTGCAGCTACCACTGACTGCCTTTCCCAAGCAAAGAGCAGCTGCCCCAAAAGCCAGCGCCAGTTCCAGGAGACAGGGAGCAGGGCGTTTCAGACAGAAAAGGCAGGTGCCACCGGGGCTTTGCGCAGTGGGACCTGGCACCGGCGCAAGCAGAGGCTGGGAGCAGCTGGGCAAGGGCTTTGCCCCCGCTCCCCGTGGTGCTGGGCTGTGGCGTTAGCGGTGAGGTCCATCCTGCATGGCTCACCTGCGTGGTGCGGGCCATACCGGGGATCTCCGCGGTAGCGGGGCGAGCCCGCGAGGCCGGTATGGCCCTGCACCGACGGCAGGACCCGAGGGTGGGCCCTGGCGGGGCCAGGCCGGGATAACATCTCAAAAAACAATAATCAAAATAGGTTAGGAAAAAAAAAAAAAAGCGCGATGTTGCGGCCAGATGGGTTCAGCAGAAAAAGCCCGGCTGCGCCGCGGGGGTGAGCGCCGCCGCCCCCGGGCCCCCGCGGAGCCCCCCGAGAGCGGGCGCGGCGCCGCCCGCGCAGCCCCGCGCCGCCGGGAGCCGCTTTCCCCGAGCGGCGGCCGTCGGGGCGGCGGAACTCACTTTTCCGGAGCCCACTCGGGGAGGTTGCCTGGGGCGGATCGTAACCGCGGAACAAAACAGAAAGTGAGTCAAAATAACCCACCCCGCTCCCCGGTTAATATTATCCCGTCTCTCGTCTCCGAGGGAAATCCCCGCGCCCGAGAGCGAGTGTTTGTACGCCGGGGCCGCTGGTTTTCCGCGCCGAGGCGGCGCCGTGCGCCCAGCGGCGCCCGGGCAGGGCTGCCCCGCAGCCCCCCGCCGCCGGGGTCCGGCGCGGCCCGGGGACGGGCGGGAGGCACCCCCTCCCCCGGGCCGGGCCAGGGAACCCCCGGAAATAAAGGTGTCAATTTAGCATAATTAAGAGATTTATTTGTCGTCTTTTATAAACGTTGTAAGCACCGACCCTATTGTCGAAAAGTTTATTTACAGAGCGGCCAGAAAGAAACCCTCTCTCCTTCCAGCTCCTGTTAGTGGTTGTGCATTATTCGTGTTATCTGCGGCGCGCCGGGCCCCGGCGGACAACGGGCGTCGGTTCCAGCCACAGTATTTACATCCCGTCCCAAGTCCTACTACAAACGTAACACTTCTAAGTCACCAAAAAAGAAAAACAAAACCAAAACCCCAAACCAGTGCGTACAAAAATATAGTCTCTAAAAAAAAAAATCCCAATATTAATAGGCAGAAATGTACAGCCATACTAAAACCAGGGAGGGAAAACTTTCCGGTCTCGGTGTCGCCGCTGTCGTCGGAGCGGATCGGTAAGGCACCCCCCACATGCAGACAGGGGACCGGGCTCTACACCACACAAGGCACCAGGGACACCTCACCACGACGGCACTGCATGCATCCATCCTCCCGCCGCAGCCCCTATGTACACCCGCTGGCCCGCTCCGGCCCGGCCCGGCCCGGCCCGGCCCGCTCCGGCCCGGGGGAGCCCCGCGGCGCCGCCAGGTGCTCATCGCGCCCCGCCGCGCTCGGCGGCGGCTCGGCGGCGGCTCAGCGGCTCAGCGCTGGGTCCTGCGCGCCCCGCGCCGTCAGGGCGTCCGCGTCCGCGCCGCGCAGGGGGCCAGGGCGGCGGCGCCGCTCCCGCCGCCGGGCTGCGGGCACCCGCCGGCGGCGGCGGCTCCTTTCCGCTCCTTCTGGCGCAGGTGGATCTTGGTGTGCCGCTTCCTCTCGTCGGAGCGGGCGAACTTCCTGCCGCAGAAGTCGCAGGCGAAGGGCTTCTCGCCGGTGTGCGTGCGGATGTGGGTGGTGAGGTGGTCGCTGCGGCTGAAGTTCCGCATGCAGATGCGGCACTGGAAGGGCTTGTGGCCCGTGTGGATGCGGATGTGCCGGGTGAGCTCGTCGGAGCGGGAGAAGCGGCGGTCGCAGCCCTCGGCGGGGCAGGGGTAGGGCCGCTCGTGGACCGGCGTCTTGCTGGGCCGGTTGGGGTACTTGCGGGGCCGCAGGATGGGCCGCAGCGGCAGGTGGTGCGGGCTGTAGGCGCCGGCGGAGAGCCGGGCGCCCGCGCCCTCGCCCCCGCCGCCGCCGCCGGGAGCACTGCCGGGGGCGGCGCCCGCCGGGGGCGCCCCCATGGTGAAGTTGCGGATGGTGGAGAGCGGCGTGAGGGGCGGCGGGACGCGGAGCGAGTCGAGGGGGCAGGGGAAGGGCTTGCGGTCGGGGCCGGCGTGCAGCTCCCGCTGGCACTGGGGCGGCGGGAAGAAGCCGCCGTACTCGGGGATCATGGTGAAGAGCCCGCCGTCGGCCGCCGCCGCCTTCGGGGAGGGGTAGGAGGGCGGCGGGGGGAAAGGCAGCGCCCCGCCGCCGGCGGCGGGCAGGAAGGCCGAGGAGGGGTCCTGCGGGTACAGGTCGCCGCAGCCCGAGTAGGGCGGCGGCGGCGGCGAGTAGAGGTGCTCCAGGTCGGCCGGCTGGCCCTGCGCCATGGTGCAGCCGAGGGCCCCGGCCAGCGGGTTGGGGGAGGCGGCGGAGGCGGCGGAGGCGGCGGTGGCCGAGGAGGAGGCGGAGGAGGCGGCGGAGGAGGCGGAGGAGGCGGCGGAGGAGGGCGTGCTGACCCCCTGCAGGATCCCCGCGCTCACGATGTTGATGATGCCCTCGGGGTAGCAGCCGGCGCCGGGGTACTGCGGGTCGATGGAGAATTTGCCCATGTAGGTGAAGGTCTGGTTGCGGGAGGCTGGGGCGTTGGGCGCGAAGCCGCCGCCGTAGGGCAGGTCCAGGGCCCGCTTGTCGCCCATGTCCACGTTGATCATGCCGTCTGGGGGGGCAAGGAGCCGGTCAACCCTCCGCGCCGCCACCCGCCGGGCGGCCCGGCACCGGTCCCGGTCGCCGCCCGGCCCGGCGCGGGGCTGCGGCGCGCACATGTTGCGCTCCGGCTGCGGGGGCTCCGCGCCGGCCCCAACTTTTCCCCCGAGCCGGGCGCGGGGGCAGGGCTGCCGCGAGGGGCGCCGGGGATCCCGGCCCGGCGGCGGGCGAGCCCCGGGGGGCCGCGGCCCCCGTCCCAGCCCGCCCCCCGCCCGCCCGCCCGCCGCCCCGGGGCTCCGCCGCCCTCCGCGGGCGGCCCGGCCCGCACCTGCGCGGCCGCGCGGGCTCCGCTTACCTCCTGCCACACCGCTCATCTGGTCAAACGGCCCTGCCAGGTCGGCATTGGGGAAGATCGCGACCGAAGTTGGCAGCGCGGCGGAGATGTCATCCGCGGGGTAAATGCCCTCGGGTAGCTGGTGCACAAACCCGCCGAGGGTCACCGGGATCTTGTCCACCGCCTTGGCGGTCATCATGGGGGCAGCGGGGCGGCCGGGGGAGCGGCGCTCCCGGCCAGCGGTGCGCGCTCGGGGCGGGGAGGGGAGAGAGAGGAGGGGGCGCTTCCCCCTGCCTCCCACTACCGGCGCGGGGGGACCGCGGGGAGCCGGCGCGGCGCGCGGGGAGGCATGTGCGGGCGGGCGGGCGGCCGCCCCGTCGCGGCGGTGCGGTGCCCGCGGTGCCCCGGGAGAGCCGCGCTCCCGCCGCAGCTCGCGCTGGAGGACAAGTCTGGCGGTAAGTATTTATGGGGGCCCCCTGAATGCCCGGGACGTCACTGCCCATATAAGGACTGAGGAACGGGGCCCGGCGGTCACGTGAGCGTCCGCGTGCGGGACCCGCCGCCCCGCGCCCGCCCCGACCCACCGCCCCCCCCCCCGCGCTCCGCGCCCCGCGGGGGCGGCCCCGACCCGCCCCGGCCCCGCTCGGCCCCCGCCGCGCCGGCAGCGCCCCGCCGCCGCCCGCCGCGCCGCCCAGGGGGGTATTCCGGTGGCGGAGCCCTTGTCCTAAAAAGGCGAGGATCCGGCCCCGCCCCGCCTGCCCTTTTTAGGGCTCGTTCCGGAAAATTTTAAAAAGCTCGGAAAAGCAGAGGAGGTCCCGGGGCCGCCCCGCCGGACCCCGCTCACTTTTCTCAGCAGCCCGTAACCGCAAAGCAGCGGCGGGTCAGAAAACAGCCGCATTCACGGAATCCGGCTTCTCCTTTCTTACAGAAAAAAAAAAAAAAAAAAAAAAAAATTTTTGTTTTTTGTTTTGTTTTGTTTTTTTTTCTGAATTACGGGTGGAAAGTGGCGCCGAGCAGAGCGAGCGCGTCGCTGCTGTTTTTGGAAAGTGTCTGATCTATATATACCGTCGCGAAAACGGAACCGCTTGCTCCGCCGTCGGTGGGTTGTTATTGTACCGACGGGCGCAACCGGGGACGGGACGGGGGGGGGGGAGGGGCGGCGGGGGGGCACGGAGTGCCCCCCCGCCGCCCCTCCCCCCCCCCCGTCCCGTCCGCGCCGCTCCCCCCCCTACTCAGACCAGCCTCTTGCTTCCACCACCGCATCCCGCTTCCACAGCTTCCCGAGGCCCCATCCTCAGTACCACTTCCACTCCCGTTTTTGCTTTTCTTTCCCTACGATCTCCTCCATAATCAGGGTATCAAACGAAAGAGTGCCTAAATTCTAGCTTCCCCCCCCAAGTACTAAAAATAACCTCCCTTGTGCCTCCCTTCCCAGGAGAAGCCAATCTTTCGTACGCTGTTCCCAAGCTCAGAGCTTGCAGCCCCTACATCTTCTTGCTGATGCGGGTGTCAGATGTAATAATTTTTGAAAGCTGTATCCCATGCTATGTTCATGTCACTAATCTCATTACTTGGGAATATTTCATCTCATGGCTACTTATTCCTGCTTTTAGGAAAGCAACTCTCACATATGGTCTGTAGCGTGCAAGGCCCCTTTTCAGTGGTCTGCGGAAAAAAAACCAAACCGTTGACAACCCAAGCAGCAGCAAGACACGGCAACATACGAGAGATGCGACAGAAGTGCACTCCTGTCCCAAAGCAACAGGCCAGAGAATACACAGGAAGGCTAAAAACTCTTCACTTTCATTTTTAGCTGCAGATATCAATGTTTTCGTACATTACAGCACGTGCCACAGAAGCGTGGCATGCTCGGGTGTCCCTATGGCGCGTGCACTTACCTCTGCCTCGGGTCCCAAATGCTGTCACAGGGTGTCTGTCTCCCGGGCCCCTCTGTACCCACCTCACACCCCTGCTGAGAAAGGCTCTCCCAGCTGCTCCGGTTTTGTTTCACTGCCTTTGGTGATGCTCTGGGTTCGCTACCTGTCCGGTCACGGCAGAGCCCAGGATAGACAGGAGTGTGCCTGAAAAAGTAAAAGTTTTAGGGGCATTTGTCATACTTGCTAAGGAACAGTAGGCATAAACCTAGATATTTTCCTGAATATGATCGGTGATCGGGGAAGCATGCACAGTAATTAGTAAATATATAATACTTAGTGTTTTTTAACGTGGATTTTGTTACCAGTCCTTTCTAGCACTTAATGCACAGCCAATACAGTTTGGCATATGAGATTTAGTTGAAAGAAAGTTCGTGTTCAATTTCAGTAGGATTCTAGATATTTTTGTTTAAAAAACCCATCTCAATTTAAAAGTTAAATTGTCACAGAGAGACAGAGAGAGAGACAGGTTCTGGGAAATTTGACTGAGAAGTGGGAGCGATTGTATTGTGCCTTTCCATTACAGCCGAGCTATAATTGGTCTAATCGCTACTATGAAAGAACAAAATATTGGAATCCGTTGTACAGCGGGGCAAGTTACTTTACATGAATTTGAGAAACAGGTAACTCTAAGATCCTCCTTACTGCAAAAAGTCACGGATGTGTCAGATACAGGTTTTAGGGATACTCCATAACACCTTCCTGTGTTATTTGAAAATACCATGTGCCCACTGATGACACTAAATCATAATGCACACAGGAGAAAGAAGAACCAAAGTTTCACATCCCACCTTAACCTCCCCACATCTCATTTCCACCTTTGAACTAACTTGGCGAATTTAATGTTCTTCCACTATGGAGAAGGATTCCATGAAAGACTGACATGAATAAAATTTAACGTACCTTCTGGCGAACTTCACCTAAGGAATACTACTATTAGTTGACTTTGTTGGTTAGTTTTAAAAGCCTTCTCACGAATGGGGTAAATTGTGTCTGATTTCCAGCCTTTACACAGACGATCAAGTCACTCGACTTCTCTCAATGGGAGCTTTGTCTGAATGGCGGCAGGATCTGGTGCAGGGCAAGATGGAAACGTAGTTAATGCTTGGTCTTCAGGAAGACGTTGACAGATGAAACTCAAATGTTTCTGGTCCCATTTCAGATATTCTTGCTGTAGTGCTTTGCATGTGCTTTGTGCCTTTGATCCCCGTTTGGCTGATTATACCAGACTCCGAGGGTTAGACCGTCCAACTCGCACTGACGTCAATGAGCCTTACACGCAAAAAATCCTACTGATTCCTGTGGTTCCTATAAACCACGTGGTTTCATATGACGGACAGATTGCTGGTGTAAATTGCCAAAGCCCCACTCGCACCAAGAGGGGAGCTGCGCCTCATACACACATGACGTGTCTGACTGGATACAGTGCTGACTGAGGAGGGTTCAGAGCTGAAGGGTGGAACTTCTCTTTTATTCCCAATTTCTTTGAAACCAGCCCCCTTTGGATTTATTGTATTTGTTCTTTTAACAAGGTGCTAGCTGACGTTGCACTGGGTATATTTTCCTGCAGTCACTCTCTACTACAAGGACCTGAGACAGGAGCTGTAGAAATAAAATTGTCCTTGCCTCCATACCGGAGCTTGAGAGTGGCTGAGGAAGAAAAGGCAGCTCATCATCTGCAGAGCTAGCAGCACCATTTAACCAGCTTAACATCACACATTTGAGTCATCCCTCCGGGGGGTTACTATGCTTTTGTAGCAAAACTCGACCGACCTCGTGTGCTAACAGCAGCAATGCTGGTAGGCCTGCTTGGGAAACGCACCCGGCCACTTCCACTGTGCACCCTACTGCTTTTGGGAACGTTAAGGTGGCCCCAGCTCAGCAGGCGCCCTCGAGAGTGAGGACTCAGCTGGGAGCAGGGACTTGTTCCTGGATAGGAGGTGAGTGACCCTATCCTCTGAGAACAGCAAGGGATGTCTGTCCTAAGTCTGGGCTAGAATCAGGTTGGGGTTGTTATGTTTCACGTAAAAAAGAAGTTCTTCTCTCCAAAGCTGGATTTCAGTGCTCACTGATGACACAAATTTCCTAAATTTGCCCCTTTTCACTGGGGGTAGACAGGTCTGGCATGTCCTCACAGGAGGAAATGCTGGTTTACTTATACCTCTTGTTTTGCCAGGGGTGTCTGCTGGATTCCCAGACTGCAGGCAAAAGCCACTTCCCTTAAATCTACCCTCACAGGCCTGATACAGGCTCTCAGCCTGTCACTGAAACCTGGTACCCAGCCAGGGAAACCTGCTGTAAACATGAACCTACAGAAGACAGCTGCCTGACTGCTGGCATGCTAGGAGAAGGGGATGGTTAAAGAGTAGAGGAGAAGACATCCCAGTCTGCCCTTAATTACAGTACCTTGAAACCACACTCTGCGGTTTTCAGCCAAGGCTGCTTGTTGTCTTAGGATGAATGCCTGTAAATTTGAAATAAGTAAATGACTTTATTGTGAGGATTTGGCTCGGGAGAGCCTTAGCAGCATCCTGAAGGGTTATTTAAATGTCAATAACATTTTCTAATTCAGGCTATAGGAATTAAACAAACCCATGTGGAATCAGCAAGTTACTAGTTTAAGTACGTGTGGCTGAAAACAAGCATGTGTGACAGAGAAAACTTCCAGTCAAATAAAAGCAACAACAAACTCGTTTGCCCAAAACCTATTCTCGTTATTAAATGTGCAGAACATTTCCTGGATATTCTCGTACATACTTTCTAGCGTATGTATTAAATCCATAGTCCTACCTGTGCACACCCCTTTCGTTCCTCACGTAACACCCGAGGGAAAGGACGTTCCCTGCAGCCGGCGGGAGGGGAGCGGGGAGCGTGTGCGGGCTCCACTGCCCTCTCCTGGGGGAAGATGCTCCCGGGAGCCGGCGAGGACACGGCAGCTGAGCAAAAAGTGGTGCGCTGGGCTGAGTGCTGCTGGTGTTTCACCGCATAACAGCACCCCTAAAGCTTTGCACCACAGACGTGCTACCTACACAGAGACCAAAGTATAGCCCCATTGGGTCAGAGAACCCGGCCAGGGCAGCAGGGCTGCCTGATGGCTGTCCCACTGGCTGTGACCCCCGTAGCCCCAAAGGTGTCAGGATAAAGACTGCATACCCTGGAGAGGTGCTGGGAACAAGCCACGGAGGGGGCATCCCTGACGAAAAGCTAAAATACCAGCTCTGCATGATGCTTGCTGGGGGAGCACAAAAAAAAAAAAAAAGTTGCTTCACAACAGGGAAAATAACTCAGATACACATATCATTCATGTGACAAGACTCTCAAAATAATGATGACTTTGTTTCTGAATAGCAATAGTCTGACTGCTAAGCTCTACTTTCCAGTCCTCTCTTCTGATAACAGTTTCACTTACCCTTGTATTTCCTGCGCTAATGTGTCTCCTGTGCTTTGTGTAAATAACGCCTTGTCCCATGGCTGCACTGGGCCTTCCAGAGGGAGACTAATCGAGCGCACCCCTTAACGATGCAAGTGGCTTTCTTCCTTGAAGGACTGAAATAAAAGAAGTAAAGCAAGTGTAGCATTCTCAGTTCTCCTGTTGGTCCCATCACCTAGTGTTTGAGTACTTAGAAAGCTTGTCAGAAGGCTTTCTGGACATACTCAGTTTCTAGGAAACAGCGCCTTCAGAACTGGGTACGGCTTTTTATCCTCAACTGAGGAGTAAGGTCACGTATGGCATCTCTTTTCAGCAGACCAGGAGGGAAAGAAAAACTCTGGTACCATTTTCCAAGCAGCCTTCTGAGAAGAGAAGCAGAAGAGCTCTGTGGGGTGTTTCTCAGAAACTTCTCAGCCCTCCAGGGAAGCTGGAGCCATTCACAGGATTTCTAGATTGCCAAGGACTCATTTCATTTGCCCTGTCTATGTGCCACTTCTCAGAACCTGTTTCCATTTACGTCTCATTTCTCTGGGCTTTGGTCTTAAACCAGTCTGCCTTGAGCCTTGAAAACCCTCAGCTCTTTCTGCTGGGTAAGTCAGTCTGAGTGTGGTTCTGGCTTTTCCTTAGTTTTTATCATTTATTTTCTGCTCCCGAGGGCATGTCTACGTGCTCCAGTCTCACCAGAAGACCATCCTGACTGTGAACTCCTCAGGAGAAGGGTGTTCAGGTTTATTTTCAGCAAAGTTACTCAATGGATTGCTTTCTGTCAGAAACTGCCAAGAAAGTTTATTGGAGTAGATAATATTTTAAAAATCCCACAAGAGATTAAAATAAGCAACATGTTTTGCTTTAAAATTTCAAGGGCCAGATCTTCAAGCGGTATAAATTAGCATAAGTTTTCTGGTGCTCTAACCCCTGCAATCTGAGTGAAAGTCAAAATTGGACATGATTTTATTTAAGGTTTGGTTACTTTTCAAGGCTAAAACTCAGACTGCTCCTGAGGGTGGGCATGGTCCTTTTCATTCTGTATTTGGGCTGCTTCCACCTGTTTTGCAGGAGTTTGTTTCTATCTTTGATTTATTTTCTCTGCTGCGGTGTATTGTCCTTATTCTTTCACCTCCCCTCTCATTCACGTCTCTCTCTTTACTCTCTATTGTCCAACCTTTTCAGCTCTCTTCTCTCTCTTCCCCCTCCTGCCTTTCCTCTTCCTTGGTAGTTCCTTTTCCTTCCCCCTTATCTCAGCATTGCTGCCAACAGCTATATTTGGAATAGAGTGGGAACAAGCTATTCTTGTGACTTTACTTTGAAATAACTGAGAGGAGCAGATGATTTTCTTTGAACAAATAGAGGATACATTGAGGAGAAGGCAGGCTAGTAAAGTCAAAATGACATTGTTAGGGAATACCTGCCCAGCAGGTTTGTCTTTCCCAACTCTCAGGATAACTTAACCAGCTATTAGTTCTTGTTTGCTCTGTTTTAGCTTTAAATCCTCCTTTTGTGCAAAATTCCTCTCTCCAGGTTAGTAACCCGAGGTCCTAACAAGGCCTAGTTCATCACCACAATGTCTGGGCACTCACACATCAAGGGGAATGACTGCCACCTAAAATCTCAGACGCCAGAATTAGCTGAAACAGGATATATACTTGTTTAACACTTGAACTCAATGCCGTTGTATTTTCTGGTGTAGTCACAGGATACTGTTATAGAGCCCCACTTTTATGGGCTCGCACAGAAATATGCTGGGAGGAACAATTTCCTATCAAGCAACATGATTTCTCCATGTCCTCTCACATTAACTCCTTCTCATCACCACCTGTTCCTCATCACCCCTGCCATTTAAACTGCTGTAAGTAATACATTAACAAAGCCAGCGAGAACCAGAGCTACATGAACAGGACAGCACAGAACGTATTTCTCCCTATCCTCCATATTTCTGTGATTATACGATTAACTCCCACATTGGCAAACCAAACAAGAAATGAGGCCAAATGAGAAATTCAGCATCATGGCTTAGCGTTTTGTGCCTGTGCCAGAAGACCCAAGTCTATTTGTCTGCTCCCAAGTGAAGCTGGTTCTATTAAAACCGTACTGCTGTACATGTGTTTGTGTGTGAAACTGCTTCATACAGGGAAAGATACATTAAATTATATGCAGAAAGATGCAGGGACAAGATCTTTCCTTACAAGTTAAACATTCAAAGGAGAGATGGCTGCTAAACATTAAACGAGAATCTAGAAGTAAATGATTCTTCCATCCATCGATGACTTCCTGGGATTTTATAAACCAGCTAACACAAATGGTCATGCTGACATGGGGCTTCCACACTTGTCTCTGCAATAATTGTTAATATGTCCAGTTTGCCAACAGAATACATGTCAATACCAATGTCTTAGGAGGGCAAGGCTGACGGAGCTCTAATGTTTTTCTATTGGAGCATCTAATAGAAAAACAGATCAGTCTTCAAGCAAACAGACTCTTTTCCATGTCCACACTACTACTATCACTGCCACCACACATCTTGAATGTGCCATACCAAACAGAGGCTAAGCAAAGTGAAAAAGGAATGATTCAGGCTAAGAAGTGACATCTACTTTCAGCACTACCACTAATCCACAACAGAAACTGCCAAGTGTCTCTTTGGGCTTCTGTCCCTTAAAACTGAGCACAAGGGAATTTGGTGTATGCTGCAGACATAACAATATAATAACATTTCATACTGAATTAAATGCAAGTGCAATGGCTGAGCGTATTTCATCAGTATCAGATGAGTTTTTGCAATTTTGTGCTGCCATAGAAAGCGAATATATTTTATTTTATTTATGTGTTCCCAACCTCAGGTCAACAGACAAATGAACTTTGATGTATTTGGAGAACACTGCTAAATCCATGGTGAACTCAGAGAGGATTTAGCCGTCCTCTGTTACCTCTCGTCCCCTGCCCCATCCTCACCATGCTGGCAACTTGCAGCTTTCCTCTCAGCCTCCTTGACTCCACATGCTCAGTACAGCTGAATAACACATCTGAAAAATAATCTTTAGGTTTAAGGCTCCCAGGGCACTACACAGGGCACAGACCTGGGCTAGTCTGCTGACAAGGGAGCTAGCCCACAGCTGTATGGCCACAAACAAGTCTGCACTCACTGGCCCAGGGACCAGAAACTGCTTCCCGGGCTCTCAGGAGTGCCGATGTGCCTTTCCTTTTTATTATTGAGCAGATGCAGATGTGACTAAGGCTTGGCTGCATCTAAGCCATAACTGAACCCCACTGAGGTTTGCAAAGTAGGCTTTCCCCAACCTCCTTGGTCTGGACCAGCTGAGAAGATGAGCATTTTCTGAGCCTTTCTACCACCACTCAGGATAGAGGGAATTTTTATACCCAGAGTTAGAGTCCTTGCCCACGGTGCGTGACATGCTGGATTCAACCCTCTTTTCTGCCTGAATGCAGCTGAGCCCATTTCTTCCACTTTGTAGGATGGCGCCCAAAACCATGTTTCAGAGTTACTCTGGGGCCTGCCGTGTCTTTCTGATGCAGACTTTGAGCTTTATGTGAAGTGAGCCAGCTGGACTGGCTCCACAGCGGAGGTGAGGGTACCTGCCTGGAGAAGGGCCGAGATCCAGTAGGAAGACACAGCTGGTGTCCCAATTTCCACACTCTAGGTTCAAGCAGGTCGCGAGGAGCTGACAGGCTGTGCATCTGGAGGAGGGTTAATGAGAAAACTTTAAGTGCTGCGTTACAAGTATCAATTTGCAGTTAGAGCCACAACCTGCAAGTACTTTCCAGGCATTCAAGGAGGGACAATGACTCTTGCCATAACCCACAAAGGACGTGGGAAGAAAAGATATGAAGAAAAAGCAGCACCAAACAGATGATGTTTTTCACTTTTATCCATAAGAAATATCAAAGAACAGGAAGTATTCATCCTGTGATGTACAACACACCTTCCTTAAAGCTAGGCTGAATAATCATCATACCATAAACCCCGTCCTGTGATTCAGGACAGTGCTTGTGCTGGAGCACACTAAAAACACCAGGCCTGCAGCATGCCCAGAGAGGCTGACCAGAGCTGCCGTGGACTTTGCAGGCTTTCTGATAAGCACACTTATTGTAACACAATTTAAAGTTGACAACGGGTCTAAAAACACACACAATGTCAGAGAAGGAATGAAATGTTGCTTCCCTCTCTCCCCCCCGACCTCATTACAGGCTAAGGAAAAATAATGTATGGAGAATAATACTTCACCATCTAAAGAGTTTTTCTGGTTTCTAAATCTAGTGAAGAGTCATTGTATATTTTGACAGAAAAATGAATCAAAATAATAAAGTGAATACAAAATTATATTGCTGTCAATAATTTAATTTATACAAAATAGCACTGTGACATGGTAATTGTTATATATGAGGCAGCATTCAGTATAATATTTGGAGAATGCATTATAGAAAGTCAACATTTAACTACTAAAATCAACTTACATAATCAAAGCTGTCAGGGAATCTTTACAGTTTTATATTAATTTGAATGTAATTTACTATAGAGGTGTCATTCTTAGAGGTGCTTACAATAGTTAATGATCTCTGCATTTCCATTATAAAATCATATTTTCAAAGGTTTATAACTTGGTCTTAAGAACTTTCAGCCCTCCGGCACATTTTCCTTTTCCTTACAAAAACTATGTTAGACGTTTTAAACTTTTCTCTCAGAGCAGAAAGTGTGGTTACTTTCAAAATTCATTTTGAGGACTTGCTAATTTGCTGCTTGCTACCCAGGGATCTCAGAAAAAGAAAGGTTATTCACAGTAGAAGACATTACAGTTACATTCTTTTCTTCCACTTTCCTGAATATTTTACCCCTCAGACCATTTTTCTTGCTGAAGGCGTCTAAGCATCTTCTAATATTGCATCCAAACCTTCTCTGCATCGTTCCTTCTCTCCTTCGTATGTTGCTGCCGTTAAGCTTTCTTCCAGGTCCTTCTCCTCATCTCAGACTTTGACTCCTGGCTCTGTTCTGTGTCTTCTCACAGATGTCCATGCTTACCTTGGCAATTGCAACTTCCACCACATCCATCAGTTAATGGGCTCTCCTGGCTGCACATTTCCTCAGCCTCACCCCTTTTTTCAAGCTGCAGCCCTAATTCACTTTTCCAACTCATTAGAAGTCCAACAATTAGTTTTGCTCTAGCAAGTACATTTCTCTCCCTGATCTTACAGGCTTGATTCATGCCAGACATTACCCATCAACCCACCTAGACCTGCTCTGTTGGTTGTTTGGTGATTTTCAGTTTACCAGCCACAGGAACTACACAGCCCTGAGGCACTAAAGCTGTTTCCCCCTGGCCCCAGGCTTTCTGCCCAGGAGGTAGGACACTGCAAACCAATTGTCCACAAACACATGGAGGTTATTTTCATGGTTACAGGTCATTTCCAAAACCAGACTTCGAAAGGCAAATTGTCAACACAAAGCTATTATCCATAATAAAAGCAAAGCCAGTAATTACCTTGTCTGCTTTGGTAGACCTGCTCCAGTTCATCAGTCTAGTTTTCTCAAATCCTGCTCAGATTCACTTTTTTCATCCATGTCAGTTAGCTGTCATTTTGGATCCCCTAGCCCCTAGCTTTCTGTAACCTCAGTGTTATTAGACCAGACATGTTTGAGCCAACATGCACAACTGTATCCAAAATCTAAATCATCACTAGCATGTAAATCTAGATTTACACGGAAGTAGTTTTGTCACTTGTCCAGGATCTCTTTATTTTCCAGGTGAGGAGAAGAACTTTTTAAAGTATTTGTGGTGCTCTATTCTAGCCATTCTGCCTTTATATGGCCACTTTTGTCCAGTGCCAATACTTAGCCAAAACACTTCCTTCCCTTTTTCCATCATTGCCATTTTCCTTGTTTGAAAAAATGAATGTATTACTTTCTAATAATTCAATGATGTCACAAATAAGATGGGAATCTCCTTTCCCATATGCACACAGAGAACAGATCTGTAGTTTCAGACAAAAAAATCTGTTGTTTACACATCACTTTACTGGAGCTGGAAAGAAAAACTATTTCACAGGCATGATGTTTTGATGATGGACTTGATTCAAGAAAAATGTGGTCATATTTAGACTGGATGGAACTGGTGACTGACTCAGCGAGATGGCTTAACTCTGTAACTAGGGCAGATAACAATGAGAAAGACAACACTAGGAGCATTCTGTTTGATACTTCAGATTCATAATTTAGTGGTACAAAGGAACTCTAGAAATCACTTTTTTTCCCCAGTGGAGATTCAGCTGGACACAAGCAGTGTGAGTGTCTGGATAAATCATATTCTATAGAAGCATTTGACACACTTCAGATCTTTATTCTGGTTTTGAAAAAAAATACTAGAAGACTGGCTGTAGCAAGGACTACTGGCTGAAGGTTTGCGGATGTTATTTCATCATTCTGTGTGCTGAGAAAACAGAACTAGAAAATGAAACTTTAAAATTGCCAGAGAAGTCAGGGACTGTATGGATCTCTCCTCCTGCAGAATGAATGGGACCTGACAGGCACAGGACCCTAGAGGATGTTCTTCCAGACTGGATGACGATTCTTGCATTTTCACTGTTCCTCACAGAAAAATCTACCAGACCGGTTTATCTCCATTCAATATTTTTACTCCTTGGATCTCAACGAAGAGGTTTTCCTCTGAGGTAGGTAGTGCTGCCCGCTCTCCCGAGGTTGACGCCCACTTCATTCAAGTATTCCTAGTGCAGCAGGGATGTTAGTGGCTACTGGCTTGCAGCCAACATCCCACACATTTCCTCCGCAGCAAAAATGCCTTAATTCTGACCCACTGCCTTTCAAGTAGATAGTGAAAAAAAATCAGTCACAAAGAGCTTTGCTTTTATCTGTATTTCTCCTTCAGAAAGATCTGAAAAAAACATCAGACATTGTCCTTTTCTTTTCTTTTTCAAGGTCCATCGTCAGCAAGGGCGAGGTTTGGTGCTGCTGTTAGAGCTTGAGCCCAAAAAGAAGCTGAAGGCATTCAGACAGTGGTGCTTACAGATTTGGGTAAAGGGAGTTTGGAAGCAGGGTAACTGCGGAGGGGGTGGACCACATTGCCTGCCATTGTGCCAGCAGACGCATCCAGCGCTTCTCCTACTCAGCAGCTCTTCTGCACACCATTCCTTCTGAATCAGTTCAACCATCACCTACTGTAGGAGCTTGTGTTTTTTCAGGCAGGGCACTGAAAAAAGATCAGAAGGGACAGTAACTTTTGGCTCCCAGCTGAAGTTTTCCATCCTCAGCACAGATATGAAGAACACTGCTGATGTTACCCGATAACTGCGGGGCGGTATGTTCCAAGCCCAGCGTCTGAATGGGCAAGAAGAAAATGTACACGCTTACAAACTGGGCATGTTACAGGCCTGGCACGGCCGCCACTAATGAATTTGAGTTGTGAAAATTATGCAACACACACGTATTCTTACACCCACAAAAGCCAAACACATACATGGTTTTAAGACCAGTGCATGGAAAAAAGGGTGTAGTGGAACAAAGCTGTCCATTTCATAACTCCATTGCACACAACCCTAAGGGAAAACAGCATAGACAAACAGGTCTTATATTTGTTCATCTAGTCAAGCAGAGGTGAGGAGAGGTACGGTGATGTTCACAGGGGAATGTGGAGCCCAGGATTACAATCTGATATACTAGGAGGGCTAGAATCAGAAGCCAGGGAGAAGAAAAGGGTTGGCAAACCATTTAGTTGATTTCCAATGGTGCTGTCAGGATGAAAAAAAGATAAACTACCCTCCAAATTAACAAGTGATGTAGTCAGAAGTATTGGAGGGAAGAGGTTAAGAAATAAATATAAATCAAAAAGGTATAGGGAAAGAAACCCCCAAAGACAACAACAATCTGGGAAAAATCACCAACAAGTGCAAAGCAGATGGCAAAATCTTGTGATACAGGTAGAAAGATAGCCTACTTCATTCAGTAGAACAAGAAAGTCTGGATGACTAGAAATAAGAAAGATAACGAAAATGGAAAGAAAGGAATTAATTAAAGAAACCATTACACTGACCTTGCATAAATAAAGTTTCAAAGATTGCACACATGCTAATCTGAGGAGCGGGATGGCTAGAAGTTTGGAGACAATTAAAAAATTTCACTTCTTGATAGCAGGGATAAAGGTAGAATTTGAATGGAGATTAGATGTATTTGGTACTGTTCCAGCTGATTATGATCTTGGAAAAATTACATGGAAACCGATGTTGCAATATACTGAATTTAAGGAGAATTGCAAAATGTACAGATGAACTCGAGGAACAAAACTAAAATAGTAAGAAGAACATAGGTTAAAATACAAGCTGTAGAAAACTGACAGCAGGAATGATTTCAGAAAAAAAGAGGATAGATAAATTGGGTAAAACAGAGGAAAAGGCTGGCACCCATCATTGCCATGACACTTGCATTACATCTCACTTCCAAGTGCAGAGTCCAATTTGGGAGAAGGCAAGTAGCAGAATATACTCTTTATAGGGAAAAAAAGGCTTCTTTCTTTTGCAAGTTCCTGTCTCAGTAGCCATTTTATGGGGCTGCCAATCATGGCAAATCAACTGAAAAGCCAGATCATTTTCTAAAGCATCTACCTTCCTAGAGAAAGATTTTAAAGTTGACTGTGTACAATCCAGCTGCTGCTTTTAATCTTTCCTTCACAACAGTAGTTGTTTTATTACTTTGACAGTCATTTTTAGCCCATGAATAGTACCACAGTCCTTGTAAGATAGGGAAATTCTTTTGATCTACAATTTCATAAGGTTTAGCAATGGACAAAGGATTTTTCTAGTATACTTGATCACACACTTGCTGAAGTTTAGGCTTAGAGCCAATAAAAAAGGCACTGAGCTACCCATTTGGAGAAACACAAAAATCCTTTCTGCTGAATAATGACTGCCAGAAAAAAATTAATTTATTATAAAAATACTACCTATTAATAGAAGATTACAAACAAGATTACTCTTGAAATAACTTTGATACATTGCCAAAATCACTTTTAACTTTCACACTGTTTTCATATAGTACAATCTAGAGGATAGAAAATACGGATGCAAGATAAGCGTTGCATATAAGCACAAAAAAGGCAGGCATTTCAAGCTGTCTGTAATAACTAAGAGAAACTGGGAGAAGACTCAGGCAGACACAGAGCAGTTTCCCAACATAATGGCTTGTTCTATTTGCTCTACAAATAAGAACTGTATGTTTTGTGCAATCTGAAATACTGTATGAAGTCTAAAATAAATTTCCAAACAAGAATAAAAAGCCATTCATCAACC
Source organism: Aptenodytes patagonicus (assembly GCF_965638725.1). Classification (NCBI taxonomy): domain Eukaryota; kingdom Metazoa; phylum Chordata; class Aves; order Sphenisciformes; family Spheniscidae; genus Aptenodytes; species Aptenodytes patagonicus. Next base: position 35,575,820 of record NC_134953.1, read on the forward strand.
ATTTTGAGTGAAAAAGTAATTTAAAATTATCAAATCTGTAATTTTTATTAGCACAGGCTGCAGTACTTTGAGCACTTACACATATGTTTAACTTCACACACATGTGCATCCCATTTTCTTGTCCTATTCACACTGGAACCCATTCTATTTTTCCTTATGTATAAGGAATTAAAACAGAAGACCTTCGTGATATTAAAGTGTAAGGACAATGTTTCTAGGGCAGCTATCAATTTAGCAGCTAGTATGAGTTAGCTATGAGTACATATCTAACAATGGGGAATATTTAGATAAGTAGCTGAACTGAAGTCTAGCTTCTTTGAGTTCTTTCTAAAACAGAAGTGCAGCAGTGGGTGTGTGTGTATATATATACACTTTTTTTTTTATATATATATATATATATATAAAGAAGGACGTTGAGGTGCTGGAGCGTGTCCAGAGAAGGGCAACGAGGCTGGTGAGGGGTCTGGAGAACAAGTCTTATGAGGAGCGGCTGAGGGAACTGGGGTTGTTCAGCCTGGAAAAAAGGAGGCTGAGGGGAGACCTCATCGCTCTCTACAACTACCTGAAAGGAGGTTGTAGCGAGGTGGGTGTCGGTCTCTTCTCCCAAATAACTAGCGATAGGACGAGAGGAAATGGCCTCAAGTTGCGGCAGGGGAGGTTTAGATTGGATGTAAGGAAAAATTTCTTTACTGAAAGAGTGGTGAAACATTGGAACAGGCTGCCCAGGGAAGTGGTGGAGTCCCCATCCCTGGAGGTATTTAAAAGACGTGTAGATGAGGCGCTTAGGGACATGGTTTAGTGGGCATGGTGGTGTTGGGTTGACGGTTGGACTCGATGATCTTAGAGGTCTTTTCCAACCTCAATGATTCTATGATTCTATGATTCTATATATATTAGTAACTGAACTGATGAAGCCTGGATTGAGTTTCCTTTGAAAACTGTAAGTCCATTGGCATTGCCAATTTCCATAAACACATTCCTTTCTAAAAATCTACACCAAGCTTAAAATCTAAACAGAGTAAAAAGAAACAATTCTCTTTTTAGCTGGGTGCAGTTAGAAATCAGTCTTTTTGATACTTAAATGAGATTGGTCAGAAGGAAATCAAAGGATGATTAAAGGAAGAACAGGAATTCCTCCCCCACCCCCTGCACTGTTCAATTGTTCACATATCTGTAGTATTTCTTAAATAAGTCTATTTCAGAAGAAAAAAAAATTGGATTTCATACCTTTTGCCAGACAGCTTTTGTTTATAATATCTTGAAATTTCCACAGAATTCCCCAAAATCACATTTTCTGGCAAAATACCAGCCTGACTCCTACAGTCTAACATTCACAACACAAATATTTCGCTTCAGTATTTTCAGATAAACCACTGCCCTTTGGTTTCATTACATTCTCTTGACAAAATACTGAGATGTCTCTGTGCAATTATTAAAAAAAACAGAAGTCCTCCACAAACAGTCAAAACTGACCCCGGTATCACTGACCTCAAGAAATCAGCTCTTAGTGCAAGCAGAGATCTTCACCTCTGTTTTTCCAGTTTTCCAGATCTCTAAATTAAAGACTTTTTAAAGGCTCATCCTTGCCCTAAACACTTAGTTATATTTTCAGCCCCACTGTTTTGAGATAATGCACATCTCTGAGTTCTGCATATGCAAGATTTTTCTTTCCATTCTTTCCTCCAGATTAGGAAGACTCAGAGGAAAGAATTTGGCCTCTGTTGTTTGTTAATTATGTTCAGAAGTTCCTACAGAACATCAACCTCTTGCATCAGACCATGGACTTACGACCTCCCCAGCATTTGCCCACTCAGCCCTGTTAACTGAGTTATCCCCTGCCCTTATTGACTCTTGGACTTTCCCTTTGAGACCTCAGTCCACTAAAGAGGGAAAGATGGACTTACTGCAGGAAACACAGCCCCATGTTTCTGCATCCTTCCTGCCACATCTTGCAAAGTGCTTAAGACAATACATTGTGCAATAAAAATGAATGAAAATTTGAAAGCACAATTAGAGTTGTGCTCTGATAATCCATGCAAACTGCAGTTCATGTAGGTGTCCTCTTCTCTGAGTACTGTAAATAACTAAAAAGAGGTCTGGCTCCAAAGCCTGCTGAAGCCTGGAGCAATTGCCCCCCACAAAGTAAGATGCAGCTGAGGACTGTTCCCAGCACAGCAGTGCCTGGGGAGTTCCTGCTAACCCAGACTGCCACCGGCTGCCACCGTGCAGCTGATAAGCAGATCATTGCATGTACAAAGCAGCAGCTCCACAAGGCCTGCAGGAACTTTGTGCAAATGGGACTGGTTAAGCTTCAGGGTGCAGAGACTACCCCACCAGGACCATTCTGTTGTCTATAGTCGTGTTTATTTAACTGATGATTTACGTCTGCAAAAGCATCAACTTCTCAACAAATTATTCATCAAAAGACTAGCTCCACGCTTTCTGATTTCCAACACTGACTTTCAGGATATTTCATCTAATAAATCTGAAGTAGGTATGAATAAACAAACATGGCATTATACTAAGCTTATTAATTATGCACCAAGCTACACAGTGTTAGAAGTACACACAATACTGGGAGCTCATGGAAGATGAATCTGCAAAAGGGAAAGATTATCATCTACATGATCAGAAACCTCACTTTTAGCTTCACCAGTTTTGGGTGTTTTGGCTAAAAATGGATTAATAATTTCTGAGTTGTGATTGACTGATTTAGCATATGATATCTCTACATGATACAGTATATGATACACACTGTACCTAAGAACAATCAGACTAAAGTCTTTGTAGTGCGGTGTTCTGTCTCTGTTCATTTGTAAAATACAGCTATTCCTCCATCATTCTGTGTGGGACCAGAGAAACAATACAGAGCTTTTCACCTTGGAAGGGGAAGAAAGAGAGAAAGAGAAAAGGAAGTTCCCTTCTCAACAAGGAATAAAGGGCCCGATCTCTTGGCATCAATGCACTGAGTCAGACCGTCTCTTGTAGAAGGAGACAAATGTTGCCTTCTGAATTACAGTCCCATTGAAGCTTTTCTGCATAGCAGAGCAAATCATAAACACAAGGCCCTCATTAGCAGATAAAGCTTTCCCAAAAACAGAATAGGGACTGGGAAATCATTTGATTCCTAGACACTCAGAGTTTCAGCCATTGGCCCCAAGACAAAAGGAAGGAAGAGGCCAAGAGATCTGGCACTAAGCTGTGCTTGTAAGGGCCCTCCTGCAAAACCTCTTTCAGGCACTTGCAGGACAGTATCTGCTTTCGTTCAGGCTCAGCACCCTTACAACTCCTCACCTTCCTCCTTGATGTGACAGTGACTTCTGCAGCAATCACATTCCCCCACCTCCTTCTGGGGATGCTTGTTTTCTCCTGGCTTCATTTACCTTATCTGAAGTATCAGCCAATATCCAGCACTGCTGTATCAAGGGGTATGTTGCAAAATGCAGTTCAATGTTCTCTCAGTTTCATGGTACTCTAAGAAAGAAATTATGCTGGTGTAAAAAAAGGGTTTAAATAACCAAAGGAGGACTCCCATAGCCAATAACACCCTTGCACCTCATTTCTCTGTCATTCTCCCAGCAATTGGTCCTGGTCAGGGTGTTGCAGCATCATTCCAACAGTTGGCATGAGCACTGTCAATTCCCCTTCCTCCCAGTTCCCACCTTCTCCCTCAAATCGGAAACTGCTTTGTATTATTGGAGACAAGGAAGCATCCTCCCCTGGTAACAGATGCAATATATATAAGGAAAAGGATGAAAAATCAAAAATAAGCCTGTAGCATTTGTATAGGAGATATATATATATATAAAATTTGTATGGATCTACCTGTTATCCAAAGTTTCTTACATATAACTAAGAGAGCATTTGGTTTGCGATTTGGGGTAGGTGGTTTCTCATGCAAACATATGAGGCTGCATTACAGCTACAAATATTTCTTTTGAACACATAACACTGTAACAGTATGAAAATACCTATGCAAACCTTTTACGGGTGACGTTGTTAAGCCTTGTGCTTGCGTAAACCAAACAGACTAAAGTTGGGTATCACCTCTGTTAAAACTCGCTCATCAATTTTCTATGAACAGTTCTAAAAACAGAGAAAATGTCTGTATCCCTGATAAACTGAGTATCGATATGAAACAAAACCAAGTGTTCAGAAAATTTTCAACAAATGAGGTAATATTGTGATACATACTAGACCTCTCAGAAAGGAGAACATTGATTGCTAACAAGCTTCCAAAGCAAGCTGGATATGTAGGGCTGCTGGATTTTTTTTTCATCAATAAATTGTGGAGGAAATTGCAGAATTGATATTAATCTTGCCCCTTAACACTTCTTGTTGTGAGATTTCCTCACAGTCTATTTAAATTTAATTTCATAAATATCCCTTGAAAGTAGAGGTTTTAAAAAACCAAAATGACCTGCGCCCCCTGTACTGAAAGGTGAAGTGGGCTATATTTAGAATCACCTTTGCAGAAAGGGAACACCTCAATAAATGCTCTGCATGGCCATTTGTGACAGAGGGTTATGTGTCTGCCAACGCAACCTACATTTTTTACGCTAATAGTACAAGTCAGAATAAATACTATCTCCACTCATGTGACAGACCTTTGATAAAGCAGAATTGGCCTGGTTGATTAGGAGTACGTGTCAAACACAGATAATGGGGGAATCCCTTTCAGCAGCAGCACATAACCTCAGCAACCATAATGAGACCAATTTAATGAGCCTTCTGTTTTACAAGAGATATTAATTGCAATCCTGTCACATAAGGTACAATTCAAGATAAAATACGTAAAAAGGAGGGAAATTGGATTTCATTCAATTTTTGTCACAATTATAAATTTTCTTGCAGGATCATGAATCTCCCTGCTGCTGATCTAAATACTCTGGGTGGCTGACACGCTGCCGTAGAACAACGTGCATTGTTATGAAGGCTGTTGAACACTAGAAGAATGTCAGGCTTTTCGTTGCACCTTTCTGCCATTATGATTTTTATTCTACCCTGGGCAATTTTTGTTTGTTTGTTTGTCTTGCAAAAACACAAAAAGAAGGCACCATTCCCGTGTATCCATCCACAAGGATGCTTCCTCATCTCTCACCAGTACAATCATGATCTTATAAATGCTTCTGCAAGTGCTCCGTTTGACACTTCTTCAGTGAGGCTCACGGGCTTACAGTTAAACATACATCCAAGTGTTGCGCTGGATTGGAGTACAAATTATCTTCATGCAAGTAAATCAGAACTCTCAGTTCAGTGTTTCAATACCTATATCCTCATCCAATCACTCTTCATAATAGAACATGTGCTCTCTGTTTGTGTATTATATAAACTTTGTATTGCCAAAGCGTATGCTCTCAGGCAGGGCTCCTTCGATCGAGGGAGAGGGTGGACCTGCCAGATGATAGATGCTCCTGGCTGCTACATGGCAGCGAGGATGCTCTCCCACACTACATCCTCACCTGTGAGTCAGAGCAGCTGCAGGCTGATCACCTGTATGTGGCAGATGCTGAACAGTGGGTGCTGCCTGCATGTGCGTTGCGGCACTGAACAAGTCTCAGCCACCAAGTTGCACATCTGCTTGTGTTGGGGATTTACCATTAAAATTAATTCTAACAAATACATTGTTACTTCAGCAGACATAATGTGCTTCTGAACCAGATCTAGGTTGTCTTTTAACAATGAGTACACTTGCAATGAAACTCAGTGGCTGCAAAGCTCTGACTATAATATATGCAGCCCTAAATATTCCCAAATTATATCAAAATGGGAGAAACTTAGAGAAACTTAGTCCTTATTCCTAATCCAACCATCAGGTTAGAAGAGTGCAGTTTGCTTAAAGATACTGCAACAGCAGCTTTGCAGACAGCCTTGTTGCTAAAGAGCTGAATCTTAAAGCTGTTCATAATCCTAAACCTCTTGTCCTGGCAATGCCAAGAACTCCAAAAACACAACATGTACAACCTCTGAACGTATCCAGTACCTTGGTCATCAAAAGGTTGATTTTTTTCTCCTCACTGAGAAGGAAATAGGTGAAAAAAAGCAAAGATGGGCTAATTTTTCTACAAAATATGTTAATGGCATTCTTTTATTTTTCAGCAAGGAACAAGGACACCCACAAAGACGAATAGACTTTTGGGAATATTTAGCACTTAGGTAGGGCTTTACATGCTAGCCTGAGATATTATCTCAGACGGTTTAGGACATCATAACAACAGAGAGTCTAAAGCTGCTTGCTTATGAGAGTCCAGGCAAGCCCAGGCTCACCAGCAGAGTGGTTACCTTAAGGGACTTGAGCGACATGTCAGGCAGCTTCTAAGAAAACTTTCCTTTCATACATTGGTGCCAGCAGTAAGGTCCATCATTTTCTGCACAAAGCCTGCATATTCAGGAAACGTGGTACTGAAATTCAGCCAGCCGTACACATACCGCAGAATTCAAAGCACAGTGTAAGTCCGTCAGCCAAATGAAACAAAACATTGAAACACACACTTTTTAAAGTCTGGTCTTATTCAGCAAAATATTTGCATGTTTTTGGACACATCTCCGAGTGATAGTGGTTCCTAAACCCTGTCCTCAAGAAGTGACTCAGGGCCACATTTGGCCCAAAGATGCAAATATGTACTAATCTGGATTCTCAGAAGTATCTTGGAGTCCTAATTCATATTTTAAAAGTCCCAGCTAGAATTTATCTGCATTTTAGGAACCTCAGTAACTTTATAAATCCTGTCCAAAGAGTTTAATTTGCTTCTGAAAAGAGGTGCTTTAAAAATTATAAATATGTATTGCACAGTAATAGAACCTCAGCACGTACTCCCATACCTGTTGGACCAGAAAGCAAGTCTGACACTGGAAAGAGCAGCTCTTTACTGCTTGTATGGAAATGCTGAGATCATTCCAGGCGACCCTGTGCAGAGATAAAAGGACCAACAGAGTTTTTGTAAGCAGTATTTTCTGATTGTAAGAAAAAACCAAAATACACAGATGTGAGAACATTCACTGGTAAAATTATTGAATAATCATTTCATGATTTTGATTTTTCTTTTTTTTTTAAGATTTTCGTTAATAGAAAATAATGATAAGGTAAGACAGTGCAATATATCATTTCACACTCTGCACCCTGACAATATCCTTTCTGAGATTATTCATTTCATTTTTCTGAAAGGTACCATGTACATATAAGCTACTTAATTAAATACAGGAAGTTATCTTCTAGCAACCCTCTTCCACATACTGAACATGAAAGAGTACACTAGAATAGTGATAGCCCAATGCAATATTTTAATGTTGGAAAATATATTAGTTTTCAGTAATTACAGTGACTCATCAAGAAAGAGCAAAAAGAAAAGAATGAATATATTAACTCATTTTGATTGTCTTTTGTACTGTCACATCATGAGCAAATAAGAGCCTCACGTACGTAAAAGCAGCATTTGCTCTCTCCTGCAGGGAGATCACTTACCCACTGAGCTGGGATGGACCCTCTTCTGTGAAAGTCGCCCCCGCTCTCCCGCAGTTAACACGTTCTGAAGATCATCCTTTGTCTCAGTGCCTCTGGTCACATACTAGCAATGGACTCTGCTACACTGGAATTAATCAAACTGCTCCAAAGCTTTAATCTTTTACACAGCAGCCAGTGCAACAGAGAGTGTCATCTCATGAGTCCCATATTTGTACACATCCAGCAGAAGAAACATACATGTGACATATTGCCTTCACTGTGATCAACACGTCAATTGATATTTTCACCTTGTTCCGTGATAGCTGCTTCCTAAACCAAGAACCTATGAGTAAATAATAGCAAGGACAGATCCGTCCTCTTACATTGAATTTCAACGACCATGATAAAACCTGGGACTATCCAGAAAACAAGCCTTCCAGTATACAGGAAAACTAAATTACCAAACCACCAACACAGACCTACCAGACAAACATCTAGACTTCTCAGGATCAGTGTTAAAACGACACAAAGTGGTGCTCCCCCACCCCATAGCCTGGGCAAGGAATGTGGGAAAGTGTCAGATGCATCCTAGCATTTTTGTATGGCTTTTCCAGGACACCTGAAACACCTCAGGTGAGCACACACCTGACACCCTCTTGACCCTTCAGTTTGCTCTCCCTGCATGGTACCAGCTCTCTGGGACACTATGAACAGCAAAAGCTGCCAGGAGCCCCTGTTGCAAGGTGGCAGCTGCAACAGATGAAGACATCTAGTTACTGGTTTATGCACCCCCGCCTTCCAGCAAACATCCCAAATCCGCAGTTCAGGCCAAACCCTTTCCTTCCTTGCTAAAGTTAAAGGTAATGGTTAATGTCCAGGTCAGCAGTGCAAAACCTGGGGTATGAGATTTCGCATGAGCTGGGGAGTGTGTGTGAAAAGTGTCGTCAGCTAATCTCCTCTCGGTTACCGTTAGAGGAAGGTGCTTGTTATTCCAGGGGAAATTAGAATACTTTAAGCTCACAAAGTATTTAAAATGCAACTACTTCAAAAAGACAGGCTACAACTGAAGTTTTCAGCAGTGGCTTTCAGAACCCCACCCTCAGCAAAGCAGAAAGAAAAGAAATGGGAGCTCAGCATTTCTCACAAAATAGGGCTGTGTAAAACCCCCAGGCCAAAAATACTCTTCAGAGATCCTCGGAGAGCATAAAAGATCAAAACTTCAACCTCAGCCCTGTGTATCTGAATTGCTAATAGATGCTCAGTACTGTCTCCATCTGCAGCATCACACAACGGGGATTAGAGGTAATCATGCTGGAAGCATCTTCAAGACTCAGACTCAAAATTATGATATAGCATTTTCTGTCTTGCCCTGCACAAGGTTTTCCAATCACCAGTTTATGAACAGCTGCACCAACACTGCGCTGTTCTTATGTGCTAAATAACAATGGGACATTGCAAAACTACAAAGGCTCGTCCTGTCCATTTAACCAGCGTGTCACATGGAGACAAAGCATAATGCAGCCCTGTGAAAAGTCCACCCACAAACTTCATTTCACACTATAGAATGAGGCTCTTGAGTTCTCTGTCTTCCTCCTCTCACAGGAGTTCACACGACAGCAACTTAAACATTTTGGAGACTGCAGAATACAGCCTTCCAAAAAGTAGCCTGCTTAAAAAAAAAAAATTAAAAATATTTCAGTCTAGCTTGCTATTTCTTTCTTGTTCAAAACTGTTGTGTTCAGTTCGGTTTAAAATGTAAATCAGTACTGAACAATAAAACAGAGCAGTTGCCATTGAAGAGAAAAGCCATGTCATCTTATTAAAACCTAACACTACAGAATTTGAATCCACAGCACTTTGAAGTGAATATAAAATGCTATTACTAGAAGTGTTTTTTCTTTACTGAAACATACTGCATTAAATTGCAAGATAAAGTTTAAAAAACACTGCAGTATTTGTTATCAAAGAGGAGATATTTATTTTATCAATTTAACCCACAACAAAACTTCAATTATACTGACTCAGTGGTACCAAAAAAGGACAACCCCCCTCCCTGCATGCGCACACACACACACATACAAACACACACTCGTCTTACCCAAAGCTGGCAGAACAGTCACACAGCTCCAAAAGGAGGGACTAAAAGAGCAATAAAACCAAATATTAACTGTCAGAAAAGGACAGTTCTCAGCCAAGCTGTATTTGGAAGACAGTGTTATGTTGTTACTGTGGTGTGTTGATGGGACTACACAACAAAGCTAGTGTCACAGCAAAAAGAAATTAAAAGGAAGGGATAGTGAAGATAATTTAAAACTACTATTTTAGGACTTTATTGTCCCCAAGCAGAGTGGTAGGAATTAGTGAGGACTGTAGTTAAGCAATCAAATATTCTGGAAGAAGTCCTTTATATAAACAATTGAATCATTCCTATTTGGTTTTATTCAGATTTTGTAAGCCCCAAAATAACTCTTTTAAGCATTTAATTTTATAATTAATTAATTCTCTGCACAGGGAACTACAATAAACTTGGAAAAATTTTCTTAAATGAGGAGGCAGCTGATGGTTCAGGTTTCCCAACACTGCTTGTCCTGAGCCTTTTCTGAAAATTCATTGACAAACTTCCCCACCAACGTCCCTGTGCAGCAGAGTCTCAGTGCTGTAACCCACCAGCATTTACATTTGGTTTTAACAGTCATGAAAAAATGGAAAATACCTTCTTCAAAGCAAAGGGAGGCCGATAGCTTTGTGTTAAAATGGCATGCAAACAACTAATCAGATCCTGCAACATGCAGAACATTTTCATCTGCCATAAACTCAAGGTACTGGCAGGGTGGATCCAAGGGCACAGATTAGGGTCTTTTGCCTGAATACACTTCTGGATGTTATTCCAACAACAGTTATACGCAGAAACTTCTTTAGCTAAGCACAATCAGTACAAAACGTGGTATTTCCAGTAACAGTCTGAAGAAGACTAACATCAGTTAGCAGTCCTGCTAAGTCACCCGTATTGATGCCAAGGGCCCTGTTTTGGTCACTTAGTTTAAGCACAGGTGCTGCTCCTTTGATTTTACAAGGGTATTTGCCAGATTAAGGACTGCAGGAGTCAACAGACATGCCAGTCCTCACAATCAGGAGAAAGAACCCATTTCAATGTCATGGTTAAATGAGGCCTTTAAGACCCAGCTCTCTGACATGCAGGTGAGCACAATGAAATTATGGTAACAAACCCTGTGCAGATACAACTGGAGCAAGATACGGCCCTCAGAGCCAGCTGAAAGATGCAGAGAGCCAGATGGGAGATCCTCCAGACGGCATAATCACACTCTCCTCTCAAGAAAAGAAAAAAAAAGAAAATTTTGAAGTTGCCAGGTGCAACTTCAAGCAGGTGCCAGTCTTCCTCAGCTGAAGTCATTGAACAAAACTGCAGGAATGAAAAACAGCTTACCTAGGTACTTCTGAAAAATTAAGCTAGAAGATTGTGATGAGAGCAGGATAAATGACATTTCTGTTGCCTTCTTAGGAATTCGAGAAGGGAAAGTGTTCCTCTGCAACTGAGCTGTTAAGACGCTACCTTGCAAATAAGAACTCTCTCTCTTTATTGTAATGGGTCTTGACATTGACATTGTCATGTTAATTTGCCAGATTTGATCCCAGTATTTGCCTGAATTGAAGCAGCAAAGAGACATGAACATCAACCACCAGCTAAGTCCATGAAACACAAAAGCTGCCTTTTTGTGGTCAGTGGTACTCCCTGTACTTTTCTTCCTTTTAGCAAAATTAATGGTCAGATCCAGGAAAAATGTAGACTGGCTAAATTGTAAGTTATCTTCTTGTTTTAGAAAAAAAAAGAGGAACCTTTTGGGGAAAAAAACCCCACACTGAATCATTTGACAGATCCTGTTTCTCAAAGAAAGCAAGCTAAAATTTTATCACAGCTGAAATAAATTGGCAGAGGATTTGGCTGTAACAAGGACACCCCTCTAAGCTTGAAATTTCCCATTTTGTGAGTTCAGAGATATACCTGCCATTGCCTGACCTCCATTTGGGAAGGGCTTTGAGGCAGGGGAGCAGAAGAACTGAGAGCAGCCTGTAAATGGGAGCCAACATGAATGCAAGGACTATGTGCTGCATATTGGTATTTGCAGAAGATGCATGGAAGCAGACTGAACGGGTACACAGACACGTCTGCCAAGCCAAGCACAGAAGAAACAGAAAAATGTAAAAATCCAATGTCGTATTTTGTATGTTTTTTACAAGCACCTTGCTGATGCAGGCTGCAAAGATGGGAAGAGACTGATGGCTGTCTCACTTTGTAAACAGGAATTTTGATATCTTTGGAAGACACTGGAACGGTCCAAAAACTTTGGGGCTTTCACCTACCTTGGTTTACCTCCATCTTTCTTACATACACCCTCAGTCTCATGCTGGGTTACAGCCAGCTGCTTATGTGTCGTGCTTGATTAGATATGTAAGAGAACAGGACTTTGTTCTAAACACAGGAGGAGTCAGGCATGAAGCTGCAAAAGCAGGTTGCAGGGAATGAGCATGAAATACTCTGTGCTGGCTTGCCTCATCTCATGGGCCGCACTTTCTTTCAGAGGCTGAGTCCTGCTTTTTATTCCTACAGCTCAGGGTGTTGATCTTCCAGCAGGAGTACAGCATCAGGCTGCTGCCCTAAGCCATCAGCAATCCCAGACTGATGTTTTCAACAACTCCATTGCTGCCCCACCTCCCTTCCTGGGGGAAGATACGCCTTTGCTACAGACAGATTGACTACTAAGAGCATGAGAGCTAGACAATATATACATTAAAACAAATTACGTATTGTGTGAACGCAAAGCTTTGGTTCAATCAAAGGTGGCAGCATCCTCAGAGGGAACCAGATGGGGACATGAATACGTTGAAATTAATGACTCGTAGAGATACAGTAGAACTCAGCATCATGTTGCGTCTCTGACTAAGTTCACAAACAAGTGTCTCAAGAAGATACCAAGCATGTAAAAGTAAAATCAGCAGCAGCACAGCAATGGGCAAGAAATTTGATTGTAACCTGTAAATCGAACGCCAAAGGTCTTACAAGGCCACCGATCACAGGTGGACACTTAATAGAAATGTGATACTGTACACCTGATATAAAAAAGCTCTCTTAATCTCTTCTTTCACATGCATAAGTAACTCACACTGCATGTAAATGTCATATCTCAAGTAAACAATTCATTTAAAATCATTTATGTACAGCAGAAAATGTATTTTAATGGTATTTTTCTAAAGGTCAGATAACGCAAAGAAAAACAGATAAAAAAGGAGACAAAAGCTTACCCAAGTGATAATTTGAGTCTCCTACTAATAGCTTATATAACATAATGGTGTTTAAAAAAAAAAAGCATTACATAAGTGAGAAGGAATAAGTAGCATGGCAGGGTCAAAATCAAGACTCAGGAAATTCCCGTTAAGGCAGTTCATCCCAAGTTTACTCTTGCACAAAACAGCATAAGAGAGCTTACTCTTGGGTAGAGTATACAGTATACAAGTATATCAAACAATTATAACGTAAAAGTATAATATTCTCTTTCCAGTACAGATGTGCTAAACCATAAGATTTGGCTCCAGATCTGATTTTCATTCCTACCGGACTCTGGGAAAGGCCACATCCTATGTTTTCACCAGGTCATTTCAGGACATAAAATGAGAACTAGTCATGAAATTCACTTTCCAAAACCCTCAGTACCCAGAAGCCAGAGGAACTCTGAACTTACAGGACTACCTCTATTCTATAGCTTGCCAGACACACTTGACTTCAAAAGTTGCTATCAGGCCAGGCCAAGTTGGTCCTTTTCTTTTATATGTGACAGTTCCTGGTGTCACCTGTACACTTATGCCTTAGACAGGCCACACTTTCCAAAAATGTGCTTACATTTTCCCTCCATCCCTAGACAGCACAAACAAATGCACACACATGCACCAGGGCAAATTCAGCTTAGCAACAGAAGCTAACTTTACTTTTCATGTTCTGTTATTATTTGCAAGACCCTAACAGGAAAAATATCACGCCCTTGGCCTTCCTAATGCCATGCTGGTGTATACACACGCACATATATCCCGGAGAGTTTAGAATAATTTTAAAGCAAATTTTGCCTCTACTTTCTATTTGTTAGTGTGTTTCTGACCTACACTATAGCACCATTAATTCTAACAATCCAAGATGTTCTCTCTTTCGGGAGGAAACAGCAAGACGTGCTAAATACAGTGTACACTTACTAGCTGCGTAGTGGCTTCTCAAACAGCAATAACCATAATAAAGTTGTCAGATCTTCCTTCTCATTTGACACTACAACTGTCTCTACCATCTCAAGTTATTGTAGTGGGTAAGAGTCACAGCAAATAGCTCCTGTAATTATCAGCATGTTTATGCATCCCCAGATACAGCTATTCCCCGGATTTCCAAGAATGTTCCCAAAGAGTTGAGTCTGAAAAACAAATAAAATGTTTTAAACCTCAAAGAAGAATGCCAGTTGCCTCCTTGCAGCCTGGGCAGGCTCTAAACAGTAGGAGATTTTGTATTCCTGCCCAATAGTTCCTCTCAAGGGCAAAGGGCTTGGACGTGCATCTGACAGTAGGAGCAGAAGGTTTCTATCCCCGCAGCTCTGAGGAGACCTCAGCCTCCTGCAAGAATAGGGTCAATCTCACCTGGTAGCTTTCTTCCCCTGGTGCCATGCACTTTACCTGACATTGTGCAGACACTGGCTGAGTCATCCAGCAGCCATGTGGCAAGCACCTTCCTGGAGACCTTTAGAGGAGGACACTCATGTATCTTTACTGCACCACGCTGCCTGCGCAGCCAGGGCCACGTGCTGCTGCCTGCACTGGATCTATTGGAGATGTTGATCAAGGTCTCTCGTGGCCAGCTCAACTCCTTGCCGTGTCAGGGTTGTTCCTTATTGTAGACTTGCACACCTAGAGATCAGTCAAATTTTAAAGTTTCTCACAACCTTCAGCAGGACATCATTGCCAAATCCTTCTTCAGTGAGCATCGTTACAAATTCAGCAGCTGCTACCTATCTGCATTTATTATCCTGTTTGGGGGGGTTTAAAGATGCACCATGGTCCACAGTTGCCATTCCCCTGGAGCACATGCTGCAATGTTTTGAGAGTTTGCCAAGTGGGCCAAGCCCACAATGTTCCTAAGTTCCCTCTAACACGGTCTGCCACACAAAGAAGCAGAAGAGATGTTTCTGGGAAGCTGCATGCAAGGCAGCATCTCAGCAGGCAGGTTTATCACACTCCCCCTCCCCTTGCAACGAGCATCCAGACAACAGTGACGGGCAATTGGGCTGTGTGGATGAGGTTTGAGTAGTCTGTAGGACATAGACTAGTTGGGCTTGGGCATGCTGATGAAAGGTCTTTTCCCAGTTTGGTCCGTGGCCCCTAGCAGCCCGAGGAATGACTTGACAATGCCATGTCCCTGTCAAAAATTACATCAGAGTTGGTGCAGATACATGATGTGGCAAAATAACATTGTGTTCTTCCCACCTTACAAACTGCATGTAGCTGAACTATTCAAGTTACCCCTTCCAGCCTTCAGAGCAATCCATCAAATGAAGGACTTGTAGATGGAAAGGTTTTTGTCCAGGAAAGAGAACTGGAAAGGACCACTGGAGTCAGAAAGGCATTTACCCCCAGGGCCAAACTGTTTTTTTCCTTTTTTATTGCTATCTGCTGCCACTGCAGTGACCTAGGACATTCCTGTGGCACTTTCTAATTTTGTGGCTTTTGATCTTTTACACCAATGTTCTCAATTTTATCAGATGGTGCTAGAAAGTTTCATCACTTGGGAAAAGAGGGAAGAAGCTGGATGGATGTTTTGTGGACCAGTCAGAACGACAAGTACGTGGTGAGTCTGTTGGCCTAAAATGACACTAAATTATATAATTTTTATTGATTTTTCAAATGTTACATTGAAGGAGAAAACATACTTTCAAAGAACGGTCTTAGATACTACAGGGAGAGAAAAGCAAGTCTAGTATACAAGCAAGGAGAAAGGCACTGATCCTGAAAAGCCATTTGAGTAAATTTACTCACAGGATCAGTCACACAAACCAGTTCCTGAACTGCATATTTGTGGATCACAAGCATAGTACTTGGGAAAGATAGACAGCAGTTAAAATATTCTTCCCCAAAAGGCTCCTACACCAAAGCAGTCAAGAGTCTTTGTCTGCTGGATAAGGCTTAAGCCTGTGCTAAGCTCTTAAAAACGATAGTGATTATTTTCAACAAAAGAATTCTATGAAGAACAGAAATTAAAGGCAGAAGCAGGCTCCTAGCTACCTGTAATTCCCGGTGTAAAATCCCTTTCTCTTAGAAAGAATTCATGTTACAAAATGAGTTTTATTTGGTATGCTATTCCATAGCGTTATGCTTCTTAATTTCTCTGTTCACTCACCTTCTGGATAAAGAAAAAGGAAATTAAAAGCAAAAGCTGATAGTAAACATACATTATGAAATATGAAGAATCATGGGACCAACTGACCACTCTAGTGATTATGAAAACTGTAAACTATTTAAAGAGAGCACTTTTCACTGCTCTTCATTAGGGTCTGATTACCTCAGCCATTAACATTTGGCTTTTATTATTATGATTGTGAAATACTGTTCACACTAATGGACAAAAGAAAGTTGACGTGGCTATCTTGATTAACTCATCAATAATCATTTGGAATAATTTTTCTTCATTCACTGGATGAATCATTCACTTGTCCTTTAATAATGCACATTGTTGTATAGTAAATTAGCATTAAGATTACCCACATCTGGGAGCTACACTCTACTTCAAAGCATTGCTCAAAAGAGATTTCAAATGTGAATTTTACTTTAAAAAAAAGGAATATCAGAAAACAATGACTTCTTTGTAATTGTTCAGTACACCAAGACATGTAGCCCTCGGGTTATGCAACTGAGCTCAACCTTTAAGCCACCAGATACTCAATATGTAAAAAACATACTCCCCATATATTTGCATTTTTCTCCGGAGAGTAAAGCAAAAATCTCATTCCTCCTAAGGCAAATACAAACTTGAATAATAAATTGAATAAAATGAAGTCACCTTTACCGAAACAGATAAGATATAACCAAAGCCTACCAGGCTGTTTGTGGATCCAACCTTGCAAATCTCCACTCACGCGAGGTTTCATAGCCAGTGTAACTGCACACCCTGACTGTATGTGTGGAAGTAGGTCCTGAGAACTCAGCCCTATCTCCATGCAAACAGCCCTGACAAGTCAGCTTCTTGCTGAGGTTCATCTGTGCAGGACAGGAGGAGGTGAGCCTCTCCTGGCTCTAAGCCATGCCAGTCACTGTGGCAGGTAATGACCTATCTCAGCTCTTTGCAGCAGCAGTTTTCACATGCCTCAAACAGCTAACTCTGTGAAAACGCAGTGACCTCCTCCTTGCTGACCTGACGCTGACCACCTCCTCCTTGCAAAACCAACGCTAATAGTCAAGACGATTCTCAAGAGGCTTGGCTTTTCCCATCTCAGGTGTATTTTGCTCCATCTATTCTCCCAAAATCACTACTTACTTCCTCTCTGAAAATGCATCAAGTGGCTGTCTTACTGTTTAGCCCTTTACTACCCATTGTAATTAGACCTCCACAGCTCTGAGGAAAGGCAAGCTACTCCTTTTACCTTCCTGACTGTACTCATCACCTGACAGTAACAACCACCGCGAGTCAGGTGGTTAACCATCCTGTGTCCCAAACAGTGGCAGATTGCCAGAAAGAAGATAAAACGGGGTAGGTGTATAATGCTACGTCTATGGCACGCTTTCTCACTCTGCAGCAATTTACAACTTAGGAGCTTCCTGAGCTAGGCAGGGCATCTTTGCATTTAGCAGATGGATTTTTCTTCCATTGATTTTTCTAATTCTTTTTGAACCATGTAAACCTGTTACAATCTGCAGCATCCTGTGGTGGTGACTTCCAGAGTTAAACTGCACACCGTGTGGAGAAGTAACTTCTTTTGCTTGTTTTCAGTCTGCAGTCTGATCTTTTTTTTTCTTTGATGGCTCCAGGTAGGTGTATAGGAGGAGACAAGGAATAGTAATTCCCTCTGCACTTTTTTCGTAACTGTCAGGATTTTACAGCTTTCTATAATGTCTTCCTCCATTATCTCTCTTCCATGCAGAGAAGTGCTAGCCTTTCAGCTGCACTCATGGTTTACTGCAATGACCAAACTGTTTTTTCTTTCTGTTTCCTTCTCTTTTCCTAATTTTGTTTGGTTTTTGCCCACTACTGAGCACTGACTAAATGTTTTCAAGACCTGTGATAATGCCATCGTGACAGTAATCAGTTCAGAGCCTATTACTGTGCATGCAGTATCAGGTGTGTTTTCCTTTTGTACATTAATTTACTTTAATCTGTACTGAATTTCATCTGCCTTTTTTATTTCCTAGACACTCTATAGCATGAAACTGTTCTGTACATCTTTTAAAGCCTTTATTTTTACAATATTTTTCTTTAACTGTCCTAAATAACGTCACATCAGTGAACACACTCACTACACCATCACCCACTTTACAAGCGATTATCTACAAAGATGTAGAACAGCCCAGGACCAGCACTAGTTCCCAAAGGACTCTCCTGTGACATCTCTCCATTGAGCAACCCAATCATTTATTCTTGCTCCTTGTTTTCTACCTTTAAATAACTCATTTATCCATATGAAGAACTTCCATCTTCCACAGTTCAGTTTCTTTAGGAAGCTTTGGGGAGGGGCCATGCTAAAAGAAGTCTAAAACTGGGGAAGAGGAGAAATAACAAATCACTTCCATTTCTTTATCTCCCACTTTCCCTCATTCAGACACACACATCTCAGTTACAATCTGCCATGAAAATAATCTTTCTGAAGACTACTGCATTTTCCCTTTCTGTAAATGGTCTTTCTTAAATAGCATGGTTCCCAGTTGCTGTTATATGATCATTCTTATAACAGCAACAAAATCACCAAGCGTCATTTCATTAATTCACCCACTGAAAAACTGTTTCACAAGAAGGAAGTTACCACTGGGGATGGAGGAGGAGAATAACATTTGTTTGATAGTAAGGATTAATTGGCAAATAAACTGCATAATGGATGCTTGTGGAGGAATAAATAACATAATGGAATATTTGGGGTATTTTCCTATCTTTATGTACAGCAAGTAATCTATATAAATCCCCCACTCATAGAGATGAGAATAAATGCTACATAAATATTCAAATACTTTTTATAGTTACAATGGGAAACACATCTTCCTGTGCTTTACAGCTGAAATAGCGCTTATCTGCTCTTTTCTCTCCGTGCTTTATGTAGCAGCTATTTGAGCATGCCGAATCTGCCTGCTGAGCGAGGAGGGCAGCTGTTCATCTGGTGCACATTTCCACCGCAGTGGCTCCGGCAGGAACATTTGCACCTCCAGCCAACGCTGTTGGCATCAATGTTGCCAGCGGGATCTGCAAGATTTCCGCTCTTTCATACACCTATCGTATGACAACACTTGAATTGTGTAGGTTTGTCATTTCAGGAGACACAATTCAAGACCTCTTGAGCATATTCTCAAAGCTCAGAAAGAATATAAACAAAGGAAATGACATGTGTTTTTATGATCATTGCTATAAAACATTTTATCAGCTGAGGGACAGTACCCCAAGCTGCAATATATATTCATATGAATGATTCTTAGTGAACCAGGTAATTCTCTTAATTTTGCTAGTTTTTTATTTATTCTAGCTTCTTAGCCATTGCAGTCCAATCTCTGTGTCCGGTTTGGGGACGGATCTGGCCTAGAAGCTGGACATTGGAGCCTACAGAAGCAAAAATACTTTTTTTTGCTACCATCAACTACTAAGATTTGCAGAATAAGAAATAATTTCAATTTCTCCCTTCTGCTGCCCTGTTATTTTTCTGAAGTCTGAGAAGATAGGTGCCTTGAAAAGTCACTACGGAGGTGGGGGGGAGAAGTGAAATTAAGACTTAGACATGTACTCAGTGGTTCTGAATAAAAGATCCAAGGCACTGAAATTCTTACATTTAATGATAAGAAAATTTTCCATCAAAATCTACACCCCTTACCCAAGGAAAAAATAATTTTGAACAAAATTCTATTTTCCAGTTGGATATGGTTTTGGCTGAGAAGCTTTCATCAGTTTTACTGGGCCAGAAAGGAGGTGCCAGTCAGTGTCTGTTTCCCTTTTCATCGTTACAGGAAGAAGTATTTACATAGAAATAGTCCTCATGCAGTTCAAAGTCTTCCATGTTCTCGGCTAAATACACTTCCTTGTTTTCACAATGAGCACATTTGCAAATCTTTTCTGGGGCATATTTCTGTACACACATTTATGTTTCATTGTTCTCTTGTTCCCAGAAAACTGCTCCTTTAACTGCCCTTAATTAAGAAGCCTTTGTACTTTTGATCCATATTATCTTTTCCTTAATAATTAATGTATCATAAAGGTAACAGTGCTTAGTGAACCAATTGTTTTTCTTCATTATTTTACTTGAGAAACCAAAACTTGTCCCTTCACTCATCACCTGAGTCAAAATTGATCAACAGGGGAGAACATTTAAGTAGGAACTTTTAGAGCAGTAAGAAGTGAGAGTGTGAGAATGAATAAAGACAAATCGACATTACTTGCCTGCTCCAGCACACCAACATGGTCTGTCTACTACACACAGTGGAAGCTATTTATGTACTGATGAACCCGATACGCGTTAATGAGTTCACTTGAGGATTTATGCAGTACCATTATATTATCATAAAAGACGTTGTTGAAAACAATGAAAATAACTGGGAAAAAAATACCCTTGCAGTAAAATATTAATAGATGAAATTTTTCAGTATATTGATTAAGATGTTCCCATTTGTGAAAAATTCAGTGCCATTAACAACATACAGTTTGGTTTAGAGTAAGTGGTGAGAGGACTGGATCGTTAGCTACAAAGAGGAAGACCCTCAACTCTTCAATAATGTAGCTGCACTGCTGACCCACTGTCACATAAAGTCAACTTAACACCTCATGAGGTCTAAGTGGACAAAACCAATTAAATCCTGTTTCCAAAAAGATCTTATTTCCAAAAAGCACACCAGTATAGGAAGGGTAGGATATAATTTGGATGTTACTCTTTGGCTCCCAAGATCTAAAAAAACGCACCGAACCAACAAGAAGACAAAAAGATATCCTTCTATATTATATATACGTATGTGTGTGTGTATACACACACATAAAAAAAAAAAATAAGGTTTAATCACATTTAAAAATAGATGAGACTAGTATCAGTGGCTTTTCTACCATTTTGAAGCATGACACTGCTTTACGATTCCAGCATCCTTCAGGCACAAATTGCATGTGACCAGATCAGTTCAGATTTCATCTGAGTGAAGTCTTGGGCTCTGCTCTATAGGAAATATGCAAATGCTAAAAATAGCTGCTTGAACTAGAATTAATCGCAGCATCATGCCCCATTCCCAAAATGGCTCCAGTGACAGGAGGTCTGAGGAAAAGCATCTAAGAGTTTTGAAGGAGCTGGATCAGAGTGCACATTTGATTTATGTAAAAATAGGATGCCATGTCACCTGCAGCTATATGTTAATTTAGTATAGTTTTTACATTGATGGGGCTGTGCCATTAACAACAGGGTAGAGCTCACCGTACAACACCAGGCATATTATCAGCATTAATCAATTAACAAAAACAATCACGTTCTGAAATCCCTCAGTACGTACAGATTCTCTGGCATAAGCCAGAGTATAAGTACTTTCTTTTGTGTATTTAATGTAATGATAATTTGCTATTTCTTAAATTAGTATCTGCTGCCTGTAGTCAGCTTGCTTCATTGATCTCCCTTTCTCTGTCACCTCGGTTTTTTTAAGTATTTTTCTTTTAAATCAAACCTTTAAAAAATTTCATAATAACATCTGTAATTAAAAGAATAATGTTACTTTTCAAATAAATTCTTGGCAAATTAGGTGCCTTTTATGGACAACACACCAACTTAATTTCCATGCTTTAAAAATTAACCTACCTTTCACTGAAAAATGTAAAGCCTATGCTTGCATACAAAGTCCACCTGATTTTGTAGCTTGGTTAAAAAACAATAACCATAACAATATGGTGAAGACATATTAACCTAGTTTTATGATGCACTAAGTAGAGCTTGAGTAAACACAAATAATCATGAAGGGAAAATTTTAATGTTAAAAAGTATCCAGCACAAAAGCATTAATCAGCTATTGTGGTCCTCCCAGCTCCTGAGGCTGCAGGGACCGCCTGGCCCCAGAGTGGAGGGACTGCTCACGGCCCTGCAGAGCCACCACCACACCACCAAACGCAGGACTGGGTCCAGTGAAAGTAAATGCACCTCATGCTGACCCCAACAGCTAGGATGACTTTTGGCTACTCCTCCTGGAGGCTTTTGCTCTGCGGGGAGAAAGAGAAGATGCCTGCTGTTCCAAAGGGGAAAGGTCCAGGAGTCCCTGGCCCCTGCCCTTTGCTGACTGCTGCTCCTCCATGCTGGCCGTGGGATGACAAGGGAGGGAAAGCACCAGGAGGGCCAGGGGTCTTGTAATAGCTACACCATGCCACCGTCTTTGTCATTTTCTTATGTTTCATGAAAAACAAACTGCAGCCAACCTTGTGAACTTTATCTGAAGCACCCACATGAGCCCTAAAAATGCAATTCAATTCTTTCCCACAGCACTTTGTTCTGAATAAGTCTCTATAAAGCTCCGTTACTGTCTAGGCCTTTTCAATGATTTTTTTATTTTATGTACACCAATAAATGAGTTGCAAAAGACTCTGAAACAGCTGGGATATAGCATGAGTCAGATATTAATTGGCAAAATATGAATACTATGAGTGACAAGTGTTTTACAGCCAGGTTCTTCTGATAATGCAGAGTAAATGCAAAGAAGGGCCAAGACTAGAACTGCCGGAGGAGGCTCCTTCTTTGCGTGTCCCAGGCAACTCCTGGAAGAAAAGTCTTGCTGATTGGCAAGACCTGGCTCTCAAGGCTTCCTTCCTGCCAGACTTTTAGTCCAAGCCTCCCATTTTGGACCATACAATTACTCAGGTTTGCAAAAGCCAAAGGGCTCCTGTTTCCATATGCACATCCCCACCTGTGGAGGTACACTGGGAGACAAGAATAAGAGGTGCTTCACAGGCACAAACTGTAAGAGGGCTCTGCATATGCAACCAGGTGGGTGAGACCTCTCATAGTGACAGCTAGTGGTACAACCAGGTCTTGCAATGTTACTAAAAGCCATGTGGGTTTTGGTGCTTTTCCTCAAGGTGGAGCTCCCTCTTAGAGGTATGTGGTTCTGGAAAAATCCCTGCATTCGGTTTTTTAAATGCTGCTAGGCAGTAAATTTGGCCTTGGTGAGAAATGTTAGACAGAGACTTTCCAGAAACTGTGAGGAGTATGGACAAATAAACCCTCAAACAACTTGTTTTCAAAATCTTAATGACTTTTAAGCTTGCTTTTTCTTTTTTTTCCCTTCATTTGACTCATGATTTCAGCAGAATTGAAGAGATGCCGGTGCAGCTTAGAACAGCAGTTGTTGGCACATTACCTACCACCCATGCCTGCATACTTGGTGTGGACACAGGCCCGTGTACAGACTTATATATACGACTGCTGGCCTGTCTCATCTCTCCTGCCTCCCCCGAAATGTCCTAGCTTAGGCCTTAGGACAATAAAGGGCATGCAGGCTGCTTTTTTACTCTTTGAAACACCCCCAGAGAATCATTCCCAGGCAGAGGAATGCTCACTATGGCCGTACCCAGTCAAGCTAGAATAGCAGGTCTGCATGACAAAACTCTTCTTAAAGCTATCCCATTCACCACTGCTATTTGCTTGCCCTGGATTTCTTGCCTTTCACTTCCTGCATGTGGAGAAGGTGTGGAGCAGAGCCCTTGCGAATCAGGGTAAAAAACACCAAAAGAAGGGCTTTTTGCACAAAAATTGAGAATGCTTTCAGTTAAACATACAACCACCTAAGCCCCCGACTGCATCTTCTTCAGGTTTCAGTAAGTCTAGCTGTGCTGCTCTTCAAGCCATTTCCACCCACAGTTACCCACCCATCCACCCTTTCTTACGCATATAATAAAACAAACAGTAAGCATGCAAAAAAGGTATCCTTTCACCATGTCACTCAGAGTTACCCCGTCACATTCACAAGTCTGTCTGTCAGAATACAGCTGCTGCAAGTTTACCTGAATGCTCAGTTTGTCATTTCGTGACTGGAGGCGGTGAATTGCAAATAATGCAAGTATAAAATCATAGCCCAGTGCCAGCTGCCCTGTGGGAGGGACTATAAACTCTGCAGCCAGAGTAAACAGCAGGATACTTTGAGTGACCACTGCTTCATCCTCCCACACATATCTTATTCATCTTGACTCCTTTGGATGACATTAAAAGCTGCTGCAGCATGAAAAGAAATATTAATCTGCAAGAGAAATATGAAGAGCAATTTAATACTCAGGCAAGCTAACAGATCTGAAACCATGGCATAGCTGTTACTGTCATCAACCAGCTTTCTAACTGAACAGAAGTTTTGGTAAGTTATGATGGTCAAGGAATACAGAAGTAGAGAGAATACATGGAATACATGGAATATTTATATGACTTTTCATGTGACCCAAAAAGGTGCAAAACTAACCATGCTTTATTAGATAGTGAAATAGTTGCATTTAAGCCACTGTGCAGAAGACACAAGCAAAGCTTAGAAGAGCTCCCTTGTTTTCCACAGTTTTGAGTATCATCATTCCCCCTTCTCAGAAGTTACCGAAAATTATTATTACGTGATTTCATCAAATAGTTGCTGCTAATACAAAGGAAAAATGAGATGCTGAACTGCCCTTATCTTCTGGGCGGCATTTTATCTTTTACACACAAAGCAGCCAGACAAGCGTTTCTGAACAAACAGTGTAAAGCTCTGCTGCTAAACCTGTAACAGGGTTAGTGTGGACACGTAACAAGGGACTCCTTACAAAAACCCTTCACCAATCTTTGTAAAAGAGCCGATTCTTCTGTTAGACCAGCACAAATCCTCTGAGCTTAACAGGTCTAATTTTCGGCATACACCAGTAGGATACCCAAGGCAGGCCCACAGTTATCAGCCCAGTTAAATTCTGGTAAGGAAAAAGCCCATGCAATCTTCAGAAGAAACCGAAACAAAGGCTCAGCAGCCAGCCATTGTGGCTTTAACTAATCAGAGAGAAACCACCTGCAGGAATACCCCCTTTTCTGTTTACTCCAAGCAGAACCTTCCAAATGATGATTAATCACTGAATAAACTGAACAACTGACAATGACATAATGACAAAGGGAAGGCAGAGAGGGGCACCAGCACTGGTGGATGTGGCTTGAGCATGGGTGGGTGGAATGGCCAAAGAAGATGGATGGCCTGAAAACGCTTGACACTTAAGTATCTCCTATGTAGCAGGAGGACGGCTATGCTAAAGCGAGCTGCCAACTTCAAGCAAATAATGCTCTACACAACAAGCTGACACACTTCCTTCAGCTGTCAGCAGCAACGCAGAGGGGCAGCTTCCTCAGGAACAAACTAATGAGGCTTTTAATTGGGATGTGAAGCACCGATAATAACAGAAATAAGAGATACTGTAAATGACAGGATAATCCATTACAGTGGAAAGCATTGTGAATGTTTTACTGATTATATCCACAGATTATCATACCTATGTCCCTACTAATTTGAAAAATGATGAATCATAGGGTTCAAACAGGACTCAGATGAGTCAATTAGACTAAGTAGTGATAACAAAAGCTCATATTTTCTGCACTTAGGAATCAAGCATGTTTTGCCTAACAACAAACAAAAATGAGCTGTGTTTCACGCTCTCAGTTGACCAAGTCATTAGCAACATGGAAGAATACTTCTTTAAATTTTCCATATTTTCAGATGTTCTTGCCCCCATGGAGTCCTTTCTGGCAGATGCTTATTAGCAGGAAAAACATTTGCAGGAAATGAAATATTGTCTTGCAGCATTCTGCTGATTCCACTTCTAATAGTATCAGTTCAGGGTTAGTTTAGGTGTTTCCGTGAATATCAATGTAACGAGAAAACTTTGACTGCTATTATTAGCCAAACTCTGCACATTCAGTACTCACACCAAAATTGAGCTCCAGTGTACAACTGGGGCATCACTACTTCTCTCCTTACACACATAATGCTCTCCCTGAAGTTGAAACGCAAGTGGTATAAGATTAAGCCTTAGGGACAAATGCACTATACATCGCGGTTTGAGCAGTTATTTACACTAATGCAGAATTATTAGGTAAATCTTCACACCCACCAGGAGACACATGGGCATTAAGCACCTTACTGCCTTTGAAAACATGGCTGATAGATCACCTGATTTGAAAGGTGCTTTTTACTGAACAAAGAAAGATTGTCTGGCTCAGTCTTGTGCCAGTTTTGCACTGGATGAAACAAGTAGCAAAATTCAAATAATGTCAACAGGAGTAAATCCTTTTCCACTTATTTTGTGATTGTTTTTGTTTGATCTTAGGAATGTAGCACAGGTACAAAAGAGGATTCAAAACAAACTAAATCAAAAAAAGTTTTGATGGTTTGGTTTTCTGCTTTGGGGATTTTTTCCCCTCTTCCCATAAGGAAAAAAAGAGGAGAAAGGGAAGTACTGTGGTAAATCAAGTACCAGATACTTTTATTTAACTTCAGGTTCAGTTAGAGCATTTTCCATTTTAAATTACCGCACTGAAAGCAGGAATATCTCCACATATCTAAAACCTGCTGTGAATATTTTCTATATCTCAAAAGGCATTTTTTGTAGGGAAAAACATTCACAAACCACTTCAGTTACATAGAATATAAATTAAGTCCGATCTCATTCCAATTATGGCAATTTGCATTTTCTCACTGATTTATCAGAAAACAGACAATTAAGATGAGAGTTACAGCAATGATGCATCTGCACTTCCAGACTTTAGCCTATGTCAGTATTTTTATAGTGTACTTCCTTTGGCCAATGGTTTAGTAAAATTTAGCTTTTCCTACCATTTTCTATAAGAGGTCTCTGTCATCAAATGCAGCTTTAGAAATATCTTAGCTTTGAAAAAAATAAATAGAAATAGACACTTGAGGACTGAGACATTTATACAAACCCAAAGTAATTTCTTGGGGACAGAAACAATCATCCAGGAGCTTTTATCACTACAAAACTGGGATCTTGTCAAAGTGGCCAGAGAAGGACTTGCTCAGAGTGTCTTTCTGTAACAAGCAATGCAGAGACTATTCCTTCTGTACGATACTCCTTCTCAGCACAGGAGGTGGATTAACTACATGTAATAACGTGCACTTCTATGCAATAAGCTTGCAGTTGCCACATGCATGAAACTGTATTCAGCTCCGTCTGAGAAGCCTCCATCACCCCACCTCCTCAGCAGTATGGGCACTTTCCAGCTTTCCTGTTTAAGCGGCTTTACAAGAGGGGGGCAGAGAAAAGTGAGAGTATGAACTGTAGCATAGCATTTAAAGTAAGGCTTGGAGCCCAATCATTGCTCAAGGACTAGTTGTGTACTCTGCATATGACATCCTGATTTCAGCTCAGACACTGCAGACCCTTCTGTGGCCTAAACCCTTTTTGAAGACAGGGTTTGGTTCCCAGTCTCACTCATGAACTTTCAGAAATTTTATCTGCCTTTAATTACAATGTCACAGGACCACCAGTATTTCCTAGGAACACCGCTACATACCCTGGAAGGGCTCCTGAATGTAAATGTGTACATTTTCAATTTTTATACTTCCATCCTGCCGTATTTTTTCCATTCCTCCACCATATCAAACAGTTCCTCATGACAGCTATCCTGCACATTATCACCAGCTATCTGCACAAGCATCTTCATGTTTCATGTTGAGTGGTTTTATCCCTTAACATTCACATCACTCACAATAGGTGGTCAAAATCCTCCTCTCAAAACCATTCCCTACTCTTTCACTGGTACAAAGTCAGTGCTAATTCTCGTCAAAGTTCTTCCATGTCAATTGGGTGCTCACCCCAAGCCTTCCAAACTCTCCAGTTATTCTGAGGAGTCTTAACTCTTATCAAGAATTGAGCTTCTAATCGAAATCATCTAGGAGTCTTGGGCCCCAATATTGACTGCTTTGCACAGTCCTTTGTCCAAGGACAATGCATAAATTTAAGGAGATCATTTAATGTTGAAGGTACAACCTTTCCTACAGAAAGGAAAATTTCATTTTCAGCTCTGCCCAGACACTAGTAACTGTTGCCAAATTTGCTAAATATTTTTTCTCTACACTGACATCTTTCTATTACAGCACAGACTTCTCCACAAATTTTTGGAATACCAGTCTGTGATCTCTGCTGTCCTCTCTCTGAGATGATCATTATTCACAACCGCACTAGCTGCAGCTTCTTGATGCTATTTTTCCTCACATTCATGCTTCTATATCTGTATTTTTGGTCAAGCCCCCCAGTCCTTTTTCAATGTCTATTTCCAACAAATATTTTGCTTATTTCCTTTACATTTTGCATATATATTTCTTTTGATCCAGACAGGATCAGAAGATGAAGATAAAGTGCTTTGAGGAAAAGCTTTCCCTCTGTATTTATTCCTGCTATTTATTTTGCATAGCTCTCTTCACTGGCTCTTCAGAAAGAAGTTCTGGTGACCTTTGAAATTTACAGAAAAGGTAATTTTAAAAGGCTCAGCCACAGACAAGGTTAGAAACTTTGTGAATAGGCAGGGAAGAGCAGATAACTTACTTTGTTACTGTTCCTTCATTTTCTTTAGATGCTTCTTTTCTGAATTCTGATAAAAACATACATCCCAGTGAGCGAGGAAATAGTAGAAGAGAAATAGGAAAGTACAGACAGTGCATTTTCCCTTCAAAATGTTTAAAACATCTTGTGCTGTTTCTTTGCAACAGTGAAGATGGATGTCTTTTTTAGGATAATGCTTCAAGGAACTACATTACAAAAAATACCAGCTTCCTTTCAGCTAGTTCTCTGCATGTGGCAGGATATTGGTGAAAATCAGCAAATTTGGGATGTTAATGTTCAACCAGGTACAGTGAAGGGTGCAAAGCACTTAAAGACAGATCAGCTTGACAGACTCTGCACTCCAGCCTATTTAGCCAGGCATGTACTTTAGTTGTAAGTTGCCTTGTTTAATTAGCTACTGAGGTGTTCCGTCTTCATCCCTAGTGCCTCATGCCTCATAGGACGCAGAAGCAATCACTGCTTGGGACTATGACGGAGCAGGGCTTGATTGTTCTACAAGATGTCCCATGGATGGGGACCAGACACTGTTGATTAACCATTAACTTTGCAATTCTTAACATCAGGTTTTATTCTTTCAGTGATGCTAAGATAGACACTTTGGGAAGATCTGAAATGGTGTGTAGAAGATGACAGATTGCTTTGTGTATCTTAAAAAGGGCTGATTACAGCAGGCTCTACTACCAGAGCAAATTAAGAATGAGAAAAACATAGGAAGAGAGACTTTTTAAAAAATACATACACACACACAAGCACATTTGAAATGTGTATAGAGCTGTCTCTATTGAATGTATTTCTAATAAAATACGTATACAGGATTAAAGCATACCTTGCTGAAAACTCCTGCAAAAACACTTTCTAGCAATCAGCAAAATTCATCAGTCCATAGGTTTATGTTGCTTTTACAGAGGGAAGAAGAAAGACTTGTGGAAGAAAAAGTAGAGGTGGACTGGTCTGAAGAGCAGAGAACTGGCTGCAGAGACCACACTGAAGTAAGCGTGCTCATACGTATTTCCAGTGTGCTGTGTTCACTGCAAAACCACTTGAAATCTTTTGTACTATTGACTCCTTCCATCCTGAAATACCACCACCATTTAATTCTCAGGTACTTCAAAAGGATTTCTAGGAGCTCTGCTGTGGAGTATTTAGTTTTCTTTATGAGGTTAGGTTATGCATTTAGGTTATTTTACGTTATTAGTTAGTTAATAGTCTAGACTTTTACACCTACCCCTTGCTCCTGACTCCAAATAACTATATAAGTAAGAAATTTTCATTAGTGCCCATGAAAACAACTTTAGTCCAGTGCTGGCTATTACAGTACTCACAATATGCATCAGTTTTAACTGTTCAGATTAGTAAACCCGTTCTCTGGACCTATGAGCTTTCTTTTTCCATCCCTTCAAGAAAGTATTGCAGAGAAGGGCACAGCAATTAAGCCTTGATTTTGCCGCAAAGCCTTCAAATTTCTTCAGCCATTTCAATTTGTGGTTAGGCCCACCGAGACCACAGAAGAGCACAGACCTCTGGCAGTGATCTGCACTTAGTGCTGGGCAGAGACCCAGGTTTCATGATCCCATTTACATGGGTTTGCAGCATGGTAGAACTGACATCTTGATTTACAGCAGCCCAAGTGAGATTAAGTCACGTCAGAGCTGACCATGAAAATGGCCAACATGATGTTTTGACCAGTCCAGGTCATTGGTAGTGTCTCCAGACATCCCACTCCTATTGACCAGAGAAATCAAATGACAGCACTGAAAAAGCACTCATCTACCTAAAGGGAGTCAGCTTAACTTTCTCAACTTAGCATCTCCTTTCATTTGTTTATGAACACAGGGATATCCCTCTGCTTCCTCCCAGACATGTCAATAATTCGCCAGACAGCAGGGGTGAAAACCCTGCCACCTCCAGCCACCCATCACACACCTCTGGGGGTAGGAGCAGCACCAGCCCTTCAGCTGCCGCAGCTCACACACAGTGTGCCCACTGAAAGCAAAGCTACTGAAGAGCAATTCACCTATTCAATTTGCCCCAAAGGCCATCAGTTTCACAAGCTTAGCAACAGCTGTAGGACACTCAAGAAGCTACTGCCTTCTGGCTAAGGCTCACAGCACCTGCCATGCAAGCACTTCCCACCCATTATGTGGCATTCACAGCCCTGTAACTACATAAGGATCTAAGGTCACAGATAGACTATCTGTACCAGTGAGGAGACCCAATTCCGTGAACTCTTCCCGCATGCCTCCCTAGTCAACAATAGCTTGAACGTACTAAGTTTCAGGACACACTGAAGAATCCTGCCATTTACCGAGTCCTCACAAAGGCAATTTTTAAGGAGGTTCTTGAAAGTTTTTGCAAGGCACAGTTATTTTTTGCCTTTTTTCCCCCCAGTCCTTTAATTGACATGGAGTAAAAGTTGTGTTATTTACATGTGTCTGGAAAGGATGGAAGCAGTTATTTTTAACGGTATCACTTGCTTTTAATTCCATCATTCAATTAGACATATATTTTAGCTTCAGGAAACTTTCTTTTCAAGAGGTGAAATGCCAGCACAGTACACTAGCAGAACCATTAGCTGTCAAAATAAAACAGGCTTCATATTCACAGAACAACAAGATCAACTACACGCGACAGAAATAAGATGGCAGTGCACTTTTACTTTTCAGCAGCTAGCACAGTGTTTTCTGTATTAAATTTAATAGACATTTTACATGGGATGTCAGATATTTTTGTCTCTGCAAATAGGGTTCTTTCCTTAAAATAAAAATAAATCTAGGTTTCCTGCTGCTTATATAGGGAAATCATTGAAGAACAGCACGGAATTGCAGTCTTACACTAGCAATGACTAGGTAGTCATCATTTTTAAGAACAATGTCACAAAAGCTATTTCGACGCTGTCACTCTTAAGAATAATTAGTTTCCATCAAAGCAACAGATTATCTGTTCATGTTGTCCACTGGGTCATTACAATGGGCAACCAATACAGATAAATGGTATCTAATCTTTTCTGCTCTTCTATTGGACTGATTGATGGTTATAACATCTCCAATATTATAAGGCAGAAAAATTATGCTGACATTTAGAAGCAAAAGCACAGAAAGATAAAACTAAGTACAAAGCACATCCAACACCATAAAAAAAAAAAAAAAAAGAAATAGCTAAGACAAATAGAACAGAAAAACAAATGACAATTAAGCCAAAAGAGAATTATAGAGGGGAACAGCTATATGTTGTGGGTGGCAGGGAGCTCAATTAATTATAGAACATGAAGGGAAATCCAGGCATTTCCATGAGATGTTATTAAAAGACATATTGACTGAGCTTTCTTTACATGTTATGCCTTAGAAGAAGACAAAAGGATTTCCCTGGTATTGATTTGTTCCTGGAATTGGTCGACTTTAAGACATGAAGAATAACATAATGAGAGGTAGCTGGGTAGCAAACAAGAAAGAACGAATTGCTGCCACTGACACTCACATTTGTGAGCTTCCATATATTATTGCCTTTTTCAATTTAGCATTTGTTCATATTGCTTGTCAGAAACCATTAAACCACAAAATATGCTCTAAACTAAAAATGGCAAGCCTATCAGTTATTCATCTACTGTACAAATAATCACCATTTTCAGCTGACCCGCTCAAAAGTATTAGCAATGTTAACTAGCTGGCTGGATTTGCAGTGTTCCTGTGAGGTACTAAATGCCCTGAACTGCTCCCAGGTAGGGGGAAGATACTCAGCTTTTTGGAGGAGCGGTCTTTTTCTCCCTAGCACTAAAGGTATCCATCCCATGTGCATCTGCTGCATCCTCTGCTGCACTAGCTTTGCAGCCGTAGCAGGATGACCACAAGACCAACCCTCCAGTCAGAGTAGCAAGATGAGGACAAGGCTGACTGTCTGTATGACAGCCTGCGGGCTGATGGCCCTTTAAACATCTTCTTGCTGGTGGAGATAAACAAAAGTGTCTGCTTTGCCGTGATGGCCTAATCCTGTCCATTACAGGCTGTTATATAAAGTCACTGTGTGCGGACCATTCGTTTTGGGGGTTGGAGGAAAGAGGGTTGGCATTGCTACCCACTGGGTAGGCAATCACCATAAGAAATTCAAAGACAGTGTATTTCTCACCAGTATTATTTATACCGATATGAGAAAAGTAAGCAGCTCCATATAATAATTAGTACTACACTATGGCTGGCTTCTTTCCATGACAGCAAAGGCTTGCAAACATAAGTATCTTCCCTTATGTATGTGCTTAACAATTGCCCTTACAGTTATGATTCTTCGAGCAGTTTTGTATAGCACTAACAGTTTAACTACAAAATAATTTTCTGTTATGATGAATACATCGACAGCAGGCAAAAACTCCTCAATCTATAGATCCACAGTCAGATAGCTACCTTCAAAATTATACTATGAGTTATATTTCTTCTCATTCTCTGGCATCTACCTTTTTGATTTATCAGAAACTGTCCCCGGTTTTCACCTCTAAAATTTTGTGTATCAGCTGATTTTGTGATTTCTCTGAGACTCATATGATAGCAAGTCTCAGGCAACAGAATACTTCAGTATGCAAACGTTATTTGGAAAAATAGCTTACGAAATATCAAGGGCAACAGTGGATGTGGTAAGCCTTAAGCAGGCGTGAGCTAAATAGTTTCTCCACTGCACCAGCGTTCAGAGATGAATGTCTGGATAAAGAACTGTTTTTACATTTGCTGTCACTGATATCTTTTAAGTTTTCACTCTTAGACTCATCCACCAGGTCAATGCTTCTGGGAAGGATGAATCACAGAGCTACCCTCACTACATTTATAATTTCTACCCAGAATGAAATGTTTTCTGCATCTTGTGAGAATGTAAGATCTCAAAACAGTTCCTGTCTCAAATGCAAGCAAAATGCCAGAATCTTGACACATTTTCTGAACGGAAAAAATACAAAATTCCCATCATGCCATTTGTAATATTCCATTAATTTCTAAAAAGGACAACATCTTATTGTTACATTTTTACTTCACATTTGGTTTGGAATTGTAATTTTTTGTTTTGAACAGCACGGATGAATTTTTCATTCTCTAAGATAGACTATTTTAATTTTGGAACATTAAAACATATTAATTAAGAATGAGAAATTTGTTCAAATCAACCTATCATATAGCTTCCATTTCACCTGGTTTGGTTTTGAAAGGGAACTATTTTATTTAAAACTTCATAACTGTCTTTTCTAATTATTTATTCAGATCTTTTTAAACAACTGTAAATGTTGCTCAATAGGCTATATCAGTCCTGAGGGACAATTACAGTGTATATAACACCTAAAGTTATGACATTTCAAATATTAACCTCTGAATATCAGGTTAACACAGATACTTGCAACTAAATAGCATGATACAACATAAATCTTCTGAATAAATTACAAAAGTATATGCACAATTATATCATGTGATAACTTGAAAACAGAATTCCCCATTGCAGAGTTCTGCTTAAGTCAATGTGGTGCTATAGACTTTGACAGTGAGCCATTTTGTTTCATTTCTTCTACTGTATCCCAAGGCATTAGGATACACTAGAGTCTGGTTTGTTTTATTTTAAATGGAAGTTTTCCTACCCAAGTCTCTGACACAGAAAAAAGTATCATGTTATTTCTCCAGTTGCACAATAATTTGGTAATAACTTTTTCAACTGTAAAGAATTTGCTACTAGTATTAATTTATAAAAGGCAAGGCTTGAAATCTGAAGATCTAGTGCTTTTGTCAAAGTTTAATAAATGTCATGCTCCAAAATTTTGATTCTCCTTTGTTATGTTTTTTCTCTAGGTGATCAAATAACTTCGGGGTTGGGCTAAACATGATTGAGATGGATAAAATAGATCAGTCTCTCACTTAACCAGTAGGAAACAATAAAGCTTACCCCACTTCTTCAAAGCAAAAGCAAATCCAAATCTGCTCTGAAATTTGGAGCTAATCTGGGAAGCTAATGGAAACACCTTTCAAAAAAAGCAAAAATTTTGAGGTGGCGCTGGCTGGAAGGGGCTTGTGCTTCTGAACAAGGAAATTATCTTCTGATTCTTTGACCTCTTCTTTTCTCATTGAAACTCACTATATATATAACCTGAGATTTTTTTACTCTTATCACCAAGTAGCCCTGTGAACTAGAACTTGTGCAAAATCCTAATTTTTTTGCTACCTGTTCAAGTAAATGGGGTAACATAATTTCAAGTCTGAGTATTAGCTCTTCCTCTCAATGGCTCAAATTATAATACTTAAGTTTCTTCAGTATGCCTTTTATTTTTAGAAAATAATGGAATCAGAATAAAAAGATGAAACTTTCTACAAATGGAGGCCCGTATACAACACAAATTAAGTCAATCAAAATCCTTCAAGATTTTTTAAACATTTTGCTTTGATTTTTTTAAATCAATTTAAATTCCTAAATGAAAAGTCACTTGGACTAAAAATGTAACTTTTAATTTAAAAAATATCCAAAGACACATTTCCATAGTTTCAAAGCTTTTCTTCTGTATTTTTTAAACAAATACTGTTAAAAATCATCCTTTCTAAAAAAAAAAAAAACAGCTTTGATTTCATACTCTCATTTTCTGGGGTAAAAATGTTGAAATAATATTGACTGCCTCTACTAACAAACAATGGGACCTTTAACCCTGTAATAGTTACTGGGCAGGAAAACAATCCTCTCTCCTGAGGCTCTGTGACTTTGTGCAATTGTGCAAATTAAGGGGGATCTACTTATCACTCTCCTTGTGATAAGTAAGTTTCAAGAGATGATAATGCTCTGATGTTACATGTGATATGGCCAAGTGAATGAATGTAAAGTAGGAGGATAAAAAACTGTTTTATCTAGTTTTTTCTTCCCTTCTGTTGTCTGTTTATGCTGTGACATTTTCTTGTTTTAGCTCTCTTATGCTTCTTTGGAAATTAAATGAGATCCAGTATCTCAGAGACTACTGGCACTTATGGATTAGTAAGACTAACGTAAAAGCAATTAGCTAGGAAAAAAAAGAAACTAATTGCCTGAATTTCATTAAAAAAAAAAAATCCTACAACAAAAATTTGCAGCAAAGGTGAGGTTTGACAAAGAAAGCCAGGCCTGGGAAAATCAAGACAAGAGAAGGTGCAGGCAAAGCATCTCTCTGGAATTACGGGGACGAGAAGAATGGATGAAGGAATGGTGGGGCTGTAACGACACTGAAAGAACGGCAGCCTCATGTATTCAGCCTTACCAGCAATCTGCCAGCTGGCACCAGCATTTTCTAAACATATCCAGGATACTCAGAACAAGATGTTAAAAGCGATGTATTGTACTTGGTTTATACCAGGGAACCACAGACATATTCCACCTGGATGCCAGAACAGTTAAGTCTCTTGTGTTGTACATGGGAAGACTATATTTGGAAACCCACTCTTGACAACTACATTTCTTTTGAGTTGTTGACTGCCTGAACTCAATTTTTATCAGTTTGAACAAGAATGAATCCATCTAAACCTTATAAAAAGGAAAAGAGTATTTGCACTGTGATGTCCCTTTGCCAGCATCTATTCATGTTTATCACATAAGTACATAGACTGTGAAATCTGAGATCCTATGAGAGAAAATAACTACAAGTATAGGTACGTACTTTCCTATGCAAGTCGTTAAACTAATCTGAAGCTCTAGCTTGTAACCTACTTTCTAAAAAGCTCTATTTAAATCTGTGATATACTATTGATTTTGATTAAATAATTTGGTTTTTAATCTAACATACTCAGAATGCACTACTCCACACTGTACTCTGCTTTGTTCAAGTTTAAAAGGTCATTTTGCAGTTTTATCTAAAGGAGTACAAATAATCAACTTTTAAAAGTACACAAGGACAAAAGTACAAAAAGCTTCTCTTTCTTTTCTATGTTTTTGGATCTCTGAATCTCAAGTCACCACTAAGTCATATAAAACTCTCTAAGCTGATCACAAACTCCCGACTGCTAAGGAAAACATTGTGTGGCCAATTAGGCAAAACTTTGCTTCTCTGCATCCTGTAAGATGGTAAGCAAAACAGTACTATCTGAGCAGTACTTCTGACGATTTCACGCCTGGGACAGACAGAGATGCAGGGGTAGCAGACTTCACAAATCTCAGTCCTGTTGTTCCCTGGCAGAGCGGATGAAAGACAACATAGTGCATTTGTGTGTGAGTATCCATGCAGTGGATCATCTAGCCAGTCTTGCCCACAGGCTCAGGAAGCATTAGATTCCTATCATCCAGGTTTTCAGGTTAGTATACAAAATACAGACAGAGGAAGGCTACCAAGATGCACACAGACTGTCTTATTTTTAAGCATCTGACTTAAATGCCGTAAATTGTACTCTGAGGGCATCTTTCTTCAACTGAATGTGCAGAGAATTTGCCTGTCTGGGCTCAAATCTAGGATGTAAATGGTGCGTGCATGTTCCCCAGAGTACCCCTAAAGAAAGACAAGGTCCCACTTACAACTATTAGCTGCTTGCATAGGCAAAGTCGCAACATCTCTTCTTCCTTGAGACTCAGCCAGGACAATGGGTCGCAGGCAGCACTGCCATGCCCAAGCAGGCAGGGCACAAGGACCGCAGAGTGTGGGGGAAAGGGATTAGCAGTCGTTCCTCCTCCTTAAAAGTACCAGCTCTGGGTCCTTCATAAAAAGACTTTTAATGGTCCAGATTTCTCTCTAATCCAAATACTTCACAAGCAGATAGACACTCAGACTGTCCAAGTGAAACTCAGGCTGGCCTAATGTGGCTCCAGCTGTAAGTGCTCTGAAATATATACAAAGCAAAAGCCTGCAGCAGATGGCATGGATATTGTAACCTGTAATGATTTTTTCACCTGTCAGAATAGTGCAAAACCTGCAATGAGTATAACTTCACCAACTCTGGCACGTCAGTTTACAGGGAAGGTGGTTCAGGCACAGAATCCCCAGTACCTTATTGTTTCAGCTTTCTGCAGGCCATGGCTGGGCAGAGGGCGTAAAGAGCCAGTTATGTGCTTTCCTTCTAACTTCGTGAACAAACAGCTCTCTCAGGATCACCATTCCAGCCTTCAGTTAGCACTGAACGTACTGCCATTTGCAAAAGGTCAAACCAGATTCACCTGTGATTAATTCAATGAGTTATTTGATTTTTACATTTACTGCCACACTTCAAAGCAAGAACTAAGAACACACTGTAAACATAACTCTTACCATCAAACTAATTCTGTAACACATGGTTACAGAAAAAATTAAAGTTCCTTGTTTGAAACCAGATGCATTTTCAAGAACTCTTCTACCTGACTTTGTGCCCACACACTTCAGAGGTATCTGGGTGTTACATGCTGAGAATAGCTTACATGTTCCAGTCACAGGGGAAAGAGTTCCTTGGCTCTGAACTAACAGACACTGAGAAAAACTTGACTGTTCAGCTATGAAGGATATAAATATTTCTGAGATAGGAAACTAAGTGCTTGACTATAAGAGCAATATGAGGCAAAAGGCTGATTCATTAGTAATCTAAATTTACATAAGACAAGCCTAACCATATCTACACCTAGAAATTTTTGAGAAATATATACATTTCAATTTAAAATGGCCCATTTGAAAGGAAAGGTGGTTTTGATCCACCTTTTTAAGCTTAAGATAAAAGCCTCCAAAAGGACTGCTAAACCAGAGAGAGTGGACACTTGAACAGGTAAGGAACTTTCCCTGACCAACCAAAAGCAATTCAGGGAAGCAAGTGCTCAAATCAGGATTGACGTGAGAAAAACATGAATTAAAACATTTATTACTTGTATCTTGTACTACACCATGACAACTTTCTTCACTGAACCAAACTGCTCTCCTTGCAAGCAGAAGTATCAGCCATGCAGTCTTCTACCCTAGCAATACTTGTGTGTGTAAGAGACCTTTGTTCTTTACCTGGGAACCCATCCTGGTTCTATAGTGCTTCTAAGTGTAATTCACAAACCCCTTAGACTCTGGGATGTTGAAAGTGCAATGGAAGAATGAGAAGAATGGCAATAGAAGACTGCAATGAGATTTTTTTTTTCAGGAAAGTAAGATCCAGGTCTAATATTTTAATACTGAGTTAGTAGTTCTTAGACCTCTTGAAGAAGTTTTGTTCTATGGTTGACAGACACAGAGAGCAACTAGAACAACTTTGTGTGCAGATGCAAAATGTTTCACAAATTGCCACTTAGCCACAGACATGGCATTAAGCAGTATTCAAAAGTGAGATCTGTATCCTTACATTTCAATAACTAAAATCCTATCTACTTAGTAAATCTTAACATGACAGAAGTCATTAAGTTCTTCAGGAGTCATTAGTGTTCCCCAACTGGGTGCTGTAAGGGGTTTTTTAGTAATTATTTTTACAGTGTTATCACCGGAATTTCACAGACACAAGACACAACCAACCTATGTAACATATTAGTTAAAACAAGCTGTAACATGTTCAAGTGCAATCTACACAGAAAAAACAAAAGGCTACATCAAAACATTTCATCATTTTTCCCCCAAGTTACAATATAATTCGGTATGTCCTAGAGCATGTTTGCAACAATATATCTACATAGAAAGCTTATCCCACACTCAACCTCAAACTTTTCTTCACACACCCTGCATAAAGGCCTTAAGTCTTCGTTCACAGAGCTTGCTCTCTTGCCTGCTGGGAATACTGAACCAAAATTCAGGACTGGGGCTCCTTGGTGTTCCACATCATGGAAGGTGAATGCAAAAAGTAGCCGGACTTGAATCCCGAGCAGGAATTTCTGCTCATATTTGCTCATTTGGAAATCAGTTGTAAAAGCAAACCTACCTAAACGAACAATTCTACATCCCATCCTCTTTCCCTAACTGACCCAAAGTCCAGCCTTTCATTTGAGAAGTTCACCAGAGTCTAGGTGAAGGATTGCCTCCTTCTTTACATCCACTGACAGTTACTTTTTCTTCACCCATTTATTTCAAGTTGTGCAGAATGTCTAGTCAGACATCCATTTATTGCAAGACAGGTAAAAGATACCAGAATTACAGACTGACACATAGTGGATTATAATTGAAAGAGTCAATGGAGAATCTCACAATTAAATAAGAGAAATACTTAGGAAGAAGCAGAGTTTGACAATAGCCATTTTTGTCAAAGCATCATATTTGAAGCAGTGGAAAAGACAGTGTCCTTGGCACTGGGAAGTTCTGTCCTTTCTGCCAAGAGGGAATTGTAACTTTCCTATCCTACAACTGAAATTCTGCAGTTACCTCCACAGACCCATGCTGCTCTCAGAGCCTGGGCAATTTTCAGAATCATCCATTGGCACAGGATGAGTTCCAGCACAATGTTTTCATTACCAGAATAGCAACACAGACAGCTCCCTGCAAAAATTGGGGTATGATCTATGGCCAAAAGCATATTGCTGGAATTTACCTCAAATCTACCTAGCAGTGCCTGGGCTAAGTAACTAACCGTTAGGATGGAGAATAGGGGGGACTCCATCCTGGAAAGGCACAAGACGCCTCTCCTGTGACTGCTCTAGCCACTGTGCTGCCTTGGTATACCCTGTTATCTGGAGACAGGGGCTGCAGGAGAAGCCCTGAGGAAGAGGGGGCTGCTGTGGCTACATGCAACCCATCCTCTTATAACAGGGTATCCTCAAGCCCCTGGAAAGACATTATGCAGTCCTGCAGTTGCTTCCCCTGTCCAGCAGCACTGACTTTCTCCCTACCCATGGAGGAAGAACAAGCAGTATGTCTCAGATCCTTTGAAGGGGCCTCAGTCTTGCAGGGGTAAGAGGAAAGGCAGGTCTATGGTATCTGCTGAAGTGGACTTCCTCCAGTTGTCCCATATATAAGAACGAAACAGTCAGAACTGCAAATTTCCCTCTATATGATTTTGATTGCATAGCCAAGAGACAGTTGATGGGACTTTCTGAACACATAATATGAGCAAGAAGCAGCTCCAGGTACATGCGCGCACACACAGACCACAATGACATCTTTGCCCTCACCATTTTCTGCAAAGAAACAGGAGCATTTGATCACATAGGCCAAATGAAAGTGTGTGACTATAAATGAAGCCAACACCTAGCTTGAGTTTGGAACAAGGTGTTGAGCTTCAGTCAGAAGACCCTGGTCTCTCAGGTCTTACATTAAATGCATATTTCAAAGGAATATTTGCTCTTAGTAGTCAGGCATGTACACATACAGCAACATCAGAACAGATCTGATGCTTACAAATTAATAACAGGCTTAAAACCCTGCAGTTTTTCCTGATGGAAGCCTAGCATTCTGTAATGGGTTGAACTGCTGTTAGGGGAAAATATCTACTGTTTTATAGTAATTTGAGTTTCAATGAAGGGTATTTTTCACTCTTGTCTCTTTAACAGTCTCTATACGAAGTGCCACAGCTTGTCTTAAACCTGCTATTTACCGAAGTGAAAAGATTTCCAGGTATGAGGAAAATGCAATATTATCTGTTATAGATAAAAAACCAATAATGCTTGTGATAGGATATGATTTTTTATTTTTCACATATTTAAATCTATATATTGTCTAGTATTGTTTCACCATTGTCTTATCATCAAGATTAACATTAAATCAAACAATGAATTATTCATGAGGTGTGAATAAATGGAATTAGCCTTTCTAGCGTTCACTCTGTAAATCACATCTTCTGGATAAATGCTTTTTTTTCTCTCTTTTTTTTTTTTTTTTTATGTCTGAACACTAGAAATAATGACCTGGCTTGCAGCCTTGCTAGATTAGCTATTGTTAGGGTGATATTTTTAGATGAACATAGGTCTCATCAACCAAGAGATGTCAGGTCTGCTATCATTCCTGTCAGCTTCCTAACTTCCAACAGTTTCCCTCTCCATACCTAAACTCTACCTTCACCCCTAGTAGCCATGGTACCTGGAGCTCAGATGATTTGTTGAGCTTGACTCATTATCTACTGTGTTGTAACAGCAGTTAGAAACTGAATGACATTCAATTAAAATGATATTAGCAGCTCAGGAGTGATTTTGTTTAATTTACTCCTACTCAGATGTAAAAACATTAGTGACTTTTTTAATTGGACCTCATAATGTCTAACTCCTACTCAAATGCAATGAAATTAAAGACTTTGGTGGCTAAATACCGCTTAATTTACTCCTACCCATCTATAATGACATTAAAGACGCTTTAGGGTAGATATTGTTTCCAATCATTTATATTCAAAAGAAATCTGAGCTTATAGGTACTAATATTGAGCATATAATAAAATCATACAAGAAATGTATCTATACGGTAGGGGATAGTTGGTTACAAGTAATATTAAAAAGTAATCATTCATTTTTAATGCAAGGATATTAAAAAGTAATGTTAAACACAAGAATTTGTGAAGTTTTCTGTTCTTCACAGCCTCTTCAAGGACGCAATCCTTTCCTTTTTTAATTCAGTGTGTGGTTTTACATGAAACATTTTTATTAAATTGCATATGGTTTTAAAATCTTTCTTAAGCGGTATTTATATGATAAATCCAAGGCTGACTTGTGTCATTACAGGGATAGACAGCAAAGCATACTCTTCAGTAATGGGGTTCACTTTGCTCTGTAACTGTTTGTAATACAGCTTAATGGATTCTTCTAAAGTTCAAACATTTTAGAGGAGTATGTGGTTCTCTGTCACATTTACACTACATCACCTCCCTTTTAAATATGACTTGTCCTATACTGAGTTGATGCTGTTTGCTTCTAATACAAGTACCTGCCCCATGTTTTGTAACATTGATAAGGCTGGACCATCACATCCTTCATGCCTCTTTTACTAACACAAAAATTCCATTGATTTGACCTTTGGCATACTCCTCTCTTCCCCTTCCCAGCTTTAAAAAGCAAAATCATTATTAAAAATGCCTTCCTTCACTTAGATAAACTTCTAATTATTAAAATGAAAAGCATTTACAAAATTTCACTTACGCTTGTATTATGAAGACAAGCCGTACAGATGACAGATTTGCTCTTGAGATGGCAGAACGAGATTTCTCCTTTAATCTTGTGCTCTCATCTAGCGTGTGGCTATGGAGATGTACAAATGGAAAGGCCTGTTCCAGGTAACTAGCATGAACCATTGCCAAGGGAGAGAGGAGATATTTCTCTTCCTCCCTCTTGGCAACACACAGCCAGCATCCTCGTCCTGCTGACTGGTGGGTGGTTCAATGACTATCTTTCACCCTGCTTTTCAAGTGGTGGTGCCTTATACCAGCTTCTTCCCATTCCAAATGGAACGTGGTCCCTTGAGCTCTTGAACAGCAAAGCCTGTTGGAAACCGTGATCCCCGATTCATTTTCTGATTCTGACGCATGAGACAATGCATTACTTCTGGATTTCTCGTG
Source organism: Aptenodytes patagonicus (assembly GCF_965638725.1). Classification (NCBI taxonomy): domain Eukaryota; kingdom Metazoa; phylum Chordata; class Aves; order Sphenisciformes; family Spheniscidae; genus Aptenodytes; species Aptenodytes patagonicus. Next base: position 35,618,436 of record NC_134953.1, read on the forward strand.
TTGCAAACTAGTTTAAAATAATTTGTTAGTTTATAATAGCTACTTTATAATAATTTTAAGGTTTCATTGTAAAAAACTGTTTTAATCCTGGAATACATTTGCGTGCAATTTTGTAATTCATGCCACTTAAATCTGGAATTTGGACATGGGAGGATTTAGAATAATTTTTCCCTGGGCATGGGCTTGCAAGGTGTGAAGCAGTGTGGGCTTGAAACACCAAGGAGCTTCAACCCTATTTCAGAGTATTCATAGCAACACTAGTAACTATATAAGCACTTAAAGTTAAGCACTAGCTAATGCAGACCCTTCATGTGTCTTCTGCTCTGACCTGCAGCAGGTCATTTGTCAGGTCACACAATAAAAGGGACCACTCTGCTCAACTGGAGCTGGGAAGTGTATTCCCTCACGTGGTTCCTTTGGATGCTGTGCCCAGCTGAACAGTACTCTGGCCTCAGCCATAGCATCATGCTGTGCTGTCTCTCCTGCTCCATAGCCTGAGCCGCAAGATGGGACCGCTCTAGGAATTTATGCACTATGAACTACAGACCTTCAGGTGGTGAGTTTGAGACACAAGTTCATTGTAAGGTCTTGGGCTCAGAGCGTGAGATGCAGTGAGACCGGCATAGGTATTTTCCCAGAGCAAGGCCAGAGCCTTCAATACTTTACACCCTACATGTTTATGGCACACACATGCAAGTGTGGTGTCACAACTAAACATTTCAGCAAGAGCTGGGAGAAACTCTCCAGGAGCCCTCTGGTGCCCCTCCTCACCTCCCAGCCCAGAAACTGTCAAGCCCCCAAAATGAAACACTGAATTTGTGCCTTGACCTGGCACAGGTGTGAGTATCTGGGGCTGGACAGGGTCTGCCACCGTCCAGGGAGCAATGGCTAGTAGGCTGTGTGTGCTACCACGTCCTGTATTACAGCTGCGTATCTGTGTGCATCTGCACATTTATTTCAGGGCCATAGCTACTCCTATTTTACCTTTGCTGACAGGATTATCCAAAACCTGTCTGGGTTGACACGTTGGATGTATATTGTTAGTGTTATGGAGGAAAAACAGGCACCCTAGGTACAATGGAAGCTCTCAGAGTAACAAGGTTATTACTATACATTTGGACATGGCTCAGCTATCAACAGATAATCATTACAATTTTATAAAATTAACCTACTACAGATATTTAGCATATTTACTGCAGATATGATTAATGTCATTGTCTCCACTTAAAGTGGTCAACAGGGATCACTGAGCATTTGAATTTCTGTTGTCACTACATCTTTCTCTCACTACTTTTTTCTGGCACCTCCTTCCCTAAAGCAGTCTCTGAATAACGTATTGCCAATGGGTACAATGCAAGGGAGAGGAAGCACAGTTACAATATGGTGAATAAACTGAACATCGATGGATAATGTCTGCAATAGGGAGCACCAATAAAACATCATAGAAAAGAAAGTGGATATTAAAAACAGTGATTAACTGATAAAATTGTGACATTCCAGGATCACTGAAGTCTGAAACATATTCAAAAAATATACAAGGACTTCTAATTGGCTTCCATGTCTCAGACTTTAAAGGAATATTTAACAGAATACAGTTCTAAATACCTTGCACATACAGTGAAAATGACTCAATATAATCAATTCAGGTGTGAAATGACAAATTTCAAGATACATAGCCAAGTACATATTTGTCTGCACAGGAAGCCTCTTGGGGTGCAGCACAGTAAAGCACAAAGACTCAGATTTAATTGTAGGTTTTTGTGTACTCCCCCTGAAGCCAGAAGCATTTTTGACGTCAAGGATACTATGACCAGGATGAAGTCCTTTAATGGATTGGGACTTAAATGCCTACACTGTGCAGAGATGCTTTATGTTAACAAGACATTTTATATTAACAAGGAGCAAGAGGGAACATACATCTTCAGCAGGAAAAAAAAGAAATCTGTATAATTGCCCTTTTCTAAGATGGGCATCTAAGATGGTCAAATTGAAAAGGCCAGTTAACCTTCATCTAGTTCCCCTGCTCCAGTAACATGGACTACAAGCAGATCACTTCCCATGGAGTGCAGCCCTCACCAACCACAGGAAAGGGCAGTCCAGAATGGGCTAAAGAGTATCAACTCCTTGTCACCACACTGCTGATCAGGCAATCCCATTTAATCTTGATGATGTGACTGCAACACATTTACAAGGCACCCTAATTCTCATTTTGAGTTCTTGACCCAATATATAGAACACTCAAACAGCCTATATCCTCTCCTATCCAACTTCATTTTATAAAGCCATTATTTAATACATGCACTAACAAACCTCATGCTTAGGTATTTTCTACATTTTCTGGAAAAAAGAAAGCTTTCTTTGTTTGCTATCTCTAACATCTATTTCTAACATCTCAACCAAATGAAGTGTTTCTGTTGCAACTAGTTCAGAATTGTTTTGGGAAAGAGGAAGATACTCTGTAATTTCCATGGTGGAAATTTTAATAAACAGCACCCTCAAGAGGATTAGAACTCACTTCCTTCACTGTTTGGTTAAAAAAAAAAAAAAAAGAAAAAAAAAAGAAAGGAAAAAAAAAGGAAAAAAGTCAGTTGCTAGGCTACTGCTTTTGAATACAACCAGAATAATTTCCAAGGGTTATTTAAGGTGTTTAACTACAGAACAGATACTGTGCGGGAATCCATTTATGCATTAATACCCCCAGTCACAAGTGCTACTGTGGTGGCCCTGAGGCATCTGCATGGTTTAGTGTGAAACTGAGGCTCGCCAAGATCAAACAGGCAATCAGTCCCCATTATGAGAGGGGGTGACTTCGGAAAGGGATGAGGAGGCAGGCTGCTTTGGGGCTCCCTGTTGCTTTGCACATTTGGGAAAGTCCTTGTGAGAAAAGCTAATGCAATGAGAGGTCTCATGTTTTGTTCTGAGGGCGATGAGTCCCATGGCCACGCTGGCTGGTGGGCTGAAGGCATGAGAGCACACCTGGACTGTTTCTTTACACTACACCAGGATAAGACCCGGACACATACTGTGGACATTGGGAAGGAAGCATAGCAGCTATACCCCAACACTGGGTAACGGGAGGACTGACTGGAACTAAGGGCACACTGCCAGTGCCCTTCGTCCCCAGGATGGATAGGAGGTCATTAGCTGGGGGCAGCTGCCAGGAAGATTACAACCTCTGCCCATGCAAATCTCAGCCTGAGCCAAGTCATCTTCAGAGTCTTGAAGGAGAGCAACTCGTGTGATATGTCTGGATTTAGTAGTGAAGAGATCTTAAAAATCATGTCTCAGAACAGAAATTGGATGTGCTGAGGAACAACCACAATTTGTGCAGCATCAGAAAAGTCACTCTGGTGCTTCATTCTACCATATGGAGTGTATATATTTTCTTTGCAGAAGTAACACCGTCCAGATGTCTTCCCTCTTCCACTCATTCTTTCCAACTGAACACATATCATATCAATACCACTAAAACTGATTTGCTGGCTTCTTAGTGATAACTTCACTGAAAAGGAAGATTTCCAAGAATACCAGAACACTAATGTTAAATACAGCAGTAATTTACAGAGTGAATAAATTTTATTCCCATTTGGATGTTTCTCTCCAATGTGTTGACAATGGTCAGGTACAGGAAATTAGATCTTTGATATTAGGTTTAAAAAGAATCTTGCAAAAATAAAATAAAACCTTGAGAATGAAAAGTCAATTAAATAATTCAGAATAATTATTTTACACTTAATTTAGTAAACCGATTTTCAAAGGTTATATGTCGGGTTCTCTCTCTGCTGCAAAATTGCACTCAGAGTTTGTTGTACTGGCAAATGCTATTATTTAGCCTTTTTGTTTTAATTATGAGCACTTTCTCTGTGCTTATCAATTTCTAGGAGAATGTTTATGGATTAAAAAGATATCCTTACCATTTAAAAAGTCACTGTGATCTAAGGAAGCCTAAGCAAGGATAGACTTCTGAAGAGTAGCCGGAGTCATGCCTAATGTTGTTTCAGAAGAGAGTGAATTCCTAGATGGAGTACCCAGCCAGATACAGATGTGACTGGAACTGTCAGAAAGCACATTTAATCCACCTGCCAAAAGGAAGCTGCTTTGTCAAATCAGACCTGACATTTCAGAAATGTTTTCACAGTTACACTTTGGTATGAAGAACTATTTTTAAACTACTTTTTAAAAGCATTCTTATTACTTTTTTTAAAAATCTAGATGCTTTTACTAAAGCTAGAAATGAGATGACACGTATATGCTGAAGAAAACTTGGGCAGAAATAACTCGTATCTGATCATTATTCCCTGGAACAACAATAAACAGCTGCTTATCTGTGATTGTGCTACTTGGCTGTAGCATTAATGTAGATATCAAGACTTTCAAGACTCACATTAATGTAAGCTCCACAAATTATCCACTATACACGCATGAATGGCTCTGGTCCCATTATTCTGAGATAATTCATTTCCTCCCCTTCTCCCAAGTTTTACTGCCCTTTCTTGGCATGTCTGGCCAATTTTCTGACATGAAAGCCTTACTAAAACATACTGATTGCTTACTTTACTTGCCATGTACAGCAATTTTGGTTAATTATTTTAAAATCCATATATATATACATCTCTTTATATATAGGCTCCATATGAATAAGAGAGGCTAATACATAGCAATTACCTCCATCTTCTAATTGCTTTACTAATTTTATTTGAGATTAAAATGGGCAGGAAATCTTAATAACTGTTAATTAAGATTTATTTTTCACCCTTCCAGAGTAGCATAATATACTGGGGTAGAAATACAGCTTAACCTACATTTCACACTCAGTCATATTCGTTTTTATGCTGTAGTTAACAAAGGTGTTCATGAATCAGCTGAAAATCTCAATTCATAGTTGGATGACACTTTTTTTCAACTAACAACAATCCTCAGCTACAAATGCCAAACAGGAAGAGCACATCTGTGAAAAACAAGCCTCTTAAACTGAACGAATGAATAACAATGATGTGTGGGTTGTGCTTTCTATGCAGCAAACTCTGGGAAGACCTTTCTGTGAACAGCTATCTGATAACAATTGAAGACGCTTTGGTGTTCCTACTCGCCTCCCACAGCCCTTTGTATCAGCAGCTCAGCAGAGAGAGTCTGACAGCAAGATTCCTTTGCCATTTGAAATTTCAGGTACTGTAACTCAGCTCAGTGCTGCACAAAGGGACCTCTACTGAGTGGCTGTGTGTTTGTACAGAAGAGACAGAAATTTCTCAATGGCTGGGCCTTAGTGTGCCACACAAGTTGTTATCTACGAGTTATCCCAACTGAATCACCCTCTGCTAAGTAACCTTTCATCACCTTGGTCTCCCTGACTCACACACAGCAGCACCCTCATTTCCAATAAACAAACTAAAGCTTTACAGCACCTATCTAAAGCCCTACCAATGCTGTACACAAGAATCTATGCTGCATGCAGTTCCTCTCCCAGTGAGTTGCAAGGGCAAGAAGAACAAATCACCTGTGCTTAAAGCACCATTAGGTTCTCAAATACCATGCTGAAAACCGTAATGTACAAGTCTATAAAAATGGAAGGGAATAGAACAGGATAAAGTTCATCTTCACCTCCAAAGCTTAGTGTAAGAGGCATTTCCCCATCATTCTCATAGGCCCACCAGAGAGATGTTAGATCTGAATATAAAAATGTAGAAGTATGAACATGAGCAAATCATAATCAACTTGCAAGGTGCAGTCTGCCATAAACAATCCCCCCTCCCTTTTTTGCATCCGTAATATTAAGGAATAACTAAAAGTTTTGCAACACTTCATTCATCATATCAGAGACTGCTGCAGAGAGAAAGGACAAGAACATTAGCACTGGCAAATTCACATTGCTCTTTTTCCTCAAGCCCCACACCAGTATTTACATAATCCAGCAGTATAAAAACAAGGAACCGTCAGAGTTCATCCCTGAAAGAAATCCCCTTTGACTGCTAAAAGGCAGACCCCCTTAGCCCTGAAGAGCAGACTGAAGCTGTGCAAAGCTTCTTACATCAAGAAAAGGGCCACACATTTTAGATAGATGTAACAAACACTTTTAATTTTGCAGAAAGTTCCCTTCCATCTCAGCAGAGGGACAGTTCTCAAACACTTCAGTGACATGAGAAACAGGCTCTGATCTGCTCACTTTCCTTCTTGCCAAAACAGGCTACAATTTGCCAAATACATGAGACCATTTTTTCCCAGCCACTTAAAATCCCAGTCACTGGAATCAGAGTCTGACAACAGTTAATTTATTTGGACTCCGACCTCATCGACACACTAGAGCTCCAGGCTGTAGCATAATCTCAGCATTTTTCTCTCCTGAAAAACAGATGCTACTAGGAGGAAATAACTTTAAGTGCTCTGCAGCAATTGCCACATTCCCAAAGACAACTTCTTCTCATCCCTTCCATCAAAAAAAATGACCAAAATAGAATCTTTCTATAGACTCCTCGGAGTTTCTATCCATGGTTTTCCATGCCTACACTTGACAGCATTTGTCCAGCTATAATTAAAGATGAAAAGATGAAACAACACTGTTTAAAGTCACCAAATCTCTGATGGGTTTTCTCCTATCCCAAATCTGTGAACGTGAAGGAAAAGAGCTTGCTTTACAGAAAAGATTGGAAATGCATGTTAGATGCAATGTGCTATTATAGTGATGAATTGCACTGTCTAAAAGTCAAAGCACAGGTCTCTGGGGTACAACCCACTGTTCTGTTCCTGCCAACTGTACAAGGGACACTTGTATCCAGTGCTTCTGATTTCCCCACCTGTAAAAATGTGAATAAATAACTGCTTAACACAGATGTTTCAACATCCATTGCCTTAGCATTTGCAAGCTTTTACAGGTCTTAGGCTAGAAAGCACTCACAAAAGCTGAAAGTAATATTAGTTTAGATCATATTTTCTGCATTTTTTGTCCTCTCGTTCTTAATTTTGAAGGACAACTGCAATTGCAGTTCATCCATTTAGGCTTATCCTAAAGTCATTATTTGTTATGATGCTGTTCCTGCCTTCAGCTACAAAGAAAATGACTATCCCTACCCCCTCACAGGCAGGATTAACAGCCACAGAAAATGAGTTATGGCTAGTCTAACTGACAGGAGCTCAGAAGCAAATTCATTTTCAGAAGTCCACCTAAGCCCAGCAAAGAATTCTGCACCCTGTGTCTTCCTAATTCTTCCTCACAGCTACGTAAAGAAAGTACACAATGTGTTTTTCTTCATCACCAGTCTGCACACTCAAGACACATGCTGAGACCTATTGGTGCTAAAGGTAGCATGTGAACTAAGTGGTGCAACACTATACAGAGCTTGTGCATTCACACCTAATTATTTTTTTACATAAAGAATATATTAAAAATATTGTCGGCACGGGTGGATCATTTTATTTATAGGTGTAATAATAATTATTTTATTTATGTCTCTGTCCATCTCCAGGTAAGCAGGGTAGAGGGAAAAAGAGGCTAGTTTTCAGTGAGACTGTTTACAAATACATTTGTACCAAATCAGTGGTAACCAGCCTCATAATTTTTTTTCCAATCCATAGTTTCACCTTTCTTAACAGAATAGGTGCCAGATGGAGCTGCATGGGCATATTTTGGCTGAATTTAGTTTAGAAGATTCATAGATCCTGGCCTGACTGTTTTTAATGCCCTTTATCAGTAGATTGATGGGTATGCTCATCCACCTTGCTCACAACTGAGCTGTTATCCAGGTAGCCTATGACTGCTATCAGCTTTTGCCCACTAGACACTACTGAAGAAATTATCCTTGAATCAGCTGAAGACAAGACGTTGTGGGATAAAAATATAGACTAGATGCTGATATTCTACACAGTGCTTATACAGACTAACACCACACAACAATGATCTCCAAGCAGCCTTCCAAAGTGGTAATATTTCAGTTTAGAGATCAGCGTACAGTTTCCAACCAAATACACTTCAAAATCACAAGCCATGTTAAAAAACACATGGCACCTCTGTTCTGAAAATATTTTGGAGAGATCTGTTTTTTGAAGTTGTTGTAGTGTAAAAATTTACTTACCTACCTGCAGCTGCAGTGAAAAAATGATAGTGCTCTCCATGATTCACAGTAATCAAGAAATGAAAACTAAATACATTAAATTCTCACAAAAAGTGAGAGAAGATATGAGGCAAATAACAGACATACAACAGCTGCAGCTTTTCAACATGGGACTGCAGAACACACTGTAAGTGTGCTTCATGTCATATACAATGAGTGACACATACCGCAAGTCATTGGGAACATTCAGCATGTTACAAATGAAGCACGTGTGTTCTGCTCTGTTTTGTGTCCAGCTCTGAGTGCAAGAACACACACGGCTGAAGATCCAAGTGTGCATTCCTGCTACTACAAACAGCTCCACTGAGATCCATAAAGAATTTCCTACACAGATCCAGGCTGTAGGATCAGTGCCTCAGTCGCTTCTTGCCACAAATATCAGGAAAACAATGACACATCTCTCAAAGTTTACCTGGAGAGCATCTCCTTACCTTGCTTCATGAGCTCAAGCCTAAGGATTTAAAGCTTTTTTGTAAAATCTGGAAAGTCTTTATATGTTTAACGAAATACTTACGAGTATGAAGACAGTATTACTGTCTTCAGTACCTCCTCTACCAAACTGGAGTAGATGCTTTGCTAGATTAGGTCATATGTTACCTTTGCATATTAAAAAAGTAGATGGAAATACTGACTTACATTTATTTTAATACAATTGTGTAATTTGAGGTTTATACAGCCATGCATAAAGCATTTGTTATTCCACCTATAACAAAACTGATCCATTAACTCTGACAATATTTTTAGTACATATTTTTAGTACATATTTTGTTACAAAAGCATTAAGACACGTTATGAATCATTCTGGCATTACGAGAGTTAATAGAATACTATATATTTTTCAGGATTATTAATATTTAGTGTCGTTCAGTAAATTAAAAAATCAAGTTTAACTAAGGTTAAAAATATCTGATGATACAGTACATAGATGATTGTAAATGTATATTAATGAAGCTTTACACAATTGACTGGATATCTTTTCGTTAATCACTCACAAAACCATGCCAAACATATATCAAAGACGTCAGCTCCTTTTTCATCCAATCTTCCGACATTTCATTATTATGGTTACCTGATTAATGGATGCAATAATATATGTGGCATGATATGATATGTTCACATTAAATTTTAATCAAATATTACTAAATTCAGAAAACATTAAGTAAATCATGACTGATGAGGCAATATTGCTGTACTGTCATATTGATGGTTAGAGAAACTCACTATGGAGAGTTACAGATTAAGGAAGAGAAGTAAATCTTATGAGGAAATAGAAGTATCTCAACTTTAACTAGTTGGTTCTTTTAAAATTGCCTTCCAGCCAAAGGCTGAATATTAGATCCATCAAAAGTATTCCAGTGTCTGTAACTGATATGAATATTTTGTTTTCTTCTATTGCAAGTTCTTTCAATCCATTCTTTCAAAAGCATGGATTAACATATACTCTGCACAAGGGCCTTTCCCAAAAGATGATGGCCTTTGTATTGAAAAAAAACATTATTCCTCACTGCAGTTGGAAAAAATTAGCCAAATTTATTTAAAACCTTGCCATGAACTGAGAAGTGGGGTGTCAGGCACATGGAATACACTTGGTCTGTTCATTTCTACCCGAATTACGCTACTGTCGCTTTGCAGAAGGTGGACAGGGAGATGGATGCCGGTTAGCATTCACAGCCTAGATCTGCAAATGTAAGATGGTTTCATCCTGGAAAACCAGAGAATGTGCCTCTACTGCTGCAGACAGCAGCTTTCTTTTCAGCTTTAAGTCAGTAATGAACCTGTTCATCTGAAAATTTGGAACTCGTATTTGGCAATAATTCTATATTGCATTTTTAACTGGCAGCAAGGAAATAAAACACTGAACCAGCTTTTTACTGCTGTGTTTGAAATTGAGAAAGCTAATTGTATTTATCTACTTACACTTCCTGTTCTAGTGAAAAGTCAGATAGGATTTGCTTATGTTGTCCTATGCCTGCCTTGGACATCCATCTCCCGCTCCCCCCGCCCCCGTAACTGAGAGATTCAACTTACAGTTTCGAGGCATTATTCTTTTTTTATAATGAACAAGTTATTTACCCAGAGAATAAACTCCATCTTATGAGAGTTAGATGACCCTTTAGAAGCTAAATGAAGAACCCTAAATACCAATACTGGAGGGAGTACTAGCTAAAAGACTGCAACAAAACAATTCAAGCAATAACCCACACTGAAAAAACTTATTCCAAAGAATTTAGAGCTCCTAGAAATAGATATTCTCAGGGGTTAATTCTAAACTTTCAGTGTTATAATCCATGACTATGCTTGCATAGAATTTCAGTCCCATGGTACAGACTAAACAGCTCTCTCCTTTATTTGTTTGTACCTTAAAAACAGAAATGAAAAGAGTCTTGTCATATGACCACCTTTTTGGCAGACTCTGATGCCAAGATATCAGACGTCACTGGATCTTGTTTTGAGTATGTGAAGTAGTGTACAAGTCCTGCTTAATTGCTTAATAAATTGTATTAAAAAATGTCGTGCATTGCATAGTGCTTGCCATGAGACCTTTCCAAACTCTATTTGCCCCTCCATGTCCTGGTTTCACTTTCAATCCCTTTTCTTGTCTTGAAAGATTATAAGGGGTGTAAGACTGCCTTGTATTATGTGGACATGCTTACCAGCAAGGGAAATCTCAGTACTAGTGCACTCCAAATAAATATTACTCAATTCTGCAGCTTTACTCTGAATATTAAGAGCAATAAATATTTAACGTGTTTAGCTGGAATTTTTTTTAGGACAACTTGCTTTTTGCTAGAAGTCATTCCATATAAAGTATTTTAAGGGAAAGCATACAGATAATAAAGGGAGAGAGAAAAGGAAATTAAAATGCTAAAATGGATACAATGAAATTAATGACCAAATGGGATCAACTGGGAAGGAGCTCTGAATATTGATGCATCTTGATAGCTCAGTTGAGCTACTGGTTTCATACTGGTTAGATCTACGGCACAAGGATTTCAGTTAAACACCTTCTTGCCGTAAAAGTGGGTTTGGAATTTTTTAAGTGTGACTAGCTCATACAACATAAAGTGAACAGTCATGAGAATAATTAAAGCAAATCACTGTTATCTTCCTCCATACCCAGATAAGTTTTATACAGTTACAAGATTAAAAAGCACAAAATTCCTGTGAGTGTAAGACCTAATCAAAATGGAAGAATACATCCAAACCCACAGCTCTCACCTCAGGCAAACTCCCACTGGTGTTGGCACCTCATGCGATGCAGAGAAGAGTGCAGACACTTCAAACAATTTGCCTGGAAAGGTTTGATCTACTCTCACTTGATTAATTGAATGAGTATATTATAAGTCAGTCTTGCAGCTCTTGCTCTTCTCAGGAATGGAAACATACCAGAAAAAAAGAGGTAACTCGAGGTCCTCAGTAAACTTTCGATCACAGATTGTGATGTTATGGCTCAGGCCTCCAAAAAACTGCTGGCTTCCACTAGAATCCTCTGTTAAAATCAAGGTCCAGCTTTTAAAGATCTGACATAGCCTTGTAGTCTACAGGGTTGTGTCGAATACGAGACCTCTTGTCAGAAAGTCAACTTGAAATGGGCCTATTTCTTTGCATTTCAGTCTGAGAGAGGGAAGAAAAAACAAACCAGAAAATTTCTGGCTGAGCACTCAGGATAGGTGATGTTCATTGGATTTCAAAAAAGAGGCAGTTTGTATGGGCAAGGAAGGGAATAATTTTCTGTCCAGACAGAGGAACACAGCTGTGGAGTTAGGATAAGAGAGCCAGTTTAGAAAAAGAGCAAGGAATCAGTGCTTGTGATGCAAGGACAGAAACTTCATGTCCTTTAGCAAAGTAAAGCTGCTAAACAAACCTACTTTTGTCCAAGCTTTTTAAATCCCCAGAAACCAAAGCTGAAGTGTCTTTTATTTTTGTGGATAGGGCCAGCTGAGAGAAGCATTATTCAGCTGCCTGTGGCAGCATTTAGGAAGGCAGTAACAGAAGCAATGATGCAGCACTGGCCCTTTCAAAGATGAGCATGAGCAAAGCAGCAGATCTGAGTTGGGGAAATAGGGGCAGACCTGTGGGTTACAGGTGAGAGGGGATTTGTGGCAAGGGTGGGAAAGTGGTGAAAGGGACGGTGATGGCTTTACAGTAGAGCTGTAGGAGAGAATATATATTAAGAAATGTTAGGAAGAAACTTGGGGCAATGGAGCATGAGCGAAAAACATGGACATCCTCGCATACCCAAGTTTGGTTCTTCATCACCACTTTCAAATGGCCAGCTCTTTCTGACCCCCATTTTTGCTGTCAGAAATACGTCAGTCCTAGTCAATATAAAGGAAAAAGTCAGTATATCAACTGTTCATCATTATGCTCTCACAAATTACTGAAAATAGGAAAGCTTCTGCTCAGCTTAATACTGAGAGCTTATGAATACAAAGACAAACAGAGTTTTCCTGGTATCTTGCACCTGGACAAAGTAATGCAAAGGAATACTACTTAGCCTTTCACCATTCCTACCAACTCCTTTACCTAAATTAGTTGTACTGAGCAAAGAAATCACACTATAAATATAATTAGTTACTTGGAACCTGATCTAAAGCCTAATGAAATCAGCAGAAAGCTTACAGAGAGAATGAGCTATAAAGAAAATACTAGTTTGATTGCTGTGGGCAAAACTACTTTCAGATCTAAGCAGAGGATTTAGCTATTTTATTCTGCAAGCAATGAGAAAATATCTTCTTGATTCCAAAACTAAAATAAGAGACCTAATTAATTCTAGAGCACCACAGTCATATACATTACTTCTTAGTATGCAGGAATCCAATAGTTTATTTTTTAAACAGTAATATTTAAAAACGCATTTAATTTAAATGGTTGTGGTTCCCCTTTTCAGTAAACACATGTGAAGGCATACATTGTGTTTAAATATAATAAATACAGCTAAAGTCATGCATCTGGGTCAATCCTCCGCATGTAATCAGGATTATGAAAATTTAGTTTTTCTTTCCTTATCTTTCTCAATAAATGGTCTATGTACAGATGACTGGAAATTTATTCAGACATGGTCTTGGTTGTGTTCTTGTTTTTTAACTCACCAGTTCTTTCTTCCCTGCAAATCTGACTGGTTTCTAATTCTATCAGCTGCTCTGGTAGCTAAGGAAAGTGCCAAACTGTGGTTGCCGATTTCTAAGCTGTGCTGAAGTTCTTTCAGAAACAAAATTCTCATGCCAAGGCATACTAATTGCAAGTTTTCCTCCCATTTTAATGACTTGCTCTTTTGATTTTTGGTTCTGATTGCTGACCACATGTAATTATAAGGGAAAAGGTCACAGAGGACCTTGAGAGCCCAAAATCCAAACAGATACAAAAGAAGGGGGAAAGGTGACAGGAAAAGGTTTTCATTTAGTTTACACCTTCTCCAAGATTTCACTGTCCTGAACCTCCCAGCTCTCTGAATGAGGTTCCTTCAGCCCCAGTTGTCAAAGTCCTCCTTCATGCACTGCCTTGCCCAAAGCTCCTCTCAGGCATTCCCCGGAGGCAACCCAAAGAGACAAGGCACATCTAGGGGGAGATCCTGAAATCCGGTTATTCTGAAAAATCTGACAAATGGAAGGAGGCCCATCAGTCCGATGGCTCTGTATATGTGTGGTGGGAAATAAATTTTCAGAGGCATAGGGGAATCCCTTTTGTTTCAAAAGTGCTTCTTCAAAGAAACAGACATCCCCATCTCTCTTTGAGGAAGGCACTGTGTGGGAGGCTCTGTGGGCCCTCCTACAATGCCATGACTGAGAAGCCTGTCTTTAACTGGAGCTTAACTGAAAATGCACAGTCCAGATAAAATGCAAAGGCACAAAGAGTAAATAAAGAAGTAGTCAATGCTAAGCAAAGTGTGGGCTGAGGAATTCTGCCTCCTAAGGAGGTGACAGTCAAATGAAGCTGGCTCATCATGTGTGTCAAAAGCAGCATCAGACAGGTAAATAGCAATTCTACACTTCCCTCCTACTCTAAAATTCCACTCTTAAAACACAGGGTATTTTAGGAAGCTTCCTGCTGACAGGCACATCCTGCCCAGAATTACATTTTAATAGTTCTTCTTTTAGACAAACATTTAATTTATACTTATGCAGTCAACATGCTATTCCCATGCAGTAGGGAGGGGCAAAACATGCAAAACACAGAAAGGGCGGTAATGAAAAGAAATAATCATCCTGTTTTCATTGATGAGTTTACAGATAATGTAGTAGACTATTTACTATGGTTTTGTTTTCTCTGGAGGGCAACTTTAAATCTCTTAGAACAACCTCTGTAGACACTGGGAGAAAATGGTAGCCACTTTCAGTTCAGTGCAATGGAGGTTAGCACGCCATCTGGAATGAATATGTGACACCCAGCACTGCAGGATCTTGGAATTTTGGACAAAAATCTACAAAGTGTCCCAAGACTATTCTCTGAGTAAAGGAGAACTTCCATACAAATTTAGATTTTGAACTAGCAATAACATCACTATATCACATTGCAACTAAGGTTACACAGATAATGTTACAGGTTTCACTCGCTTTCCACAGCCACTTCAGGAATTGGCAACACGATGCTTCTTGAAGGACCAGGGCACAATGATATTTCATTTTGCCAAAGCCAGAAAATACTACCTATCCATCAGTAAAAAAAAAAAAAAAAAAAAAATCACACTAGAAACTAAATAAGTTGAATACAACGTTGCAGATGGCAACACTGATGGTTCTGAAGCAAATCCTGCACATTACTAGCAGTTTTTAGAACATGAGATTTTAAGAAGTAATCTTGTCAGGTTTCTTTTTATTTGCCTTCAGTTTTTTATCAGATTTAGATATAGAAAACAAAACATTGACACACAAGTCAAGGAAAATGCCCCATTTAAGCATCTGCTAACAGCCCCTGGATGAGAAGAGGTATGGCCAGGTCCCCAGAGGGGCTTACAGTCACTGCCAGCCTTGCTGGAGGAACAGTAATGACCACTGATGGTTACATGAACAACAGGCACACTGTAACACATTGGCTTGACTCAGCAACACGGCTCCTAAAACCTTTATTCTGTTGATACAATATTCCTCACTCCTTTAGCTCCCATTCCACAAGTGGTAAATCGGCCCAGCACCTTACTCCTTTTTCCACTAAAGAAATGTGTCTTGAAATGAACATTGACTGTCTCTTAAAACCCAATAAATTAAATTGCCTTTCCTGAGCCAGCAGCAGGAGTAATGGAAAACAATTCTCAGAACTAGTTTGTTTTATTTCTAAGAAAGTGTTTGACCTAATGATCTATTTTAGTAAATTGGTATGATTTATGCAGAACTGATAAACACATAGTAAAAACCAGCTATGCAGCTACCTGTCATGAGTCAAACATTTTATGCAAAATTAAAAATTAGACACAAACAGATCAGCAATATAGTTTAAATAAATAAATAAATAAATGATCTGCAGTTCAGTCACCAAAGATGAAAAAAAAGAGTTAGTAAAGTGGCTAGAAATAACAGCTTGACAGTATGCAATTTAACTGCCAGCGTATCTAAAATCTCATCCTACATAATATTTAGCAAGATCATCAAAATTTGCCTCTGGATTAATGCAGTATGGAAAACAATAGTCAACGAGCTAAGTGTGTAAGATCTCACATACAGATGCAAGAGAATCAGTAAATTGTGACACAATTAGTGGGATTTTTCCTATTATAGCACTACTGGCAAGAGAGAGAAAAAGGCCAGGCAGCACAGGGCTAAGGGTTAGAGAAGGACTTGTCATTATGAAGAGGAACAGTGACTAAGCGCGATGGTCAAGATGGGAGTTATACTCCTACAGATGACAGATAAACGTTACCGCTTCATGAGTATGTGTCCATGAACTAAGAGGAAGGAAAACACAACAGTTTGGTACAACAAAACAATTAAATTTCATCATCTCATATGTCTGAGCGTAAGTACTGACAGTGAAGCGCCGAATAGCCTTTCTTCTTCGCCCTGGCTGACCTATCCCTTCAATGACTGATATAAGACAACTTCACCTACCTGCTAGTCAATCAGTGGGCTCTAGATCAAAACCACTCTGGACTACATAGGATCTGACTTGGTGATATATAATTAAACCAAGTGATAGATAAGTTCTTGCAAATGAAAACAGGAACTAGCAAAGTATCTTTTGGAAGCTCCTTGCCTGAAGAAACTATCTTGTCTAACCACATATGTTGGAAGGAAAACTCCCCCCAGCACTCCTGCGTTGCAAAGCTAGTCCCCATAGCACAGGGATAGCTGAGAGCTACGGCATATCAGGCCACATAGCCTCCCTCAGAGACTCACAGACACCACTCATGTCTGAGGATCACATCTACAAAGGGTACAAGGGGAATCCCAGACTTTCTTTACCTGCTGCTAATTAGCTTTTTTACTTCTTGTTTTCTAGCTGTCTCATCTTCCCCCCTACCTTCTATCCTCTTCTCTCTTCCCTTTTTTTCTTTCCCTTGTTCCCCTTTCAGTCTATTACTGCCATGCTCCTATGAACTCATGCCATCCTTAGTTCCACCTAAGAAAGTTATACACAATCCCTTTATGGCAGTTTTCTTCTCTTTAGTCTTCATAAAACACAGCATTGTATGGATAAGGATGATCATGACGCTCGGTAAGTTAGCAGGTCAGCTTATTTGCTGTTCAGTACCCTGCTTAGCTGATCTTTCTCAAGAAAGTTTATTTTGAATAATTAATACTACTACCTTGTTAGCACACACATGGTGATACGGCCATTTTGGTATCACTATCATTGTCACCTGTTTTCATATACTGCAATTCCTGCAATGAAAAGCCACGAAGAGCAATAGCTGTTTCTTCTCCCCCTCATTGCAAGAGCTGAACCGGCCACCCTCCTGACTAGCTTTGTGCCCAGGGCTGAAATAACAGCCCAGACCCCATCACCTTTGCTTGTATTGGATAACGCACCTCAAGGCAGAACTAAACTCTCCAGGGCAGGAGCGGTTTTTGCACCTTTGCAATGGAAGGGCGCTTCGCGCTGTCACTCGTGTCTGTGGCTCGCCTGCGTGACCTCTCTGATACCCGCACCGACCTTGCTGCCCTGCGGCGATGGGTGCTTTTACCGCCACGCTTCATGACCGTGCCGAGTGCTTTTTTTCCTCACAGAAACCCCACGCATCTACAGACCGACGACCTGTGCCACACGCAGCGCTGAATAAAAGGAGAAAAAAGGGGAAAGAAATCACGGTTGTGTGCCCTCCTGCCACGGGCGCGGGGCCCTCCCCCCGTTTGCGGCCGTGCCCCGCCGCGGGCGCTACCTCTCCGCGTTTCGCAGGCCGCTCATCACCCGGTCCCTCGGACCGAGCCCCCCTCTCCCCTCCGCGGGGCACCGGCGAAGTCGCCGCTGGCGCGCGCACGCGCGGGCGGGAAGACGGCCGTTGGAGCGGCGCGAGGACGGCCGCTGGAGGGGCGGGGCGGGGCGGGGCGGGGCGGGGCGGGGCCGGCCCAGGAGCGGCACCTGTTGCCCCGGCGACGCTGCCCGAGTCTCGCGCGACCCGGAGGCTCTCGCGAGGCGCCGCCCGGTACGGGCCGGGCGGAAGCGGCCGCCGTGTTTACAACCCGCTGGGGCGGGGACGCGGGAGAAGCGGCACCGGCGGCACCGGGAGCGGCGAGCAGGCCGCCTCCGCGCCCATGTGCCCGCAGCCCCCGCCGTCCATGGAAGTGATGGAGGGGCCCCTCAACCTGGTGAGCGCGCGGCCGCGGGGGGCGGGGGGGGGTCCTCCTGTCAGCCGGTCCTGCCGCCGCTCTCGGCCCTCAGGCAGCGGCGAGCGCCCGCGGCAGGGAGAGGGTGACACCCCTCCCCTCTTACCGGTGGGTAACCGGACGGAGAAGCGCGACTTGAACAGTAAATAGGGTCCTTCTCCCCGCCCCCCCCCCCCCCCCCCCCCCGCACCTGTTCAGGGCTTGTGCCAGGCCCTGCCGCGGCGTAACCGGGCCCTGGCCTGGCTGGAGGGGAGCGGGGCCGAGCGGCTGTCCCGGGCTTGAGGCGGCTTCTGGGAGGGGGCTGGGCTGGCCCCAGTCCGGTCCGGTGGCTGAGAGGCGGGGTAAACGATGGCCAGGCCGCGCAGCGCTGCCCCGCTGCTGCGTACGGGAGCTCCTGCAGGGCCCGCGGCTGGTGCGGCACACGGTGGGATCTCGGCTGCTCCGTGCCCGGGAGCAGCTGGGAGCACCGCGAGAGAGGAAACGACGCAGGGGCGCGTGTAGTGGCGTGTTTCGATTGGGGGAGTGGGGTGCGTTAAGTCTGGCCCAAGTTGCAAACACAAGGGGTAAGGGAAGTTCTAGATCTAGGGTCAAGAACAGTTAATTCTCTGCTGCCTTGTGGTTTTTATCAAAGCTGTATCTTGCCTATGCCTCAGATGCGGTGATACACAGAGCATTCCCTTAGACAACTAGCTTTGGTCCAGCAGTCCAATTAGCCAGGAGCAGCACACCAGGAATACAGCTGTAGTGCTTCCAGGAATGAGTTTGATCCAGAAATTGTTTAGATAGTGCCATGCAAACCTCAGAGACTCGTGTCAGTTTAGTTTTTAATCAAAGCTTATTTGCTCCAGCATGGTGTCAGCCCTGACAAACCCTTGCCTGCTCCATACAGAGTCAGTCAGGTATTTCTGGATTGCTTTCTAGTTTCAGAAAGGCTTGTAAAATTGGCATTGCAGACCACCCATGGAATTAGGGCTGACAGTGTAGCAAGAAGATGGTCTATTTAGATCTGAACCAATGGTGCAGAACCACTCTGGGTATGTCTGCATCGTGCTGTCTCAGACTTTTTACTCTGTATACTGGAGGCCTGATTGAAATAAGGAACAGCAGGAAGTAGAAAGCTCTTGTAACTTGTTGATATGATGGGTTTCAAGTCAGACAAACTTGCAGCACAGTAGCGCAGGAGGGATAAACTATAGCTGTTTCACAAACACTATAAAAACCTTTTTAAAAGTAGATCTAGTGCATGAGCTTCTAAGGAGAAAATGATAGTTGAATATTCACTAGTAAATGGCTGAAAGTAGCAACTTTGTGGCAGTGCAGTTATCACCAGTTAGTAGTGTTTCTTACTGAGACCACTTACTAAGGATTGTAGAAGTGACAAGAATATGACTAAAGCCTGGCTGATGATCCTCTGACCACGATAGGAGTGTGCAGTTACCACAGCTGTCTAGCACCAGGCTGACAATAAGATCACTCCTATGTAATGGATGCTACAGGAAAAAAAGTTGCTTTGTATAGTTTTGTACAGAAAACTTAAGAAGTTGCCTGCGCATATGTTCCTACTTCCTTTTAAGGAGTATCCTGAAATACAAAAACTTTTCTTGAAACTGCTGCACGATATAGTCATGGATCATCTTATATAGAAAAATGACCTGTCTTTTCAGGTTGTGTCAAGTACCATGAAAACTCTTCTATGACAAGAGCTTGAATGGGCACAGTACCACGGTTAGAACATGCCTACGTTTTTTACGAGGACATGAACAGGAGTAACTAGAATTTTGCAAAGCTCTCCTATTCATGGTCCCTCTCTGCAGCTGAGTTTCAGATTTGCAACAATATTCAGGGAAGGTGCCAACCTCCAATATAAGAATGTTCATTTAAGTTTTTGATACTATCCAGTGTCATGTATTTCACTTCTATAAATCTCTTCTCTTACCTAAGTGTAGTTCCTGTGGATTGGAAAAGCACAACTTTTTCCAAAGATACCAAACCATCAGAGAGGAGGGGAAAAAACAAACAAACAAAAAAACCCTAAACTACAAAGTGGTTTTGGATACGCTAATCGTTAGGTGTATTTATCTGCTATCAATGACTTAAGTACAAGACATTTTCCTTCTTTCAGTATATCATGGCTTGCTAATTTTTGTGAAATTGATTTTTCTTTAGTTAAGGCTTTTCATTAGAATTTGCTATAGTTCTTGGATGTTGCTTTGTCCTGTAAAACTTGTTCATTAGTTGTGTATTTGAGCATCTAGTCTTAGTTACTGGAAAGCATGGATACTGCCCTGATTTTCCTGGGGACCTGATCTGACAAAAAAAAAAAATCCTTAGTAGTTTTGCAGTATCCTTATATCTCCATTTCTCTGTCAACATGTAGCACACCAACTGCACTTAATCACTTGTATTGGTGGCTTTCAGCTTCAGTTATTGTTTATGTATTTGACTCTTTGCTTAGCCTTCCTAATTACAGATGGCATACCATACCTTGTTGTATTCTGCTGACTTTAATTACATGCTTTTTCTACCTTCTGAAAGATGCGTTTCCCTCAAAATAATATTTTATCATTATGCATCTGGGTCTTAATGCCTTAAGAAAAAGAAATATCATTGATAGTTTAAGTTTAATTGTATTTTGGTTTCCTTAATTCACTGATTTGCTTCTATAGATGGCACTAGACAAATAGTGATTTGCTTTCCTGATCTGTTTGGAAAAAAAAAAACCAACCCTGTAACTACAGTGTTTTTTGTTTAATGGAAGTTTTAATCGTTGACCTTCAGGTCTAATGACTTCAATGAGACATGCACCTATCTTTTTAGAATTTGGGCTTTAGTTCTTCAGACCCCCTTTTTTTTCTCATTTTAAAGTTATTCTTATCTTTTTGTATACCTTCTGTGCCATTGTTGCATGCTTAACGAATAACCATGCCAAGTCTAACCTCATCTTTCCTTCTTTTAACCTTTCTAGGGCTTGTGCTACAATACTAACTGCTGATTTGATTTTTCCCACTGAGCTGTCCTCAAGGTATTCATTGTATCCAGTGATACTTCATTTAGGAATAAATTGAAACAACTTTTCCAAAATCTGTTGCCACAGTCTGAGTTGTTAGAGCCATGGGAAAGTGTTTTGGGGCAGCTCTGATACTTGAGCATTTATTTTGTCTCTTCCTCTTGTCCCTTTCCCTCCTTTCCTCTCCCCCCCTTAGTCTAGTGTATGCTTTGCAGATGGGAAACATCACTTAATCTTGAAAGAATGGGTTAAAGGCCTGATCCTTATGCTTTTACTAATAAGGAAGCCAGTTCTTCAACCCTACAAATAAAATATTGAGGTTGTGCTGTGGAACTTAAAACTGGTATGGACTAAGTGCAGTCCCTGCACCTGCAGGCAACCATATAGCGGATATCTAGTCCAGCTGAATACTTGTTTCACACATAATCTAGTGCCATAAACTAAGACATCTCAACATTCTTTAACAAATTAAAACTTTTCCTGCAAAAGCATGAAGATAAGTCTCCTACGAAAAGACCTCCTGTAAAAAAAAAAAAAAAAAGAAGAAGTTAAGAGCTTCTCTGTGCTACCTACTGTAGGGGCAATTCCTGCTGCCATCTGGTTTAGGCAAAGAATTCTGATGTCACATCCAGCAATAACTTTTAACCTTAGGTATAGGAGCAAAAGGTATCAGCCAGACACCTGTGAAGATTTTGCATACTTAAAAAGCACAGCGGCATACTGCTGACCATCAGAAGCTTGGAAATAATGCAGTAAAAATATGAGGCAAATAGTATCAACCTCCAGAAGAGACTAAAAAGGAAACCTGCTTGTTGAACAGAGTCTGACACCCAGGACTGCAGATTCTGCTTTAATACCTCAGTATCTTCCTGTAGGCTACGTGCTAAGGAGCCATACCACCTCTACCTTGTATTCTTCCTACGAGGTAATAGCACTTTGTATGGTTTATAATAGGATACAATACAAAATCTGGTGAATATCTATTGCCTGTAAGTTTCTTGAAGTGTAAGGGATCCAGCTTGAACAGTTGTTGTTGTTTTGATGAAAAACAGAAAGCATGGACCAGTGGCTGGAGTGAGAATAACAATGTATATTGCAAGAATTTCATACAACGGAAGCTTTTAATATTAATGCTGTAAGACATTGGTAGCAACAATTCCAGTGCAAGCCAATCAGTGGTCTACTTTAAGAAATGTTTTAGAAGTGAGGTGACTACTACACCCACATGAGGGCAAAATAACAAGCAGAATAAATATGCAATATGGAAGAGTAGTAGGAGGAAATAGAAAGCATCTATGAAAGTTTACCAGAGACCAAAGGATTTAAACCACACGAGCCAATGTGTTTGAGACAATGCCAGCCTGCACCTCTGTTATTTGGATTGGAAAAACAGGAATATTATGTTAATCTACAGAAACATCCACTGAATCCAGTTTGGTTTCTTTGATTTTTTTTTTTTTTTTTTAATAAAGCTTAACCTGAAAGCTGCTATACTTGCTCTTCCAATCTAAAATGAAAAAAGAGAGGCAGATGCACTCAATTCTGAACTCAATCTAGAGAAAACAAGCATTTAGGTAATAAAAGTGGAAGTATCATTATATAGACATGCCTAACACAAAGTCTGTTTTTACTACAGTGGTGGAAGCCGTGTCTTGGTTTTCCCAGTAACAACATGATCTATATGGGGCCATTCATTTCAGCTAAGGGAAATGTAAGGTGTGAGCTCACAGAGACAGCAGCATATTTGTCTGAGTAAAGTGACTGGAGGTGCTGAGGTGATGCATCAGATACTCAGTTGAACAGCTGGATGAGTAATAGCCTCCTTGGAAAAGCTCAACAATTTTATATTCAGTCATGTAGCTACTACTAAAGCACAACACAAAACTGTTCTATGTTGCACGTATAACAACTTGCACATATAACACCTTGCACCCAGTCAAGAACATAATTAGCTAAGCTACAGGTGGTTGAGAGAAGCATTATTTCCTCACTGGTATCTATGCTGTTTGGGTAC